>NC_048305.1:31600622-31814823 GCF_013100865.1 Trachemys scripta elegans
CCCCCAGAAATCGGGCCCCGCTTTTGCTAAAGCCGGCCCTGGGTATCCTGAGGACTCTTGTTTAGGTGCCCTTACGTTTAACTACTCAACAAGATTATTCAGTGTGTCATAGAAATTCCTGTCCATTCCAGCTGAGGAATAAGGAGAGACGGACACAGCTAATCAAGCAAGGAGCCCCGGGAGGGGCGATCCGTTTATTTCAATTGCAATTGGGTTCGAGCTCATAAGTCAGCAAGAACAAAGAAAACACTTCCACCAAAGCATTATATGCAGTTGACTATGATAATCTATCGCTCTATGATTGTCCAAAATTTGCTATCATTACCATACATAATTAGCAAGCTACATGTATCTGCCCCTCTTATGACCCCTTATTGTTCATCTACTTGGTCCCCCCTTGCGTTATTTTGCAAAACAAGCAGTTAGTTATCTACAGAACGCAGGCACAGAAAGTTCCATTGTCTCCAGGTTTGGAGTTTGGCTACATTTCCTCTTGAAGGAACTTCCTGAGTTAAGACATAGCATAGCTGTGCTGTATATCTTCCATGTCTACGTGACAAATTTGCCCCTTGGCAGTTAAGTAGAATAATTTTATTTCAATTTCCCCCCTTTGATCATGACCCATATAATGGGCTCATGATCATACTTTTCACAGCAGTAGGAGTGTTACAGAAAATACTTAGGGGTCAGAATATCGGCATCTGGTCTGGTTCCCGCCTTTGCCAAGACCGCTCTTTCTTGTAAAGAGAGAAATATTCCCTTTGATTTGCTAGTTGCCCTAGGACATTTAGACATTATTCACTTGGACAGTTTAAACACACACAAAAAATAAACACAATCATCAGTAAGATCATAACACCTCCTTTCAGGAGTCCCATTAGCCAGCCTGTTAGGGAAGGGAACCAGGAAAATAAACCATCAAACCAATCATGTGTCCAGCTACCTTCATCAGACCTGTCCCGGGCGATGTCTCTTAAGTGGGCTGCTCTGTTAAAGGTATCTTTATAGGTGTCATTTACAAATACACAACACTCTTACCTAAAGCCATACGATTTTGTAAAGCTAACTGTCTAAGCTGCTTAAGTTTAGTGGCTGGATTTGTAACTATGGTAGCAGTTTCATTAGCCATAATTTATAAAATACCCTGGAGTCTTATAATCCTTCTCCTAAGTCTGCGATCGCTAGGGAATGTTGCCCATGTCATTGGTTCAAGGGCTGCATCCTCTTCAGCTTGAGGTTTGCTAGTGTCCCTTACATTTCTAATCTTGCCTTTATGTAATTGTTTCACAATACGAGTGGGGGTAACAACCTGGCAAGATAACAAGAACCTGAGAAGTGTACTAGAAGGGTATGATAGGCTTTATTCCCATACACCCAGTAAGAACCAAACCCTGCTGGAACAGGGCCAGGAGGTGCATCCTGTGTCACTCCCAACGCTTTTTGTAACAGGGATGTATAACGTCCCGTAAACCCAATAGGCCCGTCTTCGAGGAGATGTCTCCGTCTCTACATTTCTGCCTGCATACAGACATTGTTCCATTGGAGTTTTCCCATACTATTGGTGCAGCTTTCATAGCAGACACTATTGGCGCAGACACCCTTGCGGTTAATGTCGTCAGTGGTGTCAAAACAATAAACGAGGGGAGTGGCCCACTCTCCGTCACCACCCAGGCCCACATAGTATTTTCAAGTACTGTTCCCTAAAAACAGGCCTGGCCCATTCCCCAGGAGACACCACTCACTCTGCGCCTTGAAGGTTAACAAATACCTGGAGTTAGGGCTTATACCTTCTTGTTGCCAAGTATGAGTGTTAGCCCGATGGGGAGTAACATACACCTTTGAATGAATAATATTTGCAGCTATCAAAGGGATAGGAAGGAAAGAAAGTCCTCATTCCGCATCGGGAAGCACCAAGGTGCACACCCAGGATGAGTCATTCCTCCATTCTGGGATTCTATTCCTCACCACATGGCTAAATCTAATGAAATTATTATGGCCATAAGAAAGAGAAGGGGAAAACAACAAAATCAACAGAGGAAACATTTTCACAATAGGTTAAAATACCAACAAATAAAAGAAAAAAGAGCAATAAATGCTAATCCAAATAATACAGTCCAATCTTCTAGATCCATCGAAAACTCAGATATCAGTCATTTAGGGCCTCGGTTGCCCTGTAGTCATCTACTTCGGGTTGGCCTTGCCGGTTGGCCAACAAGCATCGCTCCCTCGCTGGGACCTTAACCAGGGGTTCCCATTTGAGTGAATTTAAGTTTCAGTCCAGGCAAGGTCTGCACCATCCACTGATCCTCTAGTCAATCTTTCATTAGTGAAATGTTGGGTATTTCATTAATTTAGAAGGAGAGTAACAGCATGTGGGACTTTACCACTAGGTAAAAAGAAGAACAGGAGTACTTGTGGCACCTTAGAGACTAACAAATTTATTAGAGCATAAGCTTTCGTGGACTACAGCCCACTTCTTCGGATGCATATAGAATGGAACATATATTGAGGAGATATATATACACACATACAGAGAGCATAAACAGGTGGGAGTTGTCTTACCAACTCTGAGAGGCCAATTAATTAAGAGAAAAAAACTTTTGAAGTGATAATCAAGCTAGCTCAGTACAGACAGTTAAGAAGTGTGAGAGTACTTACAAGGGGAGATAGATTCAATGTTTGTAATGGCTCAGCCATTCCCAGTCCTTATTCAAACCGGAGTTGATTGTGTCTAGTTTGCATATAAATTCTAGCTCAGCAGTCTCTCTTTGGAGTCTGTTTTTGAAGTTTTTCTGTTGTAATATAGCCACCCGCAAGTCTGTCACTGAATGACCAGACAGGTTAAAGTGTTCTCCCACTGGTTTTTGAGTATTTTGATTCCTGATGTCAGATTTGTGTCCATTAATTCTTTTGCGTAGAGACTGTCCGGTTTGGCCAATGTACATGGCAGAGGGGCATTGCTGGCACATGATGGCATATATCACATTGGTAGATGTGCAGGTGAACGAGCCCCTGATGGTATGGCTGATGTGATTAGGTCCTATGATGATGTCACTTGAATAGATATGTGGACAGAGTTGGCATCGGGGTTTGTTATAAGGATAGGTTCCTGGGTTAGTGGTTTTGTTCAGTGATGTGTGGTTGCTGGTGAGTATTTGCTTTAGGTTGGGGGGTTGTCTGTAAGCGAGGACAGGTCTGTGTCCCAAGATCTGTGAGAGTAAAGGATCATCTTTCAGGATAGGTTGTAGATCTCTGATGATGCGCTGGAGAGGTTTTAGTTGGGGGCTGAAGGTGACAGCTAGTGGTGTTCTGTTATTTTCTTTGTTGGGCCTGTCTTGTAGGAGGTGACTTCTGGGTACTCGTCTGGCTCTGTCAATCTGTTTTTTCACTTCAGCAGGTGGGTATTGTAGTTTTAAGAATGCTTGATAGAGATCTTGTAGGTGCTTGTCTCTATCCGAGGGATTGGAGCAAATGCGGTTATATCTTAGAGCTTGGCTGTAGACAATGGATCGTGTGGTGTGTCCTGGATGGAAGCTGGAGGCATGTAGGTAAGTGTAGCGGTCAGTAGGTTTCCGGTATAGGGTGGTATTGATGTGACCATCGCTTATTAGCACAGTAGTGTCCAGGAAATGGACCGCTTGTGTGGATTGATCTAGGCTGAGGTTGATGGTGGGATGGAAATTATTGAAATCATGGTGAAATTCCTCAAGGGCTTCTTTTCCATGGGTCCAGATGATGAAGATGTCATCAATGTAGCGCAAGTAGAGTAGGGGCGTTAGGGGACGAGAGCTAAGGAAGCGTTGTTCTAAGTCAGCCATAAAAATGTTGGCATATTGTGGGGCCATGCGGGTACCCATAGCAGTGCCGCTGACTTGAAGGTATATATTGTCCCCAAATGTGAAATAGTTGTGAGTGAGGACAAAATCACAAAGTTCAGCTACCAGGTTAGCTGTGACATTATCAGGGATACTGTTCCTGATAGCTTGTAGTCCATCTTTGTGTGGAATATTGGTGTAGAGGGCTTCTACGTCCATAGTGGCCAGGATGGTGTTTTCTGGAAGATCACCGATGGATTGTAGTTTCCTCAGGAAGTCAGTGGTGTCTCGAAGATAGCTGGGAGTGCTGGTAGCGTAGGGACTGAGGAGAGAGTCTACTAGGTGGTGTCCTTGTACCAACTCTTGAGCTTTCTCAACTAACAAAGCTGCAGCAGCCGGGCTTTAAGACATTCTACTGCTCCTCTTGCAACAGGATCCAGTAGTGCCGAAAAATAGACCACAGGCCGTCGCTGTGATCCTAACGCTTGTGTAAGAACACCAGAGGCCACTCCCGCCCTTTCATGAACGAATAAGGTAAAAGGTTTCCTATAATCC
Source organism: Trachemys scripta elegans (assembly GCF_013100865.1). Taxonomy (NCBI): domain Eukaryota; kingdom Metazoa; phylum Chordata; order Testudines; family Emydidae; genus Trachemys; species Trachemys scripta. The sequence continues at coordinate 31,604,993 of NC_048305.1, forward strand.
GGGAATCCCAAGGCAGGTGCCAATGCAAGGGCTGTCTTAATAATTTCAAAATATTTGATAGCATCTTTGTCCATTTCACTGGGTCAGGTTCATCCTTAGTGGTCATCTGTCATTTCCCTATACCCAGGAATCCAGGACCTACAGAATCCTGCCATGCCGAGGAACCCCCTTAATTGTCTCTTTGTCTTGGGCTGGGGTACATTTAAAATGGCACTTATTCTTTTCTGAGCAAGGCTTCTCATTCCTGGTTTTAGTATGTGCCCTAAATACTTCACCTCCTGTGAGCAATATTGAATCTTTGAGGGTGACACCTTGTGTTCTTTCATTGCTAAGGCACATAAAAACTTTATTAGTCTCTTGTGTTTCTGAGCATAATAAAAGATGTTTATAGCTCTGAGGTCCTGTACAAATCTCCAAACAGTGTTCCCTTGGGCATCAGGTTTAGGCTTTTTTACTGGCAAGATGGGTGTGTTAAAGGGCGAGTGGCAAGGAAGTAAAATGCCCTGTTCCAAAAATGACTCAATCAAGGGAGTCAGTCCCTCTATTGCCTTTCGTGGAAGAGGGTATTGGGGAATGCGAGGGGGGTCCATGTCTGTCCTAACACGTATCCGAACGGGCTCAGCTCACTTTAGTAATCCCACGTCAGTGTTTTTTGTTCCCCATACCCAAGGTGGGACAGCATTTTCCAACTCCCTGGGGAGCATTGCTAAATTTAAAGGAGTTTCGGGATTCATTAGAGCCATCAAGGGGATGACAGAGTCATTTGGCAGGCTCAAAAGAATGCCTTGGTCAGAGCAGTGAATAGTACCCCGGAGTTTGCACAGCAAATCGCATCCCAATAAACTTGTTGGTCCTTGGGTAAGTAGGAAGGCATGTTCCTCAGACAGGGGCCCTATGTGTATGTTTAAAGGTTTGGAAATCTGACAATGAAAAGGATTTCCCTCAATTCCCATAACACGTTCAATTTTGCCACTCTTAGGAAGATCCAAATCAGTAAGGGTGGAGAGGGTGGCTCCTGTATCTAATAAGCAATCATACTGTTTTCCTCCAATCATCAAAGGAACTAAGGGATCATTGCGGGATAAGGAAAACACTGGGCAACATAACAACATGGAACCCCCTTCATCCTGTTAGTCATAAAGTCCCCCATCCTGCATCACCCCCTAGAAGGGTTTTCCTCGGCCTCTGCCAATGCCAGGCTCTGCTCCCTTCAATACAGCCGCCAACATTCTTATATTCCCTTTTTCTTCCTTCACCCTCTCAGCCTTTTGTCGGGCTTTTCGCCCATTAAACACTCTGGTGGCAATAGCCACTATCTGAGGGACAAGCATCCCTGCAAATCCTTCCACATCATTTAATCTCCACCTTATATCTTTCACAGCCTGGTCTTTAAACAATCCTCTTATCACTGGCACGTTTGCTTCTGCCTCAGGATCTAGACCCCCAAACAACCTAGCAGCTTTCATCAGTCTTTCATAATAGTTTGGGGAGTGTTCATCTGGGCCTCGATGGACAGAAGTTACTTTACTCCAATTAGTAGTTCTCTGCCCAGCCTTCTTAATTCCGTTTAAAATTAGTCTTTAAAGAGGTTAATTTATATTGATCTCCAGCATTGTTGTAATCTCAGTTAGGATCACTCCCATTACATCTCCTGCTGTCAGGGCATTCCATCCTGGTGGCGGTGGGGGTAAATCACCTATAGACTCCTGAGTTCGACTGAGCACTTGTTTCCTTTCTTTCAATGTCCTATGTACAGATTCTGGGTCGTCCCTGACCTTTGGGGTGGTAATCTTCCAATTCAATAGGTCACTGATAGAGAAGGAAGTGTGGACATAGCGGTCAACAACTTGACCCTCTCCGCTATGAACAGGTAATGTCTTAAGGGCAACTGGAGTACCGGAGGGTCCTGCCCTTCTTGTTTAATGAGCTTGAAAATGACGTCTCCAGGAACACACTTGGGAGACTAACCCCATGAGCCGGTCGAGGAGTTGGGCAGACTTCACCTGCGAACGTGGCTTCGGGTATTATAGGCCACTGGCAGATCAGGATACAATGTGGCTTGGGGTCAGGATAGGGTTGGAGGCAGATCCTGCACCGGTGCAGAGGCGGTCCCTGGGACCACCTGATTTACCTGAATGGGAAGGGGTTGAGGGGATGCAGCTGGTGGGGGAACTGGCCTATATTCATCTTCCTCTACTCTACACTGCTGGTAAGGAGGAGGTTTAGCTTGTTGTAACATGAGAGTGCTCTCTTTATCTTTGCAAATTGGGGCAGCATTATAAAACAAATACAAATAATTCATTTGTTCTAGTCTGAAATCTTCCAGGATGTTTCTCAAGGTTTTGAGGTGAACCTCATTAAACGACCCATTTTCTGGCCACTGTTTCTCTGGCGGCTGATTTAAAGTATAAGAGGTCCAGGCTGTTATACAAAGGGTTTTAAGTTGCCGCTTGGACAACCAGCGGTGCCGCCGAGTCTTCCCAAATTCTTGAGAACACATCCCAGAAGTGTGCTGGCATCGAATTTCCTCTGACTATTTCCCGTGTTAGGTCTAACTGACTCCTAAATTCCCTGCTTCCGTTCTCCACCATCCGCAGTGTTACTGAGGAAAAAAGCCCTGGAGTCAGTGACGGTTTCCTTTATGTCCCGGGGAGAGCACCCAGCTATCCAGTCAGCCTCTGTTCCTGCCTGGGTAATCTCCTGTCATCCGAAACTTGTTTTATACTGGGCTGGCACTCTAAAAGTGTTTAACTGCCAGACGGATGTCCCAGTAATTTCACCGAGGCTGTCCCAAGGAAACCGTCGGGTCTAAGACCCACGTGTACACGTAACACAAAACAGAGACCATTTACCTGTCTCCTGATGAGGCCTCTTCCAACACAATCTGTCTCATTGCTTGTGGTCCGTCTCTCAGAGTCCTCGTTATCATCCCCACCGGGGGCCAGCTCCCAAGACAATACAACCCAAGGTAAACTCACCTCAGCGCGTGCTGGTCCTTCTCGAGGGAGGGGCCCCGGAGCGGTTCTAAGCTGGAGAAGTCCTGCCGCAGTCGCCAAAACGGTCATAGAAATTCCTGTCCGTTCCAGCTGAGGAATAAGGAGAGATGGACACAGCTAATCAAGCAAGGAGCCCCGGGAGGGGCGATCCGTTTATTTCAATTGCAATTGGGTTCGAGCTCATAAGTCAGCAAGAACAAAGAAAACACTTCCACCAAAGCATTATATGCAGTTGACTATGATAATCTATTGCTCTATGATTGGCCAAAATTTGCTATCATTACCATACATAATTAGCAAGCTACATATATCTGCCCCTCTTATGACCCCTTATTGTTCATCTACTTGGTCCCCTTGCGTTATTTTGCAAAACAAGCAGTTAGTTATCTACAGAACGCAGGCACAGAAAGTTCCATTGTCTCCAGGTTTGGAGTTTGGCTACATTTCCTCTTGAAGGAACTTCCTGAGTTAAGACATAGCATAGCTGTGCTGTATATCTTCCATGTCTACGTGACAAATTTGCCCCCGGCAGTTAAGTAGAAAAATTTTATTTCAAGTGGGTTAGTGTGGAAGTATAGAGTGCAGTGTTGTTGTGTGCTGATGACATGACAACATTTAGCTCTGTGCTTTCATCTGTTCCGAGCCATCTGGAGCAGTGGAATAATTTACCCCATCCAAAGGATACTGGGGTATGATGAGAGCTCGCTTGGCTGAGAGAATAGTGAAGTAATGATTGTCAAGAAAGCAGGCTGACAAAATGTCAGATTATCTATGGACCCCTGATTTAGGGTGTTTGCCTACTTTGTTGCTCTGGTTTGAAACCTACAGCAGGTCTACACTACTGGCTAAGTTGATCTAACTTACGTCAATCAAGGGTGTGAAAAAGACCTGAGCAATGCAAATTACAGTGGCCTAAGCGCTGTCTATACTGGTCTACTTCCGCCTCCCATGGAGATGGAATAATTATCCCAATGGGAGAGTGCTCTCCCATCAATATAAAGTGTATTCACGGATGCGCTACAGCTGCACCAATGTAGCGCTTCTAGTGTAGTCCTGTCCCTGGGCAGTGGTGGCCGAGTGGACAGAGTGCTGGACTGAGCCTCCAGAAAGCTGAGTTCTATTTCCAGCACTGCAATTGGCCTGCCAGTTGACCTTAGGCAAGTTGCTTCATCTCTGTGTGCTTCATTTTACTCATCTGTAAAATGGGGATAATAATACTGACCTTTTTGGTAAAACGCATTGAGATGTACTGGTGTGAAGAGCAAAGTATTATTTTTTATAATGAAGCTCCTTTTAACAGCCTAAGCAATTCATGGGAGAAGTTGTTTCTGAGGCAAAGCTAGAATGATGCATGGTTTTAATTTCTTTTACTCTACACTGTAACTAATACTCAGATAACAGTTGTCAGATTTTGATATTTTTACCTATCAATGATTAAGTCTTTTTCCTCCCCAAAATACTATTTACATGGCTGTCTATTTGCCTTTTATTAACAGCCTACAGAACCAACGGTACAGAGAGAAATAGGTCTTACCTGTGGAATGAGTACCCTTCAATCTGTAATGTGTTCATTCAGAAGCTCTTAAATTCTTCTGGTCTCAAGTGACTCTTTCTTTTATACAGAAACTGCAAGTCACTAATCTAATCTTTATTCCTGATAATGGATTTACTGGGTAGGTGTAAATGATATGCAGATTAGGCACATAATACAACAGAGAACTAGAAATGTGTTGTCGGTTAGTACACCCATAATAAAAAATGTTAGCATGACATCCTGTAGGAAATGTCAGAGAAAGGTTATCATTTTAAGCTTAACATGTCCACAACTGCATTCTGCAGGGCTTTGGAGTTGTGTTCCGGCTCTGCTTCAGCTCCTGGCAAAAACCTGCAGCTCCACTGCTGCAGAACTGCTCTGCGCTCAGGGCCAGCTCCAGGCACCAGCCCAGCAAGCAGGTGCTTGGGGCGGCCAAGGGGAAGGGGCAGCATGTCGGGCTGTTCGGTGGCAATTCGGCGGCGGATCCCTCTCGAAGGGAAGCACCTGCCACCGAATTCCTGCTGAAGAAGAAAGCAGCGCGGTGGAGCTGCCGCCGGAGTGCCACCGATTGCAATTGCGATCGCGGCTTCTTTTTTTTTTCCCCGCTGCTTGGGGCGGCAAAAACCCTGGAGCCGGTCCTGTCCACGCTCCAGCTCCGGGCTCCGCTCCATCACTCAGGCCTGAAACATTGTTATCCTCTTTGACTATGCCCTCTCTAGAACTTCACATCCAAGCCATGTCCAACTCTTGCCATTTCTTCATCCATAAGATTTCTGTGACAGGCCTTTTCTCTCTGTCTGCACCCCTAGAATCCAAGTCCTCATCACTTCATGGGTTGACTGCTCCAACCAATTTTTCCCTGACAGTCTCCTCTCTTCCATCAGGTATGTTCCAAATGCTGTTGCCAAGGTCATGTTTCTGTCCTGGCATTCTTAGAACTGGCTGGAAAAGAAGAATACCATCTTGCAAAAAAATTTAAGGTTTCCAAATTTGTATTCCTTTCAATATGGAATGAAAAAGAGACCTGAGATTTATCATGCAAGGAAGAGGCAAAGAGTAACAAGAAGGGTTTCTTCAGGTATGTTAGCAACAAGAAGAAAGTCAAGGAAAGTGTGGGCCCCTTACTGAATGAGGGAGGCAACCCAAGAGCATGTGGAAAAAGCTAATGTACTCAATGCTTTTTTTGCCTCTGTCTTCACGAACAAGGTCAGCTCCCAGACTGCTGCAATGGGCAGCACAGCATGGGGAGGAGGTGACCAGCCCTCTGTGGAGAAAGAAGTGGTTCAGGACTATTTAGAAAAGCTGGATGAGCACAAATCCATGGGGCCGGATGCGCTGCATCCGAGGGTGCTAAAGGAGTTGGTGGATGTGATTGCAGAGCCATTGGCCATTATCTTTGAAAACTCATGGCGATCGGGGAGGTCCCGGATGACTGGAAAAAGTCTAATGTAGTGCCCATCTTTAAAAAAGGGAAGAAGGAGGATCCGGGGAACTACAGGCCAGTCAGCCTCACCTCAGTCCCTGGAAAAATCATGGAGCAGGTCCTCAAGGAATCAATTCTGAAGCACTTGGAGGAGAGGAAAGTGATCAGGAACAGTCAGCATGGATTCACCAAGGGCAAATCATGCCTGACTAACCTAGCTGCCTTCTATGAGGAGATAACTGGCTCTGTGGATGAGGGGAAAACAGTGGACTTCTTATTCCTTGACTTTAGCAAAGCTTTTGATACCATCTCCCACAGTATTCTTGCTGGCAAATTAAAGAAGTATGGGCTGGATGAATGGATTATAATGTGGTGTGACAGACCCAGACCAGTGGGGTACAGGAGTCTGGTAGAGGGCAAATATACTGGTCACTGGATGAGTCGTTTTCTGTTCCCTGAGTGACCAGAGCAGGGGCTGCACTAGAATAATCAGGAACCTGCTAGAACCAGTTAAGGCAGGCAGGCTAATTAGGACACCTGGACCCAATTAAGAAGAAGCTGCTAGAATCAATTAAGGCAGGCTAATCAGGGCACCTGGGTTTTCAAAGGCGCTCACTTCAGTTTGTGGTGCGAGTGTGAGGAGCTGGGAGCAAGAGGCGCAAGGAGCTGAGAGTGAGAGGGTGTGCTGCTGGAGGACTGAGGAGCACAAGCATTATCAGACACCAGGAGGAAGGTCCTGTGGTGAGAATAAGGAAGGTGTTTGGAGGAGGCCATGGGGAAGTAGCCCAGGGAGTTGTAGCTGTCATGCAGCTGTTACAGGAGGCACAATAGACAGTTGCCGTCCACAGGGCCCTGGGCTGGAACCTGGCGTAGAGGGCGGGCCCGGATTCCCCCCAAACCTCCCAATTGACCTGGACTGTGGGTTCTTCCAGAGCGGAAGGTCTCTGGGCTGTTCCCCAACCCATATGGTGAATCTCTGCGGCAAGAAAATCTGCCAATAAATGCAGGACCCACCAAGATAGAGGAGGAACTTTGTCACAGTGGATAGAAAGCTGTCTAGATCGTTGGGCTCAACGGGTAGTGATCAATGGCTCCATGTCTAGTTGGCAGCTGGTATCAAGCGGAGTGCCCCAAGAGTCGGTCCTGGAGCCGGTTTTGTTCAATATCTTCATTAATGATCTGGAGGATGGCGTGGACTGCACTCTCAGCAAGTTTGCAGATGTTTGGGAGGAGTGGTAGATCTGCTGGAGGGTAGGGATAGGATACAGAGGGCCCTAGACAAATTAGAGGATTGGGCCAAAAGAAATCTGATGAGGTTCAACAAGGACAAGTGCAGAGTCCTGCACTTAGGACGGAAGAATCCCATGCACTGCTACAGGCTAGGGACCAAATAGCTAAGTAGCAGTTCTGCAGAAAAGGACCTAGGGGTTACAGTGGATGAGAAGCTGGATATGAGTTGACAGTGTGCCCTTGTTGCCAAGAAGGCTAACAGCATTTTGGGCTGTATAAGTAGGGGTATTGCCAGCAGATCGAGGGACGTGATCATTCCCCTCTATTCGACATTGGTGAGGCCTCATCTGCAGTACTGTGTCCAGTTTTGGGCCCCACATTACAAGGAGGATGTGGAAAAATTCCAGCAGGCTGGAACACATGACTTCTGAGGAGAGGCTGAGGGAACTGGGATTGTTTAGTCTGCAGAAGAGAAGAATGAGGGGGGATTTGATAGCTGCTTTCAACTACCTGAAAGGGGGTTCCAAAGAGGATGGATCTAGACTGTTCTCAGAGGTACCAGATGACAGAACAAGGAGTAATGGTCTCAAGTTGCAGTGTGGGAGGTTTAGGTTGGATATTAGGGGAAAAAATTTTACTAGGAGGGTGGTGAAGCACTGGAATGGGTTACCTAGGGAGGTGGTGGAATCTCCTTCCTTAGTGGTTTTTAAGGCCAGGCTTGACAAAGCCGTGGCTGGTATGATTTAGTTGGGAATTGGTCCTGCTTTGAGCAGGGGGTTGGACTAGATGACCTCCTGAGGTCCCTTCCAACCCTGATTTTCTATGATGCATAGTTTGTTAATAGGTAAGGTGTCCATACTTGGTGCTGGGGAATATGCAGCATAGTTCCTGGGATTTGTAGATTCAACAATAGGGGTTGGTCACAGCAAATATCTTCTTGTGTGCAGCTCCTTACATGGAGCTGTTAACATCTCCAGCTTCAAAGAAGAAACCGAGGAAGGAATTTTGCAACACACTGCTCATGCCATAGCAGTTGAAGCAAATCTGACCTTAGGCCGGCAAGGCTGTGCTAAACCAGCAAGAGATTTTGACCTAAGACCAGCAAAAGTGCCAGGATCATACCTGGATGGTACAAAGCATGTGAGAATCAATTTAGATGTTGCAAAGAGAATGTTAAATTAAAACACGCTCTCATGGCATTTCAAACCACACATTTTGCCTTTCAATCTGTACAAAAAGATCTATGCAAGGCTAGGTTTTAATAATAGTACCACCGTCTATATTTAGTAGGTGGTATTATTATTCATCTGAAGTAGGCCTTAAGAATGGCCATACTGGGTCAGACCAAAGGTCCATCTAGCCCAGTATCCTGTTCTCCAACAGTGGCCAATGCCAGGTGCCCCAGAGGGAATCAACAGAATAGGTAATCATCAAGTGATCCATCCCCCTGTTGCCCATTCTCAGCTTCTAGCAAAGTGCAAGATTAAAGGCCCACATGTGGGGAAAAAAATATCTATCCAGAACTTCCACAGATGACTTCCCCTTAAACCTTAACTTGCATCTCTATACTGGCAAAAGTGCCACAATTGTTCATGGTAACATACTACAATTTTGTGGTAGTTCTGGTCATTCCTGTGTGTCTCATATAAACGTCTGAGCTGCATTCTGAAATAAAGTTGTCCAGTGAACAGTCATAAAAACAAGTTCAACTCCGCACCGAGCACATTAGGACCCACACACTAACCACCACACTGTCTTTCGTAATAAATGGTTGACATTTGCAGCACTAATCTAAGCACAATCTTTCAGATAATATACTGTATTGTATTGTATTGTAGGCAGGTATTATTGTTGCAAAGTGAAGGTGCAGCATGAAATGACTATTTTTCAAGCCCAGCAATCCATCACCAAGGTTGGTTTTATCACCTGTATGATATGAGCTTGCTGAGATGGATGTTTAGGAGCTAAACCTGAGCTTTATTTTCAGTTTATTTGTCATAACCTGAGAAACCTGAAGTGGGAGAGTAAAGGAGGAAGGCTGTTTTGGAAGTAAAATGTAAAAATAGAGATTCTTTTCTGTGCCTCTTTATAGTAATTCATAACTCATCTGCACAACTTTACTCAGGTCTGAAGTTTGGCAGTTTAGATTTCATTCTCAGAGGGCATATCTCTGATGAAAGTTTAATAAAGCAAACTCTGTTTAGCCAAACTGGAGTGGCCAAAGTAGAAATTAGCATTTTTCAGACGCTTACAATCACAATTGCATCACATTTAAATCTTTTAAAAGAGTACTTTGTGTTCGGTTACATTGGATCATTGTTTCTTGGTGTCATACGATTGTGTAACTTGGTTTTTGTACACTAAAATGGCTAAGGTAAAGATCATCTTTTAGATTGTCTTCTGTTTATGATTAATACATTTCTGATGACATTTCACAAGTTATGAAAGGCTTCTTTTTTATACCATAGGTACAAAGATTTTTTTCATATATTAAATTTCTATGGATTTGAATTATATAGTAGATCTTAATTCTTCCATTTAATCTAATTGCATGTCCATTAAAGAGGTGTTGAGCTCTATCCCATGTACTTGAAATGATTACAACAAAACATGAAAATACACAGACCACTGAAAGTAGGCCAACAGGTAACTACAATTCATATAAAAATGGATTAAAGCATGAAAATTCACAGTTAGAGGGACGTGTGAATCTTGTAATATGCAAGTACAATGAAATGGCACATTAATGATTTCCATAATGAGCTGCATTATACCAAAACAATGGGAGACATACAGTCACATACCTATCTTGGAGGTGGTATGGTCCAATCACTGTGTCATTAAGCACCATAGTATAGGCGCCTGTTAACTGTGAATTTCTTTGCTTTAATAGATTTAAAGAGCTCAATCTGTGTAGCTTATCAAAACAAAAGATTGAGAGGTGACTTGATGGATATGTATAAGTACCTTCGCAGGGAGAAAGTACTGAAGGGCTCTTTACTCCAGGGGAGAAAGGAATAAAGGGCCAATGACTGGAAGCTGGAGCCAGACAAATTCAAATTAGAAACTAGGCACAAATGTTTAACAGCAAACGTGATTAACCATTGTAAAAAATTACCAAGAGAAGTGATGGATTCTCCATCTCTTGATGTGTTTAGATCAAGACTGTGTGTCCTTCATGAAGCTATGCTTTAGCCAAACAGAGTTGTTTTAGTCAGACAAGTTATTGGACTCAGTACAGCTAATCATTAGATCATTTAGTCTGACTGTGTATATCACAGGCCATTAGCTTTCACCAAGTCAGACTAGATGATCTAATGATCCCTTCTGGCCTTAAATATTTATTGACTCATATAATTTGTTTCTCAGAGTTAGGGCCTGGACCCCCTCACATAATTCTTACTGAAAGCTAATGGAATTATTCTCATGAGTGAGACTTTGCAGGTTTAGGTCTTCTGTGTTGGGAAGGAGTGGGACTTCGGGTTGCTCACACAACTAGCTACTTCATATTCTAGCCAATGATTTTAGTTGATCATTTATTGTGTGATGTTATGATTAACTAACATGTTACGTTATATATAATCATTGTATGCTAAATAGAGTTAAGTTGTAGGATTATAGAAGTATAAGATTGATCAGTAGTTAGCAGGGGGAAATTGAGCTCCCTACTGAGCTCCCTACTATTCTCTGTATGTATAAATATCTTCTTTCTGTGTGTTCCATTCTATGCATCCGAAGAAGTGGGCTGTAGCCCACGAAAGCTTATGCTCAAATAAATGTGTTTAGTCTCTAAGGTGCCACAAGTACTTCTGTTCTTTTTGAGAGAATAGTGATTTGTCTGGTTTCACCCATTTAGTTGTTGTGAGGTATTTGATACACTGGATGAAGTACACCACATGTTGTGATAGATATGTAGGACTCTGGGATCTTGAAATGTGTGTTGTGGGGTATTGATCATTGTACCAGTGGAGATATGTCTGCAGGTTTTGCACTTGTTGTTGTGGCACTGTCTGGTGCAGAGGTGTTAATTGCCCACTTCATCTTAAATGGTCTCTTGTGACATATTTCCCCCTTATGCTAAAGAATCTGTCCCACCTTGTATTTAACTGTGACACTGAGTACCTTTTCCATACCTGAAGAGCTCTGTGTCTTTCACCACTAGAATTTAATCCAATAAAATATATTACCTCACCCACCTTCTCTCTCTCTCTCTCTCTCAAGATTGGGATTGGGTGGCTAAAGCCCTGAGCTCTGCCATCCTGTGGGGCAGAAGCCTTGAGCCTCCTGCCCTACTGGGCTAAAGCCCAGAGGCCTGAGCCCTGGCACCTAGCAGGGTAGAAGCCCGGACCCTCCCCCCTCCCCACACACACACTTTTGGGGCTAAAGCCTAGAGTCGTGGTGCCCTGTAGGGCAGAAGCCCCATGCCCTGCAGGGGAAAAGCCCGGAGCCCTGAGTACCAGCACCCAGCAGCTGGAGCCCTCCTCCCCTCACCCCCGCTGGGCCCTGGAGTTTTTATAGCATGTTGGGTGGGCCAAAGAAAGGTTGAGAACCCCTGACTTGAACAGTACCTTGGCTGTGTGGAGAACTTTACAGATTAAAAAGACACAGTACCTGTCCTGAAGAGTTTACGATCTAAAGCCCTGATTCTGTGATTTAAGTGGTAGCAACTGAATGGGTAAGGGATGTAAAATCCAATTTTGAGCAACATGACATGAGTGAGTATGAAAATCACAGTGAAAGCAGTAGACAAATGGAGAAGGGTTATAAAAGATCACATGGCTGAATGCACCTAAATTGGTTTGTTTTCCGCTTCCCCCATCCTATTTAAAAAGAAAAGCATAGTCATTGTGTTATTTAAAATGGTTGGAATTAAAGACCATTACATATCTTTTCTGTTAGTTCATCAGTTCTGTAGAACTATGACCTGTTCATCTCTGCTTCACAAGTAGTCATCAATTCAGAATGGCAAAAAATCTGTTCGCTAGGTATAATAAAACTACCAAGCTGAGAAAAAAATCACTGCTTTAAAAGAAGGAAGAAAAGACAAAACATGTAGTGTTTGTTAAAGCTGCCAGATTAACATCCCTGGAGAATGAAGCCCTCTGTCATAGGGCAGATACTGCACAAGCTTCCCCCATCACCCATCAGTGAAGGGTGTTCTCTACAGACTGTAAATGTGAGAAAATGAAAATCTACCTTTAGTTTTTCCAGAAAAGTTGGAACAAAGAAGAGAAATACATTAAGACAAATTATCTGCCTCTGTCCTGTTCCCCCTCCCTTTTGGCATTTTGAAGGTGCTTGTCATGATATTCAAACACCAATTTCACTACCACCAGGATTTTTTCCCCCTCCCCATACAGCTGTAGCTTCAGATAGCAAATTCCAATTCCACCCAGAAGCTCTGTTTTCTTATAAATAATGATGGTAGATTTAATTTATGAAAGAAATGTGCCCTGTCCGTTCAGCAGAGAGGAATATAATGCTGAATGTTTGGTTTGTTCTTTTAAGCTGTCTTTGTATGACAGGACAGAAACTCTTACTTTAATACAGAGAAGTGTAGGTGAGTTTTAAAGGTTAAAAACCATTGTTTAAAAAAATCTTGTGTCAACGGTAACATCTTAGATTATTATAGCTGAAAGGATTTTTAACATCTCATTTGATTTTCATCTGTTAGGCACTTTATTTTTTGTTCCAATATAGACCATAGAAATATAGACTCATTTATGTTTGGAGTCACATTCTGACAGTAGGCTCTCATGCGCTAACTCCATGTTGCAATGTTGCTGGAATGTTGAAATCTACACTTCTTTTTCCCACTGACTATTTGATATGTCATGGAAATATGTCTCTGTGTGATCCTTTGGAAAAATCTTTTACAAAATCTGAAACCACAATTACATACCCAAGAGGTGTCCCTTTGCTTCCAAAAGAGAAGAATGAGTATGGAGATCAGGCTCTTTCTGCAGCCCTTGACTTCCCCAAATTCTCATGCAGGCCAACTGGTATTTTGTAAGTGGGAAAATAACAGTTGAAAGATGTGTAAGGCCCAATTGTGTGAGATGCCAAGTGCCCTCAGCTTCCATTAATGGCAATGGGAATGCTCAAAACTTTGCAGAACCAGTTCTTCCCCCTATGCGTAGTTTCTTCTAGGAGGAGAAAATGTGGAGGGCAGCAGCTGTGGAAGGGCAGTAGAGATTTAAGAACAGCCATACTGGGTCAGACCAAAAGTTCATCTAGCCCAGTGTCCTGTCTTTTGACAGTGGCCAATGCCAGGTGCCCCAGAGGGAATGGACAGAACAGGTATCATCAAGTGATCCATTTCTTGTCACCCTTTCCCAGCTTCTGGCAAACAGAGGTTAGGGACACCATCCCTGCCCATCCTGGCTAATAGCCATTGATGGACCTTTCCTCCATGAATTTATCTAGTTCTTTTTTTGAACCCTGTTATAGTCTTGGCCTTCACAACATCCTCTGGCAAGGAGTTCCACAGGTTGACCGTGCGTTGTGTGAAAAATACTTCTTTTTGTTTGTTTTAAACCTGCTGCCTATTAATTTTATTTGGTGACCCCTGGTTCTTGTGTTATTGGAAGGAGCAAATAACATTTCCTTATTTATTTTTCTCCAAACCAGTCATGATTTTATAGACCTCAATCATATCCCCACTTAGTCACCTTTTTTCCAAGCTGACAAGCTGCAGTCTTATTAATCTCTCCTCATATAGCAGCCATTCCATGCCCTTAATCATTTTTGTTGCCCTGTTCTGAACCTTTTCCAATTCCAGTATATCTTTTTTGAGATATGGCGACCACATCTTTGCAGCTTGTGGTATTTTCCTCCTAACTTGATAGCTTCAGATCTGCTTCAATTAACACAATTAACCAAGATGAAAAAATGTGTTGGATAAGACCACTGTGCCCTCCGAGAGGTAACAAACCTCATTGCTCACAAACGACAGGAAAGGCAGAGTAGTGTAGGCTGAGATCCTCCATTTAAGTTACAGTTAACATAATTGGAACCATCTTCTGGAAGCTACACACTCTCGGTATGAAATACCTTTATAGAAAATAAGTTTGTCCATTTCAGCTTCAGTTTTCAGTATAATCACTAAGTGATCTTATAGGTGGGTATTCCCAGATAAAAGACTGTAGTGTGGGTAGGTGTTAGGCAAGGGAATGGGTCTGAAGGGATTGCACCTGTTAAGACTAAGTGCATGACCTCTGGCACTGAAAGAGTTGCACCTGATGGGGAGCAGTGGGGTTGGCGCTCTACTCCACCTCTGAAAGGGTAACACTTCCAGAAGAGTGACTAGAGGAGGTGGTGAACTGATCTAGCGCATGGCTTCTCAAACTGGAGGTAGTGAACAGTGAACAATCACCCTTCCTTCCTATAGGGCTAGATGGGGACAGAAGGGGCATGCAAGCTTTTTCTGTTGTAACATGGGATTGTGCTATGGAAAAATTGAGAAACACAGCCCTAGAACAGAAAGGGGGGTGCCTGCTGTGGAATGACTGGGAAGGAAGGGAGACATCCAGAACCATGGCTGGTTGACAAGAGGCTGCTCTCCCTCATTTGGCCTTTAACTGTCTCTTCTCACAATCCTCCTATGGAGAGGCTTCAAAGTCCTGACTCAACCTACCTGCAGAGTCAGGAGAGTAAAAAGCTTATCTATTTTTTCTAAACCCCTGCTGGAGTCTCAAGGCCACAGGGCTGAAACTGTTCTAATATAACTTCACATGTTTTCAGGATCTGACCAATCCAGTATGTGTATATTTTTGAGATATGGGAGGGCAGGGAGTGGGATGGGAAGGGCTTTATAGCAAAGGGAAACTTCAGCATGAAACAACTCTTAGTAAGGAAATTGAGATAAGGAGGTTCAAAACTGGATCATTGAAATTGTCTATTTGAATTGAATTGAATTAGCACTAACTTAATCCCTCTCCTACAGTTTTTAAACCCACACATGGGAGTTCTGAACAGAGGAGGCAGGTCCAAGTTTGTTTTAATTGTTTACTAGGAAGACTTCATGGGACAATTACTGCTGTCAAAGATAATTTTATTTATTTGTTTCTTCAGGCATTGTCTGGCAAAACACAATAAAATTATCTTTGACAGCAGTAATTGTCCCATGAAGTCTTCTTCATAAAAATGGGTGAACCTTAGGAAGTAGAGTTCAGGTTCACTCTCATTAGCTGAAACTGAAAGAGAGAGAAACTCTTGATTTTTAATATTTTTGGAGGGATGATGGATTTTAAAAAAAACCCTCTCATCTTGAGTGCTTCAGATTTCATCTTATGGATAATTTTAATCAGACTTCTCCAAATAAATATTAAATATCACCTTATTACCAGCACTGTGGATTGTGGATCTGGGTTCTCTCTGATTTTTAAATGTAATAACATGACAGATAGATGTCAGAGCTCAGTGTGAAATGAGAGACTGCCAAAGGGCTCATGTACTCTAAAAGTTCTGTGTTTGAGGATGTCTCAGGAATAGCATACTAAGAGTTTGTCCTTAGCATGTCACCGTGATCTCTCTCTCATCCATCAACAACCCCTATTTCCTCAGTCCTTGATCTGTTACAGAGTTTTGCTGATGTGAATGACAAAATAGATGAGAACAGCGGGGTGTATAATACCATTGGTACATCAGACCCTGAGACAATATTTTAGTTTAAACATGAACGGTTTTTTCTTTGCCTAATTTTTGTTTTTGTTCTTTGCAATGATTACATTTTTATCCTCTCCTATCTCTTCACTTCTTTAACTGCTCACCTTTTTTTACTTTTTAAAAGGATATCCATCTTAGTTTGTGGCCGAATATGTAGTTTCCTTAAAATAAGGGTTGAGGACGGGGAATTACAAAACCTAACATGACAGAAATGGTTCTTTTAATCAAATAATTGATACCAGCTGTTCAAACATCTAAACAACTTCCTGCACTGTTGTGAACTTAGAGAGCTGTAGCAGCAACATTTATTGGTTTCCAAACTCATTCACATTGTCAACCACTTCCTAAAATAGAGACTGTCTTGTGGGTCCTTTTGCTCCTAAATCTGAATTCCACACCTTTCCTGCTAAGTGCTTGATTATATGAAAAGTAAAAGGAGTCAATGGGAAAATAAACTGTATTTATTGTGATGGGGTCAGTTATTTGGTCATGTCCCCATCATAAATGCTGTTATTTCCTTGCCCAGGCCAGATCCTCAGGTGATGTAAACTGGTGTAGATTCACTGATTGTAAGATTTGACATTTGTCCAATCTGGTTTGGAATTTATTGATGAAATGTTTTTACTTGGAAAACTGAAACGTTTTGTGGAAACGTATTGGTTTCAAGGAAAATTTCATTGGGAAGGGATTTCAGATCCAGGATGGAATCTCTGGTCAAAACAGGGGAGAGCACAACTGACACTGGTTGCTCTGGGATGTGGGAGATCCAGGTTCATGTCCCTGCACCGAATCTGGCACAGCAGGGCTATAGAGTCTCTCTCTTTGTTTATGTGAACATTTTTGAAAGATGTAGTTTGCCTTCTAATGTGGAATGAAAACAAGTGTTGAAACCTCAAAATTTTTCATGAAACAGAATTCTTGTTTTCAGGCCAAACAAAAATTTAGTAGTTTAGAAGTGCCTGGAGTGTCTGTATTCCTCCACTGATCTATTCTCCTGAGGTCAATTTGCAGTTTAATTTGATTTCCTTGTGTGACTGCTACTGCTATTCCAGTTTTGTCATCTGCAAGTTTTTGGGTTCTTTTAATCCAAGTTCAATTTAAACCATAGGATACCTGAGAAAAATATGAAACAGCTGCTCAGGATGCACAGGGGCTGCTTAGTATAGCTGGTGAAAAAATGGTCTGAACACCCTAACTAACGTTCCTAACCTGAGCTATGGTTAAGAAGTATCCTTGCTCAAAGACTGACAAGTGCTAATCATTATAATAGAAGTCTCTCTGTGGATGACCTGTCCATGGATCGAAGTTTGAGAAAGCGTGTGCTTGTTCATGAGGTGCTAAATATGAAACTGATTAGAACAAAAGTGAAACTAGCCTGTCTATATTCATTGCCCGAGCTGTGATATTTAAAAGTAACAGCACAAATGGCGATTTCAGTGTTTTATTTTCAAAGCAGTGCAAAATGAGCCTGAGAGTTTGCAGTTTGAATAATTTAAGATATATTCTTAGTTGAGGTCAGGAAACAATATTTCTCCATGAGTTTTATGCTGACAGTGTTCTTTTAAGATTTCTGTACATTTTCCTCTTCCAAGTTCTCCCTGTGTGTCCTATCTTTCCATCCCCACTGGTTACCTCCAAAGCTCTCTGAATGTTGCCCTCAGATAATTAGACAGGCCTCCTTTTTTCTGTTGCAGGACAGCAGTGGAATCTTAAAGAACTGTAAGTCTGAGAGCTAGAGCAAAGCCAGGATACACAGTATAAAGAAACCTACCTAAGCATATAACTGGAAAGAAGGAAAAGAAGTTCACTTATTGTGCAGAGGGCCTCCCGTAAGCCATTGAGGGGTAGAAAGGGCCATGCAAGAGGTATGAATAGGCTATGCATAAGGGACTTGGGGTGGGGGATTAGCTGGAGCCATGATTACACAGGTTCGTTGGTGCAGATCCTTCCAGAGAGATTGCAGAGTATCAGTGGCTGTTATTCCAGCTTCAGTGGGGCTGAACTGCAGATTCACAGCCTGCCTACAGTTCTAGAGAGGTAAATTTAGTCTTCCCACCTCAGCTCCATGGAAATCCCCACAGAAACACTGATAACTTACTTTGTGTGAATGACTGCATGTTGTTTTCACCTTGTTGGTCCAAGGGTATTAGAGAGAGACAGTGGTGAGGTAATATATTTAATTGGACCAACTTCTGTTAGTCAGAGAGGGACAGTTTACACAGAGCTCTTCTTCAAGTCTTTGTGTGAATGAAGCATACCTGAAGTTTACTGAGGATATAATTAATTACTAGCACTGGTTGAAAATTGGAGAAAGTATCATGACAGATTTTTAAGTTGTATATTTCACAGGATTTGAAACAGAACAATTTTTTAATTTTGTGATTTGTTTTTCCAAAAAATGTTGAACTTTCAAAATGTCATGGGTCTTCCCCTTTTTGCTACTGCATGTAATGAAATGAATGCCTAGGTTTTTCACTATCAGTTCTAATTTTTCAAACTTCCTCAACTTTTGACATAGTGTGGCAAAGTTACAAAGTTGCAATTTAACTTTTCCAAAGTTAAGGGAGTTTTGAAATTAGTTGACAAAGGAAAAATGAGAAAAAGTGTGGTGGAGAGGAGATACCTTTCTATTTTAATTACATCTAATGGCAGTAAAGGAGAAGAAATGAGAGGAAAAATCATAAATTTCATTTTTTGAAAACAAAAAAGATTTCATTTTAAAACTAAATAAAATTTTCAGTTTAATTTCATTTAGAAATCTCATTTTCCCACAAAAATTCCTTTTCCACAAAACTCCAGTTTTTTTGCAGGAAATTTTTTCAGTTGACACATTTGATCTGCTCTACTAATTAAAAAGCTGTTTTCTTTATCTACTTGTGAGACTGTCACAAGTATAAATAAATTGCTGCTAATTTAATAGAACACAGTCTCCAGAAAATTTTAATAAATCTTGATATTTGCTGTACATTTTGGAACCTAGTTTTACAATTGGATTCATACAATCAGACCTCTGCATCTAAATGGACTCCCATTCACTTGCACTGGGGTCATCTCACAGGATTGGGTGCTGAGCTGGATGCAAAATGTCATCAGTTGAAGCTAAATCACAATTCATTCAGAGACACCAAAAACATGTGGTGTTTTGCTTCAGTGACCTCACCCTCTCCATAAAGCATCTTAAACTGTCCAGACCTCAAATTGCCATTACTTCTGACCGGTTCTGATCATTAAGCTTTGACACCAGAGGCCAAGTTCCACACTGGGAAGTCAGATCAGCGGTTTAATGGCTCAGTAAACCCCACAAACACAATCCACCTCCTGCTCATCTCAAGATTAATAGGTTTCAGAGACTCGAAGGCTCTCTAATGTGTTCCCCAACTATTTGGACTAATTAATTCCGGCCTAATTTAACCTAATAACGTTTTTTTTTTAAATCATTCTCTTAGCCCCATTGTGATTCATCGAGCCGAATGGTTAGTTATGTTCATATCTCAGCATGGCTTTTGCCATAAAGCACTCATCACTAAGCTGGTATCTTAGCTGTTACCTGTTTGATTTCTACCCAACCAAAATCCCAGCTGGGCAAATGGGATCAAATTCTGAGCTGACCCTGGACGTCCTATGCTGAATGTGTAGAGCAGCATGTGGGGCCAGGTTTCCAAGTGCTTACCACCTAAGAGCTCTTCTCTCAGTGAGGCATCTACATAGGACCAGATTTTCAAAAGTGTTCAGCACCCAGCAGCTTCCATTGCAAAACTGTTGACCAATTTTTCAGAAAAGCACAATGCCCAACCTGCTGAGCCTTTCTGGCAATCTGGCCACTGGTTTTGGAGCCTAAATGGGAGCTGAGCAATTAGAAAAGCTGACGCCAAGTGTGGGAGATAGGGCCTTCTGAATACTGTGACCATGGTGTGAGTCAAGGCAGAATCTGGCCCATGATTTCCAAAGCTCTAGTGACACCATCGGGAAATAAAATCATACTTAAGATCTGATTCTGATGATTGAAGTCTGTGGGAGTTTTGCCATTGACTTCAGTGAGCTCAGGATCAGACCCGTCATCCTGCTTCTTCCATTACTATATCAGTGGATGATTTTTGTCACTTTTGTTTTAAACATTGCTTTTCCGTTCAGTAGAAATGATTCTTGTCCAGCAAGAAGAGGTTAACCATTAGCAGCACATTCAAACTGAAGTAATTCTTGCTTTCAAATCGTCATAATATTTCCTAGATTTTGGGGGCAAACATCTCAGTGGGGTGCTGAAAATCTGGCAAAAAGTTTCCATTCTTCTCAATAATGTAGCTTTTTTTGTGTGTTTTTTTTGTTTGTTTGTTTGTTTGTTTAAGACAGAAGAAAGCTTTTAAGGGCACCTTCATAAATGCATAGTGTTTGCATTTGCCTTATGCTTTCAACCATACAACACATCACTCCAGGGTTCTGACTGAGTACTTGAGCTTTGCAAAACAAGCCATCCCAAGTGATGGAGATGTGGAATCCTTAATCTGTGAAAAAGAGCATAGCTGCAAGCCGTTAGCTCCCTGGGGCCTTATTTGCACCAAACACTGTTTAGTAACTCTTAGTAAAACCCACCTTAATTCTTAGGGGATCTGTCTAATCCACTTTCAATCACTCTTCAGAACTCTTAGAATTAGATGGAAAAGCTCCTGTGAGATTCATTCTTGCCTCCATATGAAATTTAAAAGATTCTTTGATACATTCAGCTGCTTATTGACAAGCACAACTTCTAGGCCCTTTGCATAACATTACATTATTTGTTGTTGAGCTTTAGAGGAACTTTTGTATTACGTTTGTCTGAAAATTGTTGCTTTCTTTATACAGAGGAGCATTAGGAAGCAGAATAGAGAGAGAGTAATCACATAAGCCAGGTTTCCTTCACTGCCTGAGATCTTGTCTCTTTTGTCTCTGTTCATAGGTACAATCACTTCGGATAATAAGGGGACATGTTCCCCATAATATTGTTAAAATACTGTTTATCCTCATCCATGTGAGTGGAGAAGCAAAGCATTCTCACCCACCATTGGTCCGTCCCACTCCAGATTTTTTTAAAATGTGATTGCTCTGCTGTTGTGTTCAGAGCAGGCTGCTGTTTTGCATGCGTCTGGCTAGATAAGGTAGGAAAGCCATTGTCAATGGGCATATCTGAACTGTGAAATATTAAATATTAAACAAACAACTGCAAATGAAATGACTAACTCTAGCAATGTTACAATGGGCAAAGTATGGACCTAGCGAAAGGATAAAAGTACTTCTTTGTACAGTAAATAAAATTCCCGTCACGTGAATTGCAATGTGTTATTTCTTTCACGCTGGAGCCTTGCCAATCAACAAAGACTCTAGAATGATTTTTTGTAATTAATAATGGAAAATGACATTTATTTGGACTGAGAATTTCAAACTTGGGTGAACAGCCCTTTAGATCCCAAAATACAGATGTTGATGCCTAACTTTTTTGGAATTTTTTACCAAAACAGTTAAATGCTTGTTTAATGTCTCTTTATTTCATGTGAACAATACAAATCATTTGCTGAATTAATTCGAGTTATGAAATACATGTTAAAAATCACAGTTGCTATAAGACTGTGAATGAAACTGATTTGTTAATTTATGGGGGGACAAGGTTAGTGAGGAAATATCTTTTATTGGACCAATTTCTGTTGGTGAGAGAGACAAGCTTTTGAACCACACAGAGCTCTTCTTCAGGTCTTGGTCCAATAAAAGATATTACCTCACCCACCTTGTCTCTAATTGCCTTGGACCAACACGGCTACAAATACGCTACATATGTTAATTTATGGGGTTGTTCTGCAGGTTTTGCCATCAAGCCTCCTTTGTGTTGATTTGCTTCTTGAGTCAGAGTAGGGCACTCCTATTTGGTACAAGTAACAGTGCCTTCTTTACCTACTAATGACCAGTGTTTACTGCCGCCATCTGCTGGCTGGGATACAACTGCTCTAATGCACATGATACTGCCCTATAGTGACTGGTTTACAAACAGTGCTCCCTACTGCTGCTCCAGTTGGTGACAGTTCTTTTGTGCCAAGGGGCAGAGCGTCAGCAGGTCTAAATTGTCACAGCTCCACTGACTTTAATGAAGTTGAGATTATTGAAGTCAATGGAGTTATGATGTTCTGTCCCTGAACCAATACAGTTCAGCTGGTGACTGTGTTGTCTGTATGTGTACAGCATATAGATGTATTGTGTATGCATATTTCTCTCTGTCAGAATTCTTCATGGCCCTTCAGAAGATCCTGGCAGGAGTTGCATGTTAGGACAGTATTTTCCAAGCAGTTTCTCTGTGTGTGAATAGAGCTTAATTGGTACTTATGCTCCATTTAATTATACTCCACGTTTTCGAACAGCTTTGGTGCAATCTGCTTAACTTAAACACCAGCTTTGCTAAATGGAAGGAAATAATCTTTTGGAGGATGTTGTCTCATTTTTATGTGGTAAATGTTGTATTATTTGATTTGCAGTGTTTATCCTGTGCTCCCTCCACTCTCTCGCATGGATTGAGGCTGGCAGGGTATGCAAGGGGAGTGCCACCTCAGCAATATGTTGCTCTCTTGTCCCTGACTACACAGAAACACTGAGTTGAGACCTCATGAAAGGGCAAGGGGCTCATCAAGGCCTGTCAGATTCCCTTTCCCAAACCTATGAGTCACAGCAGACTAAGTTACTGCAGATGCAGTTCCCACCAAGGCATCAGCCATCATAGGGAAGCTCCAGGAATCCTGACTCTTCGAAGAGCTTATGATCCAGTAGCAGGGGAGGTGGGGGGACCAAGCGAGTCCGTCCCGGGCCCGGGGTCTCCCCCTGCGGCTTTGGGGGCCGTGGGTCCCCGCCGGAGGAAGCCACTGGGCGGAGTTGAGGCAGGGCCGGGGGTGGGGTAATTAAAGAATGGGGGGGGGAGCGGCCAAAATTGGTTTTGCTTTGGGCGGCAAAAATCCTAGAGCTGGCCCTGCTTAGCTGCACAGTTCCCATTGAAATTCTTGAGAGTTGTTCATTTAAACCCTCTAGGTACCTTTGAAATTCTCAGCCAACCATACTGCTTGGACTGGAATAGGCTCTAGATTGTATTCTATGTTTTATTCAGAACTATTAATACTCTAGGTGCTCAATAAATAACAAAACAGAACCATGTTTTAGCAGAATAATTTTCCTTTTCTGCTTTCTTGTGGTTGATACTTACTGTTGTTATTCCAGTTAGTGTAAGCAGAAGGTAATCGATACCATCTCCTAACAGAGCAAGTGCACAGGATTGGATCCAATCTTATCCCTTCTGGGGTTTTGCCTAAAGAAACAACAAAACACCAACCGTTTTCTGGGGTTTGGCTGTCCATAAATTGACAGCTCTATCCCTTTCCTGAGTCCCCTCTGCCTCAGAGACATCTAAACACTTTTATGATTTGGAATTGGAGTTCACAGGACCCTCACGCTCTGGTTCCAGGGTGAGCCAGCAATTCTCTCTCTGTGTACATGGTCCTAAAACCCAAACCCTGTTACAGTTATTTTGAAAATCACATGTTAAACCCTTACTTTCATATGATCAGGACCTTCTGGGGGAAAAAATCCTTATTGGCTGAAATTTTTCATCCTAGTCCTCAACCCAAAGATGATTTTGTAAGTTTGAGCAGTTGTGGGGAAAACATCTTGTTTCTGTTGTGAAGATTAAGATATTTTTTCACCCACACAATTCAAAAAAGCTAAACTTTACAAGCTGAAAATTCCTAGATAGTGAGTAGTACAAGTGATTGCAAAAATAGTTTTCTACACATGCAGTATTAATCTCCACTAAGAGCAGTTATATTATTTTACATGACTGTGGGATAATGTAAATACATGATACTGTTGCTTAAAGTTGTGTATCACTTTTAATAAAAAGAGTCTCCCTGCTGATTTCACTGCCTACTTCCACAGTTGCAAAATCAAAAAATCATGCAACTGGGGAACTCCACAGTCTAATAGCAGCAGAGAACTGTTGCTCTGTAAACGGTTGCCCATGGAATTTGCTCATGTACATGTGTAATTACTTACTTTGGATGCACAATTGCATATTTTGTGTGCAGAGGTATCTGTTTTGTTTCAGTCAGTCATTATCTTGCCAGTATGCCTCCAGTGCAAATAATTCAAAATTTAGTCCAAAAAATTCTTCTCTCACTGTCCCCTCTAGCCATTGGAGGTGGTGGGATCATGACCCCCCCCCATCTTTGATGCACCTTCCAAAAATGCAGGTGATGATGAAGGTACTTGTGGGAGGGAGTGGTCCTGTAATTGTCTGGCCCTATCTTGGGGTCAAAGCACCTAAGGGTACTTCCATGAGTCCTCTTTACACACACATTCAAAGGCTAATTACAAACTCATCCTACGTTTCTACCTTGGTTTTGGAACTCCTGAACTATTTTATAGACACATATTGCAGCAACTGAAGGTTTGGATCTGAGCTTCAAAGACTGGATTCCAGATCAGACCTTGACTTCCCTACAATTGACTGATGTTCAGATTCAAGGTGCCAGTCCTTTAAAGAGATGGACCCATCTATGAAGTTGACATATAAACTTCACTAGTCCTGGTTGGGAAGGGCCACGTTCACCATTGTCCTCCACCTTGTGTCATCACTTTATACAAGGTGGGTGTTACCATTCTGACTTGGCAGTGTTTTACACACAGTTGGCCTAAGTGTAAATCCATGCACATGACACAGGGCTATTGTGAATTGGACCTCAAGACTGAGATTTTCAAAGGGGCCTAAGGGAATTAGGTGCTCAGAAACCAGTGACTTTCCATTGCTAGCTCAGTGTCTACCCCTCAAGCTGTGCTCCTTCAGTTTTCCTTCTAGCTCTGTTAGTGCAACGAAATGTATGAAAGCACCAAGGTCTGAGGTAAGGTGAAGTGACTTATCTTTAAAACTCAAGTTAAAACCTCTCTGAGTGCACGTATCAATTTTTATGTATTTTTTCTTCCATTCCAGGAGCACTGATAACCCAAGGGCTATGTGTCCTTGAATTAGGCAAGGCTTTAATTATCGCTTCTGATTGCTTGATTCATCCTACATTGTATTTACCATCCATTGATTGTTCCCCCCCAGCTCTCTGCCTGAAAGCTTAAAACATGCTGACATTTATAGAATCAATGCATTAATAAATCAGGAAACTCAGAAGGTCTGATTTGCTTTTCAATGAAGTAGAACTATTATCACTGCCAAAGTTCTGCAGAGAGAGAGAGAAGGTCCATTTGTAATGCATTCTCTAGGCTCATCATAGGTAGTTGATGAATAACCTTTCCAAGAGAGGGAAAAAAACAATTAAAGTTGAATTACTTCATTTATAATTCAGAGTGCTTCTGTGAGGGCTTCATTTAATAAGTGCATTGTGGAGAGTTTCCAGGCTTAGTTCTCAAAAGCGAGCACAGTTTGGTAGCTTGACATATTCTTTCTAGTCTCACTTTTTGGTGCTGTTTTAAAATTGTAATTGCAAGAGGTGGTGGTGGTTGTTTTTTTTGACTCATGGTCCCAGCTTAACTCTGCATCAATTACTTGAAAGCTCCTCTAGCAGAAAGTCCCTTCTAAGGCTAGTTGTTTATTCAGCAACAAGTGCCAGCTCAGTGGAGAAACTGGCTTCCTTCCTTCATTTTTTATTTTTTTCTACATTAAGAAAGTGCCTGCCTTGCAGGCATCAGGAGGAGACTCATGTGGGCTGGTCTCCACTATGGGGAGAGCCACACTGTTGCAATCATTTTAGCGGATCTAGTGAAGACCAGCTAATCGATGGCAGAGCGCTCTCCAGTCAACCCTGGGACTCTAGCTCTCCAAGAGCTTGTCTCCACTTACCAGGGGATTGACATGTGGTGATCAATCCCCCGGGGGTCGATTTAGCGGGTCTTGTGAAAACTCGCTAAATCGACCACCGATCACTCTCCTGTAGACTCTGGTATTCCACCAGAACGAGAAGCATAAGGTAAGTCGATGGGAGAGTTTCTCCCATCAACACAGCGCGGTGGAGACACGGCAATAAGTCAACCTAAAGTATGTCGATTCCAGCTACATTATTCATGTAGTTGGAGTTGCGTAACTTAGGTCGACATAGCCCTGTAGTGTGGACCTGCCCCGAGAAGAGTAAGGGAAGTCGACCAGAGAGTGTCTCCCGTCGACTCAGCGCTGTAAAGACACCGGGGTAAGTCAACCTAAGCTACATCTGTGATGGGTTAGATCACAGAACCCCCCCGGGAGCAACCACCCGATGTGCCAAGACGACTTCTTCCCCTGCCTTCCCTGCCAGCTCGGGGCCCCAGCACCCTGTCCTGCTGAGCCAGACACTCCCGTCTGCTCCAACAAAGACCCGGGGTCTGAATTACTTGCCCCAAAGCTGCATGTTTATCTGAAAGCAGCTAACAGAAGTGTTCTTGTCTTTAACACTCAGATGCCCAACTCCCAATGGGGTCTAAACCCAAATAAATCCATTTTACCCTGTATAAAGCTTATACAGGGTAAACTCATAAATTGTTCGCCCTCTATAACACTGATAGAGAGATATGCACAGCTGTTTGCTCCCCCAGGTATTAATACATACTCTGAGTTAATTAATAAGTAACCAGAGATTTTATTAAGTACAGAAAGTAGGATTTAAGTGGTTCCAAGTAGTAACAGAGAGAACAAAGTAAGTCACCAAGCAAAATAAAATAAAACATGCAAATCTATGTCTAATCAAACTGAATACAAATAATCTTACCCTCAGAGATGCTTCAGTAAGTTTTTTCTCAGACTGGACCTTCCAGGCCTGGGCACAATTCTTTCCCCTGGTACAGCTCTTGTTCCAGCTCAGGTGGTAGCGAGGGGATTCTTCATGGTGAATCCTCCTCTTTGTTCTGTTCCACCCCTTTATATATCTTTTGCATAAGGCGGGAATCCTTTGTCCCTATCTGGGTTCCCACCCCCTCCTTCTCAATGGAAAGACACCAGGTTAAAGATGGATTCCAGTTCAGGTGACATGATCACATGTCACTGCAAGACTTCATTGCCCACTTGCCAGCACACACATATACAGGAAGACTTACAGGTAAAACACAGCCATCTGCAGACAATTGTCCCTGTTGATGGGAGTCATCAAGATTCCAAACCACCATTAATGGCCCACACTTTGCATAATTACAATAGGCCCTCAGAGTTATATTTCATATTTTTAGTTTCAGATACAAGAGTGATACATTTATACAAATAGGATGATCACACTTAGTAGATTATAAACTTTGTAATGATACCTTACAAGAGACCTTTGCATGAAGCATATTCCAGTTACATTATATTCACTCATTAGCATATTTTTATAAAACCATATAGACTGCAACATCACAACGTCAACTCCAGATACATTATTCACATAGCTGGAGTAGTGTAATTTAGGTCGACTTACCCCCGTAGTGAAGACAAGCCCTACAGAATCTGTTCTTTAAGGCAGTGAATCCCAATCTAAGATTTATCCTAGCAGCAGGATGGTCATGTGCTTAAAGCTCTGGATCAGGATCCAGGACACCTGGATTCAGTTCCTAGCTCTGCTACAGGCTCCCTGTGTGTCCGTGGGCGAGTCACACAGGGCATGTTGACACTGCAATAAAACCCACAGCTGGCCCAGGTCAGTTGGCTCAGACTGACTATAAAACAGCAGTGTAGATGTTCAGGCTCAGGGTGGAGACTGGGCACTAAGACTCCACAAGATGGGAAAGTCTCAAAGCCCAGGCTCCAGCCTGAACCCAAATGTCTACACTGCTAGTTTAGAGTCCTGCACCCCAAGCCTGCGAGCCTCAGTTATCTGACCAGGGCTCTGAAACTCAGTGCATGGGTTATTCATTGCAGTGTAGATGTTGTAGACATTGTAGGATTGTCCCTTAGTATGTATTTGTGTATTTGTACAGCATGCAGCACAGTGAGGCCCTGATCTCTGTATAAGGGCCTGTAAGTACTAGTGTAATACATGCTGTAACATCCCTATCCACCCAGTTACCTCCTTTAATGCCAGTCTCCTTATGGATTTGGATAGATGGGCCTGGGTTCATTGGGATTCCAGCACAGCAGGGTGTAACTTCCTTATTCTCTTCCCAGATGCATTTACTTGGCACTACCTCCACCCTCCTCTTACTTCTTCCTGGGAAGATCACCAGGGCAGCTTGAAAGGAAAATTCTAAGCACAGGATGGCCCTGAGTTTCTTGCCAGATAGTTGAAGATAGTTTTATTAAAAAGGAAGTAAATATAACATAATAGGGTAAAAAGTCGCTGATGCCCTCTTTATTCTGATAATACCCATGAATTTCCCCACTCACGTGACCTGATATAGCAAGAGTAAAATTTAGCATCCCGTTGATACCAGTACTTCATAGGTGCCCTTGATGACCTATGATGACAGTATCTTTTGTAGCAGCAATAAGCAACTTGGCTGACTGGGTTCAGTGCAGCCCAAAGGACTGTCAGTGGGGCTAAGATGAGAAGTCACTCCACAGATTTAATAGGACAGTAGGTGATTAAATCCCCAAGGCTTGAGGATACAGTTCAGGGAGTAGAGGGTCTCCCAAAAAATTTCCCTGACTGTCTGTCTAAAAGATGGTGTGCTCACAACTCTGCGAATGATCCTCGGGTTCAGAGCTGAATCTTGACTCCTCAGCTGTTGCAGGGGGGCTGACAGTCTCAGTTGGCAGGTGTCTTCTTCATACAGGAGTGAGGCTTCTTCTGCTCCCAAGACAGCCCCTCCCCATAAAAGGATGCAGGGATGGGGTGCAGATTATAATAATGTATACCAAAAATCCTAACTCCTAATCTCTGGCCCTGGAGCTCTGATACAGTCACAGGAGGTGGGCAGCCCTGAACTAGCAGCCAGAGCAGTACTTACTACATGGTGACTGATTTACCTAGGGAGCTGAAGTATTAGCATAGCCTGATGGGATAGGGAGTTTTCCCAACACAATTGTATAAACTGGGAGTCACCTTGAACAGGAAACAACCAAGTTTAGGATTATTGCTTCCAGGTGCCCAAAGGCCAGTTCGGCATTTTTCTCCTCTCACAGTGCTCCTGGGCATGGGCATCTCACTGAGGACCTTCCTTATTGGTCAGGCTAGCTCTTTTTTTTTTCCGTCAATCATTTGAACTCTTCCCCTTCTCTAAGACACTGCTCCTCCTTTGATCAAACACGCTGGTGGCCATACAGGAATGCCTCCTATCACTCCCCTGAGCTGCAGGAATGCCCATCCGTAGAACCAACAGACTTTCCCTGCGTTACTAGCACACACAAACCCAGGAACCCTAGTAAATTCCATGGGGGTTACATAGATGAAATCTATGCATCTTCCAAACCAGCCTCATTATGAGAATCATGTCAAGTTTCAGATGTTAATTTCTCTCCAAGCAGCACAAACCTTGTGTGTCCTCACTTTAGTGGATTTCATTATTCCTATCACTTTATTTATAAAGCATGTAGGGATGCAACCCGCTTTATATGCAGGCCTCCACACAAAGGCATTATTACTGTGAATAGTGTATAGATGACTGTCCTGGCCAATCCTGCAGCCAGTCAGAATTTGGATGGGGGGCACCGCTACTCCAGTGAGATGCCAAGCACTTTGCAGGAGCAGGCCCTAGTATGGTGCTGATATGTCAAACCCAATCCATCAGTCTATGTGTTCTATCATTTTCACTTTTACTGTCCTGTTTTTACCCCACAGGGAAAGATATTTATTAACCCATTTATTGCCCAACTCCTATAACTACACTACACTGGCACTTGCATAGAAATACTGAAGTGGTTCCATGCACTCGTTTACCTTTTTCACCTTAAATCAATATGTTAACAGAAGATCTTGCTCCTGAATCAATTTTCTGATGAGCAGAACAAACCCACATCAATAGTCTGGAACAAGGTCACTTTGGTGGCAATTGTTAGCAATGTGTGTTAGGTTATTTCATTTGGTAAGCAGCCCAGCTAAACAGTGATACAAGATGTGTCTACACATGGGGTAAGCAGTGGCATCAGTAGTGAGTACACAACACCTGTTCCATTTTCTATTTGCATTGTGTAAACATGTGGCAGCTGCTTGTTGCAAACTGAGTATGTAGCATTCTGTGGGGTATCCCATGGTCTTTTGCTTAGCTACTGAGAAGCATGCACCCTGGGATTGTTTTCACGGTGAATTGTGGGAAGCCAAACAGGTTCAATTTTTTTTTTAAAGGCATGTTTCTGCTGTTTCCACCCTATATTTCTTTTCTGGGCTGGCTCATACCATTTTCAAACAGCTGTGGGCCAGCATGGACTATGCCACTATGGTGACAAGAGCAACTATGCACAGGCTGTTTGGCCTATATTGCAGCACTCAGAGCTGGATGGACCTTGCAGTGGACCTTGCGCATCACACCACTGAGAAGATGATGTGGGAGCAGGAAACTATTCTATGGCAGCAACAGGAGGATACTCTGCAGAGGTGACAGCAGGACGAGGCAGAAGAACAAGAGGACACCGAGCTGTTGGAACAAGAGGACCGGTTCCTGGATTAGCTAAAAAGCGTTCAGTGCCATTTCTGCACCTGGGAAACCAGTATGGACTGTGGTGCTGCAGAGCTGGGATGACCAGCAGCATCCAGAGAACTTCAGGATGGGGAGGGCTACCTTTCTTGTGATGTATGCAGAACTGATCTAGCATTCTCTGGAGGTATCCCAGAGCTTGAGCAACAGCGTACCAATTTGCAGTGTTCCATACTCATGGAGAAATGGGTTGTCATTGTCATCTGGAAGCTGGTCACCCCAGAATGTTACCAATCTGCAGCCAAACAATTTGGCGTGGGGTGATCAACTGTTGGGGCCATTTTCATGCAGGCCTATCAGGGAATTGATAAGGTGTTGTCTAACCAGACCATGAAGCTCGGTAATGCTCTGGAGATTATTCATGGCTTTGCATGCATGGGTTTCCCAGAATCTAATGGGGCAATTGATGGAAAACATGCCATCATTTTCACACACACCAACAGGGTGCAGAATTTATTTCTCCATGGTGCTCCAAGGACTGGTGGACCAATGCAGCAGATTTACAGACCTGCAGGATGGTCAGGAGGATCCACGAGGCTAGGGACTTTCAGAATTTGGTAATATTTAAATTAATGGAGACAGGACTTTTTGCCCCAGGAGCACTGTGGACATTAATAGTGTGGAGGTTGGTCCAGTTATTCTGGGGGACCTGGCTTATCCCCAGTGTTGTAGCTAATGAAACCATATACAAGCCACATTCACAGAAGGAACATTTTACCTGTTGCCTGAGTAGTTGCAGAATAGTAGTCCAGTGTGCATTTGGCCATTTGAAAGGGAGATGATGCTCTTTATGGTATAGGTTGGGAGCCGCAGAAAAAGAGTTCCTAACCATTATAACTGCACATTGTGTTTTGTGCAATATTTGTGAGAGCAAGGGGGAAAAGCCTAACTGAGGTGCAGAGACTTGATCGGAGGTTCGAGCAGCTAGCAAGGAAAGCCAGAGAGAACACAAACACCCGTGAGAATGTTGTCAGGGATGCCTGCTGTTTGTGTTTTGAGTCACGTGCTTGAGCATGTTAGCTCATTGGGATGATGGGGGGCTGGGATGGAGATATTGCCAGCACTGGGACATTGAGTGTGGGTGGCTGACGTTTAACATTCTCTATGTGCTTTGGTAAAACCTATGAATTATTGCAGCTTTATTTAAAAGATTTTCTGTGTTAAATACAAAGATGATTCACAATGTATGTATTTTAATGGCTTTATTATGAAAGAAGAATACCCAATAACAGATTTTAAATGAAACCAATGGGAAAAAAATTCCACTCTTCTTAAGTAATGAACTTTACAAAAAACTTTTAATTACTGCAATTGTGCAAACAAAACTCAAAGTGCAATGGTAAGAACATTTCAAATATAACAATTCGGAGAGCATGCAAAAAGTTAAAGGCAAGTATATGTCTTGGCTCTATCTCTTTTTGTCCACATGGGCCATGGGGTTGAGTGCTTTGCTTCAAAATTCTCATGGGTATTGCCGGGCTACAAAGAGCTGATTCTTGGCACCCAGAAGTTGGATCTGAGCGGTAAATGGGAGCCTCTGGGAGCATTGCTGCTGGGAGGCGGAAGTTAGGAGTTCCTGCTGGTCCCAGTAGGCAGCTTTGTCTAAGGCTGTAGAACATGGCTGGGTCCCAAATAATAGGCCTGCAGGGACTGCTGGCCTCCAGGGGCATGTTTTGTGGGAGGACATTCTAGCTCAGGGTAGCATCCCCATGCATTGCCTCTGCATCTCTGTCTTTTTCCATGCTCTTCTTCACCGAAGGGTCGGTCCGGAGTCTCCCAAGGGTCGGTCCTGGGGCCGGTTTTGTTCAATATCTTCATTAATGATCTAGAGGATGGCGTCGACTGCACTCTCAGCAAGTTTGTAGATGACACTAAACTGGGAGGAGTGGTAGATACGCTGGAGGGTAGGGATAGGATAGAGAGGGACCTACACAAATTAGAGGATTGGGCCAAAGGAAACCGGATGAGGTTCAACAAGGACAAGTGCAGAGTCCTGCACTTAGGACGGAAGAATCCCATTCACTGTTACAGACTAGGGACCAAATGGCTAGGAAGCAGTTCTGCAGAAAAGGACCTAGGGGTTACAGTGGACGAGAAGCTGGATATGAGTCAACAGTGTGCCCTTGTTGCCAAGAAGGCTAACAGCATTTTGGGCTGTATAAGTAGGGACACTGCCAGCAGATCGAGGGACGTAATCATTCCCTTCTATTCGACATTGGTGAGGCCTCATCTGGAGGACTGTGTCCAGTTTTGGGCCCCACACTACAAAAAGGATGTGGAAAAATTGGAAAGAGTCCAGCGGAGGGCAACAAAAATGATTAGGGGGCTGGAGCACATGACTTATGAGGAGAGGCTGAGGGAACTGGGATTGTTTAGTCTGCAGAAGAGAAGAATGAGGGGGGATTTGATAGCTGCTTTCAACTACCTGAAAGGGGGTTCCAAAGAGGATGGATCTAGACTGTTCTCAGTGGTACCAGATGACAGAACAAGGAGTAATGGTCTCAAGTTGCAGTGCGGGAGGTTTAGGTTGGATATTAGGGAAAACTTTTTCACTAGGAGGGTGGTGAAGCACTGGAATGCGTTACCTAGGGAGGTGGTGGAATCTCCATCCTTAGAGGTTTTTAAGGTCAGGCTTGACAAAGCCCTGGCTGGGATGATTTAGTTGGGAATTGGTCCTGCTTTGAGCAGAGGGTTGGACTAGATGACCTCCTGAGGTCCCTTCCAACCCTGATATTCTATGATTCTATGAATTCTATGATTCTGCTGTCCTTGGCCAAAGCCACGCTTTCAACTGTGCTCTGTGATGTGGCCTTTGGTCACTGCCATGATCTCCTGGACAGCTCTATTTCTTTCTTCATCTGGATGCTCATGTATAGCCTCCACTTCTCAGCCAACTTGCTTTTCCTCTATTATCTACCAGGAATTCTGCAAACATCTTGTCACGAGTCTTCCTTGTGCTTGTCAGCAGTACACAGAAGCCCTGTCTTTGATGGTCTAGCTATTGAAGGTGCTGTGGCTGTGCGAGTAGAGGGGGGCGGAAAACATTTTGTTCATATTGTTCATACCCCAGACAAATCATGATAGATTTCTTTAGTAGCATATGTGACCTTACCTCCCCGAAACTCATTTTCATTCTTGGGGGAACCTCAGAGATAGTACGTGGTCTGCATGTGCAGAGCATGCTGGGTGCATTTGACTTTCAGTTTGCTGTAAATTCTTTTGTACTGCTGGAGGGAGGTGGAGTGGTCAGAGCTATGATCCAGGTTCGGTTCTGCAGTTTTGTTTGTGCCCTGTAGGTTCTCTCGTGGTGCCAGAAGTGTAAAGGGGGGATTATGGAGGGTGAGCTGGATAGTAATCCCCTCTACCTCCCCTTTACACTATCCTCACTGTTGATGACATACATTGAGTTGGGTGAATAGGAGGTAGAGCAGCGGTTCTCAAACTGTGGGTCGGGACCCCAAAGTGGGACTTGCTGGGGGCCGGGGCCGAAGCCAAAGACTGAACCGCACTGCCTGGGGCCGAAGCCCAAGGGCTTCAGTCCTGGGTGACAGGGTTCAGGTTACAGCCTCCCCTCCCCCAGGGCTGAAGCCCTTGGGATTCAGCTTTGGCCCCCCGACCCAGGGCAGCAGGGCTCGGGCTTCGGCTTTGGCCCACCGGCTAGGGGTATCAGGGCTTGGGTGGGCTTAGACTTCGGTCCCCCCTCCTGGGATCTTGTACTAATTTTTGTTGTCAGAAGGGGGTGGAAGCATGGCAGGAGTGGAAGAGGCTTGCAAGCTATATTCGAACCAGGAGCGTGCAGCTGTTAGCTATAATGCATGAAACAGAATTGAGCTATTTCTTAGTATTACTTTCTGTTATATCTCCCACACAAACATCGAGAAGTGCAGAAAAAAATAGATAGACTCCTACAATAATTGTCAACTACAATGCATGTCACAGGCCATTTGTACCTCCGCAGGGACCAGCATTGTTTGTGCCTTGACCAGGCATGCTGTGTGCATTCAGACCTCATGTAAATGATGAAAACTAACCACATACCTGTAAGCAT
Source organism: Trachemys scripta elegans (assembly GCF_013100865.1). Taxonomy (NCBI): domain Eukaryota; kingdom Metazoa; phylum Chordata; order Testudines; family Emydidae; genus Trachemys; species Trachemys scripta. The sequence goes on from NC_048305.1 coordinate 31,639,465, forward strand.
CGTCTCAATAAATGTTCAATGTTGCATGGTTTCAGATGAGCGGGACACAGGTCTGAACATCATTTGTCATATATGCCTAGGCACAGTGCTCAGATACCTACTCCTGAGGGAATTCTGCACTGAAAAATTAAAATTCTGCACACACTATTTTAAAATTCTGCAAATTTTGTCAAAATAACACTATATAATCATGCCAGCTTCAAATATTTTGGTAATTTATTTCAGAATACTTGTCAGCATTTATTTCTGTAACAATACAGACACACACACAAATTCCCCCAGGAGTAGAGAGTTAAAGAAAGCCCTAGGACAACCCAGTTCCTGTTTCTGCCCTCACCCCCCCTAGAGCCCAGCTACGGGAGCCAGACACTCACACCCCCTCCTAACCCCAGAGCCCAGGTGCGGACCCTCCCCTGTCCCCTTCCCCCCCAGCCCAGACACTCACACCCTCCTAGAGTCCAGGGATCCAGAAGGAGAAACAACCTGATGCTGGGTCCCGGGCTTGCATGGAATTTCCTGTGCACCACCACCTCCTTCTCCCAGGGCATAATGGGAACTGCAGTTGCTGGGAACCCTCCAGCAATCTCGCCTCCCCCGCAGTGTCTTCTACTTGCAAGCTGGTATCTGTCGGGTCCAGCGGCCCCAGTGGCGGCCAACATCTCTGCAGCCCATTTCTGTGGTGGGGAAAGGAAATTCTGTGCGTATAACATTTAATTTCTGCAAAATTCTGAGTTGTGCAGTGGTGCAGAATTCCCCCAGGAGTAGATACCAGGCTGCTGCGCACACTGGAAATGTCTAGATAAGTGAATGATACATTTAAGTATTCCTACGTTTACATGGAAATAGAGGGTGGTATATCTCCAAATAAGCTACGTAAGTCTGATCAAAAGTTTGTGTTACGCTAATATTAGAGTCAAAAGAGATTTCTTTCAAAGAACAATAACAGCCAGTGTTCTATGACTCCTAAGCAATGGATTCTGAAATGTGAAAAAAGAATCTACTGCAGCTCTTCAAACTGGGTCACCATGGTTATTTTAGTTTAATCTAATCCATACTTGGCTTCAGCACTATTTATTAGTCATCTGATTGCTACCTCATTAATTAGTATTATTAGATCAATTCCTAAATATACTGCAAACAGCAATCCAAGAGCTGATTAGGAGAAACTATCAAGTGTTTTAAACACTGAATTGATTTCTGCATTCCAATTTAGGTTTTGAAAAAATGCATATCACAGGAATCCTTGCTGTAATGGATGGTGCTGTGTCCTACAAAGTGGTAACGAAGGCACCGAATTACCCATTTGAAACGAGGGAAGATTTATTTGCACTAGTTATGTGAGTGCCAGTGAAGCTGTAGGGGATTTCTATGGGACAGTTCTTTCTGAATGTACATATGGGGTTTGATAAGGCTGGTAAAGCTCTGATGCATCTCAAAGTGTGTAAGCGTTATTATTTTCATTAAACCAGTGAAGATTTACAAAATGTCCGTTGTTCAGTTCCTGATCTGCTGAAGTGCTACGGAGATAGTTCATTCACAGCTGTGTTGAAAGGGACTCCAACAGACTTTTGATATCTTGAAATAGCTCTGTTTAGACTTAACATTACTGTGAGAAATCAGTCAGGTCTGGTGTTACATTTTTGGGGTGCAACCTAGACCAGTGAGAGGTAATGTCATGGCTTGTCCTGTAATCCCGAGTGCTCTAAAATGCTCTGCTGCTGTAGTTGCTTGACTGGATGCTCCCAGCCATCATATAATCATGCACTGAATGTCTGTGTGTTAAGCAACTTTGGTTCAACAACTCTGACTCCAGTTGTTACATGACAACCACACTCTGGTCTTCACCAGCCTTGGTTACTACTAGTAGTGACTAGAGGCATGGAAGAAGCTATCAGTGCTATCAAACATGGCCACTGGGTATTCTGTTGTAGTGTAAGGGGTAGCCTGCCTTCTTTTGGATTTTGAGATCTCTGGTTCATGTCCTGCTAAATGAATTACTTTTTGGGTTCATCTTCAATTAAATGCTAATATACATTCCCAAGTATTGTATTTCAAATATAAATAACATGCTGAAGGATTTTATTAAAGGTAGGTCAAAACATCTAGAATTTCCTTATTGAAAATGTTTCTCCATTCACAAAAGAGAGTATTTTGAATCTCACTCTGAAGCTATGTCAGTACCTAATCACAATGGCATACAGCCTGTACTGGGATAAAGATAATATAGACACGCTCCGCTGAGGCGGGCTTGACAGAGACTATATGAAACCTTATCCCATCTCCTCCCTGACATTCTCAGCAGCCTGTCTGGAACAAAAGGGTTCTCAGCAATATAAGTCATGTTCTGAATTTGTAGGGTGTCACGGTTCAGACTAAAACAACAAGGAGTCTGGTGGCACCTTAAAGACTAACAGATTTATTTGGGCATAAGCTTTCGTGAGTAAAAACCTCACTTCTTCGGATGCATAGAGTGAAAGTTACAGATGCAGGCATTATATACTGACACATGGAGAGCAGGGAGTTACTTCGCAAGTGGAGAACCAGTGTTGACAGGGCCAATTCAATCAGGGTGGATGTAGTCCACTCCCAATAATAGATGAGGAAGTGTCAATTCCAGGAGAGGAAAAGCTGCTTCTGTAATGAGCCAGCCACTCCCAGTCCCTATTCAAGCCCAGATTAATGGTATTGAATTTGCAAATGAATTTTAGTTCTGCTGTTTCTCTTTGAAGTCTGTTTCTGAAGTTTTTTTGTTCAATGATAGTGACTTTTAAATCTGTAATAGAATGACCAGGGAGATGGAAGTGTTCACTTACTGGCTTATGTATGTTACCATTCCTGATGTCCGATTTGTGTCCATTTATTCTTTTGCGGAGGGACTGTTCGGTTTGGCCAATGTACATGGCAGAGGAGCATTGCTGGCACATGATGGCATATATGACATTAGTGGATGTGCAGGTGAATGAGCCCTTGATAGTGTGGCTGATGTGGTTGGGTCCTCTGATGCTGTTGCCAGAGTAGATATGGGGACAGAGTAGGCAACGAGGTTTGCTACAGGGATAGGTTCCTGGGTTGGTGTTTCTGTGGTGTGGTGTGTAGTTGCTGGTGAGTATTTGCTTCAGGTTGGGGGGTTGTTTGTAAGCGAGGACTGGCCTGCCTCCCAAGGTCTGTGAGAGTGAGGGATCATTTTCCAGGATAGGTTGTAGATTGTGGATAATGCGCTGGAGAGGTTTTAGCTGGGGGCTGTATGTGATGGCCAGTGGTGTTCTGTTATTGTCCTTGTTGAGCCTGTCCTGTAGTAGGTGATTTCTGGGTACCCGTCTTGCTCTGTCAATCTGTTTCCTCACTTCCCCAGGTGGGTATTGTAGTTTTACGAATGCTTGATAAAGATCTTGTAGGTGTTTGTCTCTGTCTGAGGGGTTGGAGCAAATTTGGTTGTATCTTAGGGCTTGGCTGTAGACAATGGATCGTGTGATGTGTCTTGGATGGAAGCTGGAGGCATGTAGATACGTATAGCGGTCAGTAGGTTTCTGGTATAGGGTGGTGTTTATGTGACCATCACTTATTTGTACTGTAGTGTCCAGGAAGTGGATCTCTTGTGTGGACTGGTCCAGGCTGAGGTTGATGGTGGGGTGGAAATTGTTGAAGTCCAGGTGGAATTCTTCAAGGGCCTCCTTTCCGTGGGTCCATATGATGGTTCAGACTGGTGAACATCAGTATGGTCTGGACAGAAATGTAGCCATTGGGGAGATAGCCACCTTCACAATAGTATAGAAAAAGTTGTTATAGCCCAGCTGGATTAATAGACTGAATACCCATCAGATACTGTAAAGTGGGCACTCCTGAATGGATGAAATGTGTCTCTGTTTCTTCACCCACATCCTGGGACTGGGTACACCATCCCTCACATCAACCCTGTAGAAATTATCGAGCTTGAGAGCAAGCTTTTCAAACTAGTGAATTTGAGTGCCCAACTTGTGAAGACTTTAAAGGGCTTTGATTTTCAGAAAGCACTGAGCCACCTACCCTGTAAAGATCAGGCCCCTTTAAGGTATTGCAAGTTGGAGACTCACAATCACTAGTGGTTTTGTCAAATGTGCACCCGGGATCTGTATATTGCTTTTCCACAGAGCCACCTTTAAAAGGAAGTTTAAGGCTGCTGAGGCTACTCTTCTTCCAGGGAATGGGGCTCATGGAGTTGGTATGGAAGCACAAAACCTCTGATCAGATGCCCTTTGAATGATTTGAGGATGGGCAATAAGGGGCTGTATGTGTTATTTACTACATGATGGTTCAGGAAGGATGCTGCTCTTTCTCACATGTTAGAGAGTCCTGTAGAAAGAACACTCATAAGGTCTGCAGCTGAGGCAAAAGTTGGAACAGCTAATGACTATTATGGACCCACTCTCACATTCTTACTGAAATGGAACACCCAATGAGCATCAGGTGTTGGATCTACCCCAAAATGGAGTGTGTTCTTCAGAGTCCCATATGGACCTTTCTGTTGATCTCTGTAGAGCATCCAGCTTAGTGATTGATTAACATTTAGAGGAGAGACATAGGTTAGCCCATCAATATCTGGGACAAGAGAGAACCATCTCAGAATGTTAGTGAATCCACACAAGAATCCTCACCACAAATATTAGCCGTCAGACAATTAATTTGAAGTCTTCCTAGACTCTAGTCAGTCTCTTCATTTTGAGAAAGTTTGAAGCTCTCCATTTAACCCACTAGAATTCAGTGTCTTTATTTTATTTTCTTTCCCTTTCATGGTCTAAATTTCAAAATTTTAGTAATCAAATATACTTTGTGCTTCAATATCTAAGAGCAGAGATTGACTGTCCTGCTGGGTAAAAATGGGGATCAACAGCAGGATATTTTAACTGCCTTCTTTCTTACTGCTCTTTGATGTTCATTTATTCTTTGCTTCATTTGCCTAATTGTCTTTCTAAGCCACAGGGGATATTTCTAAAAGTAAACCATGGGTGGGTAGATGAACAAATAATCAAACCTTTTGGTTCAAAAGATGGCTTGCAATGATAAACAGACCCCCAGAGTCACTCATTGGGGATAATTTTTACACCCCATTGCTGTAATCAAGAAAAGATCCAGATTACATATGCAGAAATTTTCCTACAATGGTCAGTTCTGCTAGGTTGCAATACATGATGCACCCAGGGATCTGAAGTTCTCTTGAGTTTGTCTTAGCCAGAAAACCCACTGAAAGACACTGTATCTGCAAAACTATTAGAAATGTTTCTGAATGACAATGACAATTGAGTCCCAGTGGAAAATACAGATTAATATTTATCTTACATTTTTGTGTTTGTTACTCTATTACCTACCTTTTTGAAGGAGGTCTTACTACTCAGTCATACCAACAGTTATGCCAGAGGCCATGGCAACCACTGGAATGAAGTTAGAGCAACTGCAGAGGCTGCTGTATTTTAAAGCAGTTTGGCATGGCCATCAACGGACTAATCCACAGCACAGAATAGTTGGAAGCATAAAGCACTTTGGCCGCTTCCCCCAACGTACCTCCTCCTCCTCCTTGACCACTTTCTCAGCATGTCCATAGACTGTGGGTTATGCAGGGCTGCCTTACGCTGTTCTTGCACTGGGAGAGTTCCCAGTACCTGAAGCCAAGCGTTCTAGCTCTGTGGTCAATTTTGGATGGTTGAGCCACTGTAAAGGGGCCACAGTGATTCCAGAACCAGGCCCAATAGGTTTGATTATTGATATCACTTACATTGGCGTAAGTCTGCTGGAGTCACATGAATGTGAAACTGGTGGGAATGTTAAATCAGACCTAATGTTCTATTAACTTGTGGATACCATAACTCTCATAAAAAAGAACTGTTAGATTCTCTTGTTTTTCACCCATTATTTCATCAGATCACTGAGACTTTGTGGTTTCTATCAGGTAGAAATAACATGTGAAATGGTATTCTTGAAAGTCAGACCCCATTTCACATCACTCACTAATAGTCGGTTTACAGGCATTACCTAGCTGGACTGGACTTGTTAAATTAGAGATGAATTGCAGCCTCCCAGAACCAGCAAGAACCCCAGTTGTGAAATGGTTTTTACTTACACCAGTCTACATCCTAATAAGAATATTGTCTTGGAGATGGCAGTGCTCGAGAGCTTTATATTATTACGCAGATTTTTATTTTTGCTAGGCACTCCATATGGAGCCCTAAGGTATAGACTTGTACCATGCTAAAACAATATAAACTTGGGGAAATTATCCTTTAAGATCTCAGTAAAAAGCACAACGTTGAATTATTTTCTTAACGCTACTCTGTCGATCTGAGCTACCTTCAGTGCAGAGAGATGCATAAAATTGAATTGAAGATGTGATGCAGAATGTATTCAGCTTTTCACTTTAACAGACTGAAACTAAAGGTGCAGCTAGATTCTGTGGTCTGTGAAATACGGATATTGTAGGAAATACATTAGCTTAATAAACCGTGCAACAATTATTCTACTGAGTAGAGAGCTGCCATGTAAATGTTGTTCATTTTTATTTCATTTTTACTGAGACTGGTGTGGTGCCAAATGGCATTGCATCATCTTGTTTCAATGTACGACGTGTGCTGTCCCTGTTTGAAAGACAGGGAGACAATCAAAAGAGTTTAGGGCTTCTATTATCATAGGTGGTGTAAACTGAGGCTTTATTTGTGCCATAAAACACAGTGTTGTGACTCTGCAGACAAACTCAAAAGTATTTAAACAATACTGGGAAACACTGAGAAATGGGACATTTTCATTCTACCCCATTCTCAAGATACTTCAAAACTAAATAGAACTGGAAAGGCAGGAGCACTTGAAAACAATTGTTCACCCACAGATATGTTTCTAGTGCAGGATGGGATGGTGTAGTGGCTTAGAGATTGTGATTACCCAAAGTAAGGTGAGCACCTCATATAATTGCTTATCTCCAACCAGTTGTGTCCCCTCACTAGATCTAAATTAAAATCCTGCCTTATTTTGTTCAACACAGTATGTAGGTTCCCTTTAATCACTTGTGCAAGCAACAGGGCAGGAACTTTCCATAGCATATAGGAAAGGGGGGTTGCTAAGCGAGGGTTTGTCCAGCCCCCCCTAGATAAGCTAGTGTGCATCCCTAGAAAATCAGCTAGTGCTGGTAGGCAAATGGTGTATGTATGCATGTATTATTCCTGCTCCGAGAAGCAGCAAAATGCATCACATAGTGAAGTTTCCAACTATCTTTGAAAGCTATTGTATCACAAGTAATGAAGATGTCTGATATTTTAACTGCTTTCTTTCCCCAGGCAAACTAGACTAGGCTGAGAAAGGAGAGTATGTTGTGTTGTAACTTCCACAGTACAGCTGTGGCCTGAAGGCTTTTGTATGGGGGTTCCATTTGTTTGGATCTCCAAAATAATGTTATATAAAATGAGCAAAGATAAATTTGAAATCTTTGCAGTTATTCAGGAAATGCATAGAGGCATCCTCCACAGGAGCCTAAGTAAGCACATGTATTAGCTAGTCTTTCAGTGGCACCTTGTTACTGTTAGGATGAACTGCTGTAGCTCACAGGTGGTGTTGCAGAAGGGAAGTTCAGGACTGGGGATTGTAATGTAGCAATAGAGCCAGTGAACTTCAAAATGCAGAAAGTTAATTAAATATATTGCTGATCAGTGCAGACCAGTTACTAATGATGCTGTGTTTATATTTTTATAATAATAATAATACTTCTAATAAAAATAAGTATGTAAAAAAGCTAAAGTATCTTGGTATGTAGGTCAACAAGTGTAATGGTGCATACCTTGTATGTTGTATATGATTAGTAGACCTCTGTAAATAACTGATTTTTTTTTTTGGTTTGCTGGCAATTCCAAAAACTTTTGGGGAAAAATGCATTTTGGGTTGACCTGAAACAAATTTTTCAAAATTTTTAGCTAATCAAAAATGATATTTTTTGTTCTGAGCCTCTTTAAAAAACATTTTAATACAATTTAAGGAAATACCTAAATGAAAAGTCATTTTGAATCAAAGTCAAAATGTTTTTTTGAAAGTGTCAAAACTAAATGTTTTGACACTTTCAAAAAAAAATGTCCAACATGAACAATTCAGTGAAATTAGCACGAATCTGCAAAATGTTTGTGTGGCTGAATATGTGTTTTTTTCAGCAAAAAAGCTTTCAGATGAAAAATTTCTCCCAGCTCAATCTCACCTTTATGATTAGAGCAGTCTCACCTTATGTTCTTATGTTATGTTGTAGGGGACACTTGTAGGCAGAGACTTTGAAAGCAGTCAAAGAGATTTGGATGCCCAATTCTATGAAATATAATGGGAATTGGGCAACCAGATCTCTGAGGCAGTTTTGAAAAATCTCCCCACTGAATGTCACATGTTTCCATGTGATGCCATTGACTATATAGGTTGATAGTAGCACTGTGTGATCCTGGTAGTTGTCATTTGGAGGTTGTGCATGATTGTAGTGCACATACTGTAACAGCAGTTGTTCTCTTCTAGAATGAGAGAACACATCACAGGAAAAAGCTGTTTGTCATTCTCAGCTGTCATTTGAGTTTGCATTGATTGCAAGCTGTTCCATTGACCAATGGCCTATGGCTACCATGTGGAGGTCTGGCATGGAAAGTCAACCACGCTGCATTTTCCCTGACAAAGACAAGGTTGTCTCTTCTCATAGCTACTTTAACTTGCTAGAGAGTCCTACTAAAGAAATTTCTGTACACATTTTCTTTTTCCAGGTCATATGCTCAAACGAGCAGGGCCAGTCTGCAACACCAATGACAGAAATAAAAGTTTAGGGGTCTACGTTCTAGAGTATGGCAGAGGGAGATGAAAGCATAGTCAGAGGAACATATTTGCTTAGCTTAGGGCTATAACCACACTAATATTGTGGCTTACTTCTTACAAGCCAGTCAAATTATGTTGTTCCCTTGTATTCTAGCTCTGTAGTACCCCCATGTGAATCATATGAACTAAGTAGGATAGTTTGTTCTCTTGGACAATAGGAACATGGGAACAGTTGCTCACCACTTCAGCATTTTTCAGTGCACAACACCCCGAAGGCCCTGAGGAGTTCCAGTGTTGTCACTCACACAGTGTTTGTGCCTTTAAGAGGAATAGATGTGAGATTGAATAAAAATGCAGTAAATGTGGATTTCAAGGGGAAAATGTAGCAATCTTATTAGCAAGTCTGCAGAAATAGGTTTGTGGCAGTAAACACTTTAAAAAATATATCAGCTCATTTCTATACCTGGCAGCTTTTCTTCCGCTAGCTCCCAGTAGGCTGTAAAGGCCTCCAAAACAATTTTATAATCAAACTACAATGAAAGATGTATTGAATTTTTAAAGTTTTGGGACATACTCTTTTGCTGGCTTAGCTATTACTTGTTGTTCTTAATAGCCCGGTCATTTATAAGAGGAGAGTCAAATTTAATGTGCATGGATAGGATGGTTGGAATTTGTGAAAGAAGATTATCACTAAAATGATGGTGGTTTTTTCTCTATATAATCAAACTATTAGTGTATTTTTTAATAAATTGTTTTGTTCCTCTTCGCTGATTGTATATTTACCATGGGCTGCAGGGCCGGCTCTAGTTTTTTTGCCACCCCAAGCAAAAAAAAACAAAAATCTCTGAGAGCAAAGTGCTGCCCCTAGCATGTCGCCATGCCGCCTCTAGAGTTGTGTCGCCCCAAGCGCGTGCTTGGTTTGCTGATGCCTAGAGCAGCCCTAATGGGCTGATGCCAATGGCATGACTTCTGTCAGCTGAGTAGTCCTTATTCATGCATGTCTTCTTATTGAAGAGAATGGGGCGATTCTTGGGAGGTCAACTTACCTGAGTAATATTTGACAACATTAGACCCCAATACCACTGTGACACTTTGTATCTCAAAGTAGCACCCTGCAATCCCATATAATTGATATGTTTTGTATAAAGTGTGTCTTGTGAGGTATCATTTTAAAAGTCTTAGTCTGCTGAACATTAATATCCTGTTAGATTTTATGTGCTATCATTATATGTCAAGTTATGAAGTATTGCTATATGCGTTACTGAAATATGTTTTGACGTTGGGAAAACCCACAACCAACCTTTCAGTTACAACAAAGGAGTAGCCATTAATAGCCAGATGGGTGATTAATGACTTAACCCCCAATCCGCTATCCCAGAGACTTCCCAGAGAAGTCATGTATGCCATGGGGGTGGACTAACACATGTCACAGCAAGCATCTTTCTAGTAAGCTGGAAGACGGCATAAAAAGAGAGATAATGACATCATAACTTGGCCTCTCCCCCAACTCAACACTGGGAAGAACATCTGGAAGACAGAGACTTTGAACTGGGGAAGTTTGATCCCAGGCTGAAAGGTGGTCCCAGCCTGTGTATTGAGGAACTGTAACCTACCTGCTTGTATCATCTGTCAGGGTGAGAAAAGCTGTTTGATTCAACTTTTGCTTAGACTAAAAGTTTAGGATTTAGAATGAATGTTTACTTTTTATTTTCTTAAGGTAACTATTCTGGCCTTTATGCCTACCACTTATAATCACTTAAAATGGATCTTTCTGTAGTTAATAAACTTATTTTAATGTTTTATCTTTACCAGTGAGTTTGTCTAAAGTGCTTAACAAATCTCAGTTCAGGTTACAAAGGCTTTTGCATGTCTACTTTCCTATGAAGAAGTGGTGAACTAGGTAATGAACTAACACTGGCCAGACTTCTGACCAGTGCAAGACGGTGCAGTTCCAGCGTGCAAGACAGAGGAGTTGAGGGAATTGGCTGGAGCCTCTCTATTGTAGGTTCCTGCGTGGCCGGGAGAAGTATTCATGTAACTCAGTTGGGTGTGTCCCAAGGGATAAGAAATGGATTCTGATATTTCACATTCAGCTATTTGTATTTGGGCTTCTGAGGAACCTTCTCCTTCTTGGGTGACATATTGTCTTTGTCTCTGGGTTTTAGGGTTGTTACTTTACACCACTGCTTTCTTTTCATGTTCTTATGAAAACTTTCATGGACATTGTCTGCACCTCTGCTGTTTCTCTGAGGGTCCGTTGCAAAACTGTGTTTTTACATCTATTCCCAGAGCCTATATATGCTACAAGCTGAAATATATATTGGGGGCATGGGGGAAGCGTGTGACATTACAGACTCAACTAGCATCAGATTCATTTTTCATCTTGGTGTGTGATTGGTTTGTTCAGTAGCCCTCACTTTATTTCTTGAGGGGTATAGGACAGAGAATAATTGAGAATGAACTGAACTTTGGCAGTTTTGTCTGAAGAGAAAACTATGATACAATTGCAGAAAAAGATGTAAAAGTATTCAGAATAATAATTTGTGTTTAAATGAATCAATTAGGTCCAGGGCCAGATATTAAATTATTTCCATTGCTGCAAGAATTAAATATGCAATCACAATTATAATTCTAAAGGCTTTGTCATCTAATCATGTTCTCTGCACCCCAGTCTAGAACTAGCTGAAACCCCATCCATCAAGCTTGGCTCAGGGGAGAGTGAAATAGGGAAGCTTGTGATGATTGCCTAGCTCCCAGCCACTTTCCTGTAACTGTTCCACAATTAAATAATATATTTGGGCAATATGAATAAAAATGTAAATTCCGCTTTACCCCATCCTGGGTCCTTATAATTCCATTTGTCCTTTTGGAAGGGAGGGGATGTATTCTTGTGTTTTTTTTTTACAAGAATTCAATGTTACTCCGTGAAATTCAGCCTGGCCTAAGGATTTTAGGGGACAGATCTTCAGCTCATGTAAGTTCATCAATGGAGCTCTGAGAACAGTAAGGGCAGGCACAGATCTGCCATAGCAGCATTGGCTTCCTTCACACACACTTCCTTGCCCATACAGCTGATCTGCAGGACTGCTCCCATAGGCATGAGCGTGTGTGGTTTGGTGTCTATGGCCCATTTGATCTTTGGCCTCAAACTGGCAAGGAAAGTCCTACCTAATTCAGATATAACACAGATGGTGACACAGTCACATAGCAGCAGCAGCTGAGCAAGTTGTGCTCGTTCGTGTGTTCCGTTAGTCCACAGGAGATCCTTCTGGTGGTGCACAGTGATTGGCCAGGAAGAGATCAGGTGTTCGGAACTGGAGAATGTGATGAAGGGGAACATAGAAAAGCACTGCATGCAATTTAGGTATTTTTGTGTGGCACTAACTAAATAGAAGGTAAGAAAACTGACCTGACCCAGAGGTAGGAGTTTCATAGCATGGAATGAAGGCCAGGAAACTTGTGTACTGAGAAATGCTCTAAAGAGCCATGTGACTCTTCATGAATGGTTGCAGGCCAAATCTCAGAGCATAGCCTAAGGTAAAGAGAGCCTGAGACAAAGTAGAACTAAATACAGTTCTAAAACAAACAAACAAAGCCAACCTACCTCTTTTTTTAAAAAAACCTAATTTAGTAATAACACTTCCTCCCAAGGTGCATGAGAATTGCATCAAATTGCTGTGCTGCAAGTGTGGTGATTCTGAACAGTCCACCAGCCTCCGGACGTTGTTATTCCTCCATTAACTGATTTTCATTTCTACAGTCAAAGAAGTATTCTGACCAGGATGAGGAAGAAGATGCGAGGCTCCAACTATTGGAAAAAGGGAGCCCTTCTGTCCAAACTTTTAAGATTGCATGAAGGAGAGGATTTGCTCTCAGAGGCGCTCAACATCAGAGCGTATTGCTCCTTCAGTGTCGTGTTGCATCCCCACCTCATTGATCTCTGCCACTGATCGCATGGTTGCATGACCATTGCACATCTTCCTTCATGCAGTGTCGTGTGTTTCATTGTCATACAGGGGAGAGGGAGCCCTGACTTCCTTAACTGCCTTTCTGCATAAGAAAGAGAAGCAATGGAGTGAGATACGGCACATCCAAATAAGAACCAGAAGATCCCGGATCTGTTTAAGAGCCCATCCAGCTTCACTTTAACAAAAACAAGACAATAGTGTATATGGTTTTAATTTTATTTTTGTTAAATTTTTTTCTTACTTTTTCCTAGACTTCGCCCGATGGTCTTACCTGTCTCAGAGAGGTAAAATTTAAACCAATTTGACTATCTTGGTCATATAACTTTTAAAGGAAGCGGTTTCCTAAGCAAGAGCAAGGTACAACTTGATCAGCTCTGCTCTCTCTTCACATGTTTGTTAGCAAATAAGGTAAAGGTGGTTGAAGATTACCTACCTCCCAGGGTATATTTTCAGGTTGCGCAATGCCCCGTTCCTGGGTAAGAAGTGTCTTGTGTGCAGCCAGAATCTGCAGTCATCCAACATTCTTCTTTCTATGCCATGATTTATTCTGTGATGTGCTGTGCAGCGTTAGCTGCAGCAGGTTAGTTCATTTATTTAGTGCTTTGTTTGGTACAAGTGGAAACCACCTAAAAATGTGTAGAGTAATACTTCTCCTTGCCCCTTTTCATTCAGACTTACCCTGACTTTCACTTATAATTCACCCTGTGGAAAGAAGCTGGGAATATAGAAGGAAGGCAGAGAAGAACATAAGGTCCTGATCCAAAGCCCACTGGAATCAATGGGAGGACTCATACTGATCTCGGTGATCTTGGAAAGGGGCCCTACATGTATAGAGTGAATACGGAAAGTCTATAAAATAATTTCAGAGCACCTTCCACAGTTCAGAGTGTGGAAAGAACAAGTGTCTGAATCATTCCAGCTCTCCAAGAATGAAATGTACCAAAAGGAAATAGAAGGCAAAGTGTTTGTGAATAAGATAAGTTTACATGGGTCATTGCAAGTATTAGCAAAGGGATCCCCAGACTGTATTTCTCTATGTTCTGTGTCATATTTTAATACAACCTTTCTCCACAGTTGGTTTCACCAAGGCTCTTACAGGCATAATATGCTCATTAAGCTTAACTGTTTGTGTAATTAATTTCAGTGTTGTTGATTTCGTGGGGAAAATGGAACTGAAATGATCTTTCATGTTTCCAAGAAAGAGAGTGGATATTGAGAGGCCACTTAGGCCAATATAGAATCAAAAAGGAATTAGAGTCTCTTTGGTATGGAAATTAATCTCTCCAACCAGGCAATAATAATAATGATTTATTAATAAATTACAGTTCAACTTTCATCAAACGTGTTTCATATTAAATTTATATTTCAGTGGGTACTTGATGCAATATTTTTATTAACATTTACCATGAAGAAATTCTACTTAACCCTTTCCAGGCTGTGTGATATATCAATATGACTTCCTGAGACATCACCTAAGCTAGAAGTCTGGAAAACATTGTAGTTTGTTGACCTTCCATGGGAGCAGGATCGAGCCCATAGCTGACTCCCAGTCTAGTTCTGCAAGCATACCCAATTTTACGTGTTTGCAGGATCAGGCCTTTCAAAAACTGAGGGTGGACCACACAACAAATTAGTGTGCAGCAAGCCAGGGTGTGAATCTACAGCGTACTAGCTTGCCATGCGGTTCCTGCTACCGCGTACTGAAAGCTCTGTAGTCCACTTTGATGTACTGCTCTTTGAAATGGGAGTAACTCAAAGTGGACTATAGAACTTTTAGTGCGCCTGAAGCAGGGTCCACAGAGTGAATTACTGTGCAGCAAGCTAGTGCACTGTAGACTCTCACCCTAGCTTGCTACGAAAAACTCGCCATGTAGACAAGCCCTAAGGCTCACTTCTTCTATTTATGCAAACACTTACAACTGGGTGTAGAGCTTATTAATGTTGGAACCCCACTTAACTTCAGTGACACCACTCATTGGGGTTCTGAAACCATACATTTCAAAGTTCTTTACAAAGGAACATATCATTATCTCATTTTTCTGATGGGAGAAACTAAGGTGACATGTCTTGACCAAGGTTATGTACCCAGATCAGCAGTAGAGCTAGAGTCATAACTCCTGACTCCCCAGCCTTATCCACAGAACCATGTTGCCTAGTAAATGTTTTCAAGTTCAAGTCCTGAGTGATTTCTTTATGAAACTTCCATACATTTAAGATATTTTACATAGGTAAAATTTAACTTACTTTCCAACTAGGATGTGGATCTAGAAATTCTGGCAAAAATCACATCTTGGTATCTTTAATTTTAAGCCACAGTTAATTAGCTAATTCTCCTTGAGGTTCTTGTTCCTAAGTATAGGTAATCTTTTTATTTTTTTAAAATAAAATGAAGGAACACTGACCCATAATTTAAACCTTTCTGCTGTAGCTGTAAAACTACCCATTTCATCTAATACTTGGTAGTTTACAATTAATGGTGGCCTCTTTAGGTATATTTTACATCATTAATTTTTGTACAAGGGAAATAAATTTATTATCAAAATTTGTTAAAAATTCCAAAGTTAATTTGTCCAGTGCCACAGTGGCATAGAATATTATCTCTGGAATCTCAGCAGTTGGGTGGGAAGGAGGCCTTGTATTGTAACCCAATCTGGAAAAAGATTCTGGATTCCTCCAAACTCAGAATTGTTGTTTAGTTAGGGAATGGTCCCATCTAGCCCACAGGAAAAAAGTCCCTTTGGTCACTCTTAATATTAAGGGTACATTTAAACATAGTTCTAACTAGGATTAATAGATATTTTAATGATTAATTGATGGTCATAGAGTCCAATGGATCAATAGGTTGCTTATAATTACGTACAACACCTATGACTGATATGCCCCTAACCATTGTTAACATGTAGTACACATCTGTAACATGCTTTGGGCAGGTATTAATCATTTATTAACATTTTATAAACTGATTATAAATGTAACTTTAAAGGAACAGTCACATATTATATGAAGAACTCAGTGTTACTCAGTAGAATTCACAAGCAGGGCCAGAAGTCCTCTGAGAGGCATATGAAATGTTCAGCTTCCATCATAGTCAGAGGTTCAGACATGTGACCTGTTCATGTTTAAATGGTTAGTGGCATCATATACCTTCTATGTGTGTCTCTGTTGTCTCCCAGAAGACCAAACTCTGTTTACCTTACTTCTTTGAGTAGTTTTAATAGACCACATTTGTTTCCTGGTGTCAGTCCATTGCCTTCAATAGAGTTGCAGCAGAAGATGCATTTGGCCCATTGACTTCAATGGGAGTACTGGTGAGAGTAAGGCAAGCACAATATGGCCCAGTGAGGAAGCCACAGGTGGTCTCTTACTAAATGTGTCAGTATGGTATTTTAGTAAGGCAATACTTAGGGTGGAATGATAACCAATGCTTAAGCTGTGGATAGTTGTAAGGTTGAGTTAATTAACATACGGAATGTCCTGATGAAAACCCTTTCTGTACCCTCATGACACTGTCACAGAATGGCTATACTCCTAGTTGGTAAATCCTACATGCGTAGTTATGTTGTTACACAAGGGATTAATCTGGCCCAGTTTAATTAAGAAATGTAAGAGTGGCAGCGAACCAGCTGAGTGTGATTTCTCTAATGTTTATGCAGTAGCTTCCATGATCACACTTGTGCTTCAGTTATTTTTTCCTCTTAGCGCTTCTTTCAGATAGATTTCAGAGAGAGGTGGAGGTGTCAAGTGCCCCGATGAACTCATGTAGGGTCCTGCAGGGTTCCTTTCTATCACTCCCCACTCCACCATTTCATCATGTTTTTTAGTCTACTAGAGGAGACAAATATATTGAGCTGCACTCCCATCACTATTTTGATGACACTCACCCATGTGTCTCCTGGCCAAGATAGAGAGAAGGAGCCAGCTAAGGTTCTGCCATTAAACAAGTAAAGCAACTTGAGCAGTCGATGTGCTTTTTGATTACATCATCTTTTGGTGAAATGTGTCCACTGCTTCCCAAATTGGTTCTCATTCATGGAGTTCTTTTGGACTCTTAAGTGCCGTTGGATTCCCAGATAGTAGCAGAGTTTTAAACCGCTTTTTATCATCTGTGACGAGCTAAACCTTACGTCACCGATTCAGGCCTTTCCAGAGTCACCTCCAGATTAGACTGTTGCAATAAACTCTACTTGGAGTTATCCCTGAGGTATTCTGAGACTTCAGTTAGTGCAGAATGCACTGGGCTATGTACCTAGTGGAATGGATTGTTCTCAGAACATTACAGCTAGGTTCTGTTAACTGTACTGGCTCCCCATCTGTTTCCTAGTGTGATTCATGATGCCGGTTCTGATCTATAAAGCTCTCTATGGTATGAAACATGGCTAGTCTGGGGTACTGCTTTTATATCATGGTGCATAGGAATACTGAGGTATTTCTGCTGCCAATCCCTAGATGTGCAATCTTTGAGGTTTGGAAGATGAGTTGTTTTCAGTAGCAGTGTTTGATCCTCAAGAGTACTGCTTCACAAGAGTTTGCTGACTGTGGCATGGCTTGAAACATCTTTATTCAAGATTTTGCACTATTAGGGACAACCACTCGGTCACTTATTTTGGTTGGTTACAGTGACCATGGTAGGTGGCTGTTTATGCAACCTGTTGTGGCACTATATCTGAGTCTAACATCTGCCACATGCCCAAGTGATGTTGTTGCTGATTTCATCTCGGGAAATTGATGGATCTATTTATTTATTGAGTGTATCTTTACCCAGAACATTGGTTAGGCATTCTTTCATAGTTTGCAAAATAAGTAAATAAACATACTTGAATATTAATCCCAACAGTGTTTTTAAAGCAGTGGTATCTTATTTTCAGACTGGTGATATATTATCTGCCCTCTAATGATAGAAGTAGTGAATTACTGAATATTTTTCTATTTAATGGATACTGCCTGCCATGGTAACTGATTGCTCTGTTTGACCTGGAAATACTGTATGTAGGCAAGTGTCTGATATGCATTACATTTTTAAGAAATTAAAATTAATTGACAAAGAAAATTCAAGAAATGGCTTTTTGTCTAATATGACAGTTAAACATTTTTCTTTTCTTGTAGGACACAATATAGAAGCCTTAATTCCAGTGGAACTGAAAGATTTGTGGGGAAAGATGAAATACTGGACCCACTCCTGACTCACTTTGAAATCAATGGAATTTTTCCCTTTGATGTCAATGGGAGCAGAATTGTGCCCTTCTGTCAGAGCTTGTGTATAAATAGCAAGTTCCATTTGTGCTTGAAAAAAATCTCTTTTCCCCCACGATGAAACGATATATTTTGTCAGGATGTGTGTGGATGTGTACACAGGTTGACAATTTGATGTTATGTTGGCTCTTATAGAAAGAGGCTTAAATTACTCTCTTCTGATACTGGAGGTTTACAAAAATGTAAATTCCATTCACCTCAAATGGTGAAATTCACTTTGAGAGACTCATTTTCAAAGGGATCTAGATAAGGAAATGCTCAAATTTTAAAGGTAACAAAGGTATAATTAGAATAAATGTAAGGGATTATAAATCAGATCTGAAAAGCCCACCCGTTAAATAATTTCTAAACTGTGTATTTAGTTAAAATATCATGCTTGATCTATTTTAAGGAAAACTCCATCTCCATTCTCAAGTAAACAGCAAAAGCAATAGAATGCAATAATTTTCACTAGCAGCAATCCATAAAACATTCAATATTATGTAACAGTGTTAAAGTTTTTATTCTTTGTAAAGTAAAGCCACTATTTATTCAGTTTGATTTATGAAAAAATACATATACCAAAAATTACAATCTTGATCAGTAAGAAAATCTCCCTTTACCCCATCCACCAGGCTAATAATGCCCTCTCCTGTCTCTTACAGGCAAAGGCCTGTAAAAACCGATAAGCTTTCCAATATGCTGTGATGGTTAGTAGGCTCTGGCTCCTTTCCATTAAGAAGAAAAGCAAATTTCAGAGCGGAAGGTACTGCTGCCAATCCCTCCTGTTTAAACCAGTTTGCTCTTAGCAGCTGAAATTAGTTAAGGTGCTGAAGCTATGGCATGGCATGAGGATCTTTCAAGGTGACAGGACTCAGACCAATTTGATCTGTATTCATCAAAAACCCTAACAAATGATATCCAGAAACATAACTAAGGAAATATAACCTAGATAGAGCTACTATAATGCGGGTGCATAACAGGTTGGAAAACTATTCCCAGAGAGTATTTATCAGTGATTCACAGTCAAGGTGGAAGGACATAACAAGAGGGGTCGCACAGGAATCAGTTCTGTGTCTGGTTCTGCTCAGTATCTTCATCATTGATTTAGATAATGGCATAGAGAGTACACTTATAAAGTCTGCGGACGATACCAACCTGGGAGGGGTTGCAAGTGCTTTGGAGGATAGGATTATCATTCAAAATGATCTGGACAAACTGGAGAAATGGTCTGAAGTAAATAGGATGAAATTCAATAAGGACAAATGCAAAGTACTCCATTTAGGAAGGAACAATCAGTCACACACATACAAAAGGGGAAATGACTGTCTAGGAAGGAGAACTGCAGAAAGGGATCTGAGGGCCATAGTGGATCACAAGCTAAATATGAGTCAACAGTGTAACACTGTTGCAAGAAATGCGAACATTCTTCTGGGATATATTAACAGGAGAGTTGTAAGCAAGACACGAGAATCAATTATTCTGCTCTATTCTGTGCTGACAAGGCCTCAGCTGGAGTATTGTGTCTACTTCTGGGCACCACATTTGAGGAAAGATGTGGACAAATTGGAGAAAGTCTAGAGGAGAGCAACACAAATAATAAAACATCTAGAAAACATGACCTATGAGGAAAGATGGACAAAATTGGGTTTGCTCAGTCTGGAGAAGAGAAGACTTGGGGGGGAGAGATAAGTTTTCAAGTACATAAAAGATTGTTACAAGGAGAAGGGAGAAATTGTTCCCTTTAATCTCTGAGGATAGGACAAGAAGCAATGGGCTTAAATTGCAGCAAAGTCAGTTTAGGTTGGACATTAGGAAAAACTTCCTAACTGTAAGGGTGGTTAAGCATTAGAACAAATTGCCTAGAATCTCCATCATTGGGGGTTTTTAAGAACAGGCTAGACAAACACCTGTCAGGAATAGTCTAGTTATTACTTAGTCCTGCCTTGAGTGCCAGGGACTCGACTAGATGACTTCTCGAGGTCCCTTCCAGTCCTACACTTCTGTGATTCTATAAAGGAACAAATGCAGATCAGAGAGATTGTAATGTGTAATGTGTGTTGTAATGTGTGTTCTCTGCAAGAAGGACTGCTAAGCAAATGGACAATCACGCTGTACACTTAGTGGAGTTTCCAGCTTGTCTTTAGAAATAGCTCCATATACAGCTCATTGTAGTAGTCCAATGTAGACGTGTCAAAGGCACAGATCACTGCTGCAAGATCTAGATCCAAAAGAAAAAGCTAGCAACATTAATCACTAAGCACAAGTGGGGGAAACATACTGCTTAGTTACTATGGTTGTCTGCATCTCCAGCAGCTGCTGAGGGCCCCAACAAGAACTCCAGGTTGAGTAATTAAGTAAAACTGTCAGTTCAAGGACAACTTGCAACAGGGTAAGAGGCAGATTTCTCTAAATTAAGAATTATTCACTCTGTTGTGTTAGTTAGTGTTCACTTAAGTAAGTGAGAAACCTGGCTTCGAAACTAAAAACTGGCGGGCTATGTTAGGTAGGCTTCAAACTAGGTAGCAAGGGAGGGAGAGCTTTGATCTTATACCAAATATCTGGCTTATATTTCCAATTATAATGAACAAGATGATCTATAAATAAGCTATCTACAATGAACAGAGAACTACTTTATTGAAGAGCTATAGCTAAACACACATGTAAAGAGCATGATTAAAAGTTATGAATTACAGTGCTGCTGAATTATGATCCATATCTAGCCAGTTTTATTTAAACCTCTACAATAGGGTGACCAGATATCCCGATTTTATAGGGACAGCCCCGATATTGGGGGCTTTTTCTTATATAGGCTCCTATTATCCCCACCCCTGTCCCAATTTTTCACACTTGCTGTTTGGTTACCTTACTCTAGAATGATTCTTACTGGTGGAATGTTAATAATGGTGAATGCAGTAAGTTTGCATGGGCGGAACATAAAAGGAAAGAGGTGATAATGAAGGCAGTAGGAAATGGTAGCAATGGAAAGCAAAGAAAAAGCACTAAGTTTCAGTTTCAAATACCCTAAAGTGTCATCACAATTCCTGGACCAACTACCATGACATTCAGAGTCATAGGGAACAGTACTTTGAGTATTCCTACTTTGGGGTGACACATACAGCTAAATATGGATTCTCAAATAAATACATCGGGTACAGGAAGTAGAGGAGAACTATGAGCCAGGAAATAGAAAATCCACCCAGAGAAGAACCCATCCAGGATGTATTTTTACCCATAAAGAGGAACTGGCTGAGAATTTGAGAGTACACAGTGACCACAAATTCCTGTCGAGAAACAGTATTAAGAAATGGATTCACTGAATACTTGAAAGAGTAAGAAGTCAGTAGACTATTCTACAGCTATCCTAGTCCCTCAACAAATACTTATGTGTGTCTATCCCTGAAGCTAAGTATATGTGTAGGTACAAAAGTGAAGCAGGTGCTATAAGAGGACATATTCAATTCAATTAGTGTGGTAGATGACTGGAGCATGTTCAAACAAACATGAGAATTAAATTACAAGAAATTATGTTACCACAGAAAAACATGAAACCAAAAGTGGCCAGTATGGCTTCAGGAGCAATTTATTGAAGACCTGGAAGTACGAGAAAAGCTGTACTACAAAGGGACAAAGTTGGAAGGAACCAGACAAGGTTAGTTATCTTAGTTAATCAAGGCTTGTGTGGAAAACATAAGGACTAAAAAAGAAGCACATTTAGTTAATGCTAACCAAATGAAATAAGGAGAACAAGTAAGGCTTTTAAAACTCCATTTGGAGGGAAAGTAGGCCCAATGAGGAGAGAGATCACGCCAGCGACACGTCCAAAATGGATGAACTACCTGCTTGTTAAAAATCTTATTTTAACCAGAAAAAAAAAATAAAAAAGATGTATGGGCAATTAGGAAGAAAGGAAAACTTTGTCGATATAGCTGCTGTTCTAAAAATAAGGTATGGGAATGAGTGGAAAGATGAATAAATCATCAAGTCTGCATGATAGATATCGCTGGGCTAACAAAATAATTAGCTAATGACATTATTAAACCACTGGCAATTATTTATTTAAAAGTCCTGAAGAACCAATGATACACTAGAGGATTGGAAAAGAGCAACTGTGTTACTGAACTTTTTATTTAAATAAAATCACTCCTGGCATTTAGTCTCCAGTAACACGATGGAATAAATATTGAGAGAAACCTTGCGAGACACTCTTATGGTCACACATCACTAAAAAGTGAGATTCAGCGAAGGAAAATGCAGCTTTGTACATCTGAGGGTCAATCACACCCAATTTCTATACACAGAGCCGTACTTGAAAAGCCGTGACTCAGGAAAAGACTGAGCTGATGTGTGATAGTGGATAGCAAATTGGAGGAGATTGCAATATGTTTAATAAAGACAGTGTGATTTTTAGACTATGTGCAGGAGCATTGTATCACAAATAAGAATATTGAGATTACCGTGATCAGATTCAGGAAAATCTTGATTAACCCAGAGAGAAATGAAGGAATAAAGGCCTGGAGAAACTGACAGAAATGACTGAAAAGAACTAAGTGATAACTAAAAAAAGCTGTGAAAACACTGCAAGAATTTTGAAGAGTATGAACAATGAAGGCCAAATTCCGTTCTTGAATACTCATTTTGCAGCTTGTTATGGCTCCACTGCCCTCCCTGGGTTCTTGGCACACAGACAGAAAGCAGAGTCCAAAATGCAGACAATGCAATGTCTATTGGAGTTAACAAGGAAGCATAACCACAGCTCTGTACACCAATAGAGCTTTTCCTTTTCCCCTCCTCCTTCTTAGCAGACTTAATTATACCAGTAGTGCCCACCCCTGGTACCACCCCTTACAATTGATGGTCATGTTCCATTTTGGAAGGTCTTGAGTCTGGAGGCTTCAGGACCACCTCTTTTGTACCCCATGGGAGGGGTAGGGAGGGAGGTTGTGTCCTGGCCAAGGCTACTTTTTCTTTGGCTTTTAGTGTTTTTTTTACCTCGCCCCTCCCAACTGGTTGCTTAACCTTGTCTTGGGAAATGAGTCAAGGCAGTTGTATATTAAACTCCCACCATGTATCCAGCAACATTTTAGCTCTATTTCTTATCTTTTATTTATTATACTAATAAACCCATCTGGTTGTAGGAAGAAGCAACACGCCGTGTCTTTGTTCCTTGTTCACATAAGTTAAGGATATAAGGCACAAACAATTATATTTGAAAAACCTGAAAATTCTATCTCAGGCAAATAAACAGGCCTAAATACTATATTACTATCACTAACATGGCTCTCATTGGCTTCCTGCATATAAGTGCACAACATCCCTACAGATCTTTAAAATGGGAGAGGAGGAGTTTATAAAGCTACAGGTGGAAACAACTATGAAAAATGGGATCCAATTGAGCAAAGTTCAAATGTAAATAACAAATGTATATCAGAAAAAAATTCCTAATTGTGAGATCCATTGGAGTGGGGAATAGTTACTCACACGGGGAGTGTTTGGAGACTGCATCATTTTGGTCCTTTAAAAACCAGACCGGACATCAGCTTTGAAGTGACAAAGGGAAAATAACACAGTAGGTCTTTTCTGTCTCAGCTGTATACAGTGTGATTCTGTGAAATGACGCTTGTTGTCCTATCGGAATGACACCTTGTTGGTAGGTAGTAGGATGAACCCAAATGTTCAAATCCTCACCAAAGGAGAAGTGGATTATTATTATTAGGATATAGCACATACTCTGGATGGATTTTACTATGAGAATTACTGTCTGCCATTTTCAGAATGTATGTATTTGAAAATAGTTGATTCTGTTTCTTTGTGGCCATCTTCTTGGTCACATTTGTTCTGGTTAAGTTTCTAAATGCTACCTGAAGGAAAAGATCATAAAAATTATAGAAATACAGGGATGAAATGGATCTCAAGAGGTCATCTAGTGCAGGATGAGTAAGGAGAATGTGAAAGGGATAGCTCATACAGTTTTCATCATAGACTTGAGTGAGAGATTCCAATTCCTGAATGTAGAAAAGAATGTGTTTTAAAAAGGATAGATTCTTATTTTCCCTAACCTTAGTCCTGGAATTTGTTTAAAATTTTTTTTAGAGAAGTTGAGCAACATAAGTGCAGGGGACTGGACTAGATGACCTCTTGAGGTCCCTTCCAACTGGATCCAATTCCCTGCTGTTTCACACCTTGTGTATTTCTTAGCATAGGGAGTGGAGAAGTTGTTATATACAGCAAAAGTCTACCTGATTTTTAATAAGAAAACATCTGTCCTCTGGGTTCAAAGGTTGTGAATTGGAAAGAATCAGTGCATGCAAGACAGGCTGAAATAGATGAATGACATTCTGATATTCCCATTGAATGAGGCTGGGGCTTATCAAAATGTAGCATGCCACTACTGAAATATTGTGTTTATCAAGTATTCTTTGATACGGGAATATTTTTAATAGCTGGGCTGCTGGTATTCATTCTTCAGTTCATACAAAATATGGCTGCATAAGCAAAAGAAATAAGTTTTTTAATATCCAGGCCTTTAGACCTTATTTGTTTAAAACAAACATGTGGCTACAAATGAAGTTTTGCATAAGTAAAGTCTGCCAGATCTTTCCCTTTAATTGTTGTTTGTTATTTTTAGAATATGAATACCAAATACTCATTGAGGAATCTGATTGTCTAACAATGGAAAAACCAGTGATACTGTGAATACGTAATCTTATAAATGGTATCAGTCTTCCAAAAAGAATGAATCGACCTGCAAATTGCTTTCCAGTGAGCCTGCCTTAAATCTTGCTGAAGTCATTTACAGCTGTGCCAAGGGGTTGTAAAAGGCTACCATCCTGACTTCATAGCATTTTTTCACTTCTTTTGCAAAGGTGTAAATGACAACACAAGGTGTGAAACAGCAGGGAATTGGATCCAGTGAGACTAACTTCTATTGCCAGTAAAATTATCATCCCTTTGACTTCTAAGCATTGTGTTAGTTTTTCTCTTTCAATATTCGTTTTATTGTTTTATTGGGAATCAAAATGAGATTTGCAAATGATATTAAGTGTAGGATTTTTTAGTTTTATTTTTGAGGAAGATTGGCACTAGATTTAGTTTTCATAATTTTCTGGTACATTCCTAGTTCTCCATTAGTTCTGAAAAATAATTCAGGGTACAGTAATTGTATTTATAGAGTTCTCTAATATCCTAGGATGCACATCATCTAATTGGTATATTTTCAAATAATGTTCAAAAGAGCACTGTTTATAGAACTGTTTTACTGTCTATACTGTTTACAGAGCTGCTCATTCTGTTTCTTTCTCTGCTATAGTGTCTGTAGCACACCCCTACTGGTACCCCATCTTGTGATTTATCAGTTAGTACTTTGATCCATAAGCATTCCAGGTTCTGTCCTTCAGAATTTTCAGTAACCCTAAAGCAGACTCTGGAAAAGCATATTCCACAGGTGAGAGCCCCTTGTGGAAAATACCTACAGCCTTGCATTTAAATTAAAGGGCCTGAGTTCAAACACCTCATTGGATTTTAGCACTGCCTGTCATGGAGTAGACATGCAAGATCTCGGAGATGCAGGAAAAATTAATCTTTAAAAGTCAAGTTGAATTAGTCAAATCCTCGATGGGCAAAAGTAGAGTCAAATTAATTGTTTGTACTTATCTTCCACCTGAATTTTTCACCTAGATTCTACATTGAGCGACACTATAAATACCTTAGATTAGATCAAACCAATAGGCAATACTACCAGAACATTGACCCTTGAGAGGTCACAGAAAAGTGTGTGGAAGGTGAGCAGTGCTAAAGGAGATAAGTTCAGAGAATGTGAATTCAGTAAGGGAGAGAGTGAGCAATGCTTAATCCTAAATGTTGTCTTTGTGCTGCACAGTTTATTAAAACATGGGAGGGGGAGGGGGACACAGCTGACTGTGACAGGTACAAGCTGGTTGATTGTACTGAGCAGAAGAGAACCTGGAAATGTTTGGGCAGATTGAAAATGTAAAGTTTTTAATTAATTTATTTCAAGGCAAATTATACCTTTTACTTATGAGAAATCATGTTCAGACTAGAGGTGGGTCTCCCTAGGTTGGATCCATTGATGACTGATATTCTCTTTCTTTCTGTTTCCCATTTACCTTCTCCTTCCCTCTCTAAGACCTTTTTCTCCACTACACTCCTTTTTTCCCCTCCCTCCTTCCTCCCCCATATTCCACCCTTTCATCTTAGGACATCTTCCTTCCCACCCATCCTTTTTTCAAAGACCCTGTCTTTCTCCTCATCTCACAGTCCCTTCTTTTTTACTTTCTTCTCCAGCCCCCTACTCTTCCTTTTAACAGTATCTCTTTCTTCCAGACTCTCTCCTCTCCGTCGTCTTTAG
Source organism: Trachemys scripta elegans (assembly GCF_013100865.1). Classification (NCBI taxonomy): domain Eukaryota; kingdom Metazoa; phylum Chordata; order Testudines; family Emydidae; genus Trachemys; species Trachemys scripta. Next base: position 31,665,820 of record NC_048305.1, read on the forward strand.
TGGTGTCTCTTCGTTCTTCTCCTTTCCAGGACTCTGTTTCCCTTTGCTGATGGTCCCAACCTCTCTTTCCCCTTCACTATTTCATCCACTTCTGCAGACCATTGCTCTCGCCTCACAGTTTCCTTTCTGCTACTGCCTCTCATTTTTCTAGATCACTAATCAAATATGCTGTTCTCAATCTAACTAACCTTATAACTGATTCCCTTTGCCTTTACTCCCTGTCAGTCACTGAGGATCCCTTTGACAAGATGTTTCCCTCTGCTGTAGTGTTACAATTAAAATTATCTGAAGTTGAGTGCTAAAAATCCCCATTAGACAAATTTTGTAACTGTGTGCATTCATCTTAATTAATCTACACAATCCCAAAAAATGATTATCATATTTCGAAGCATACTGGTGACCAGCCTGAAATTTCTTCTGCTGAACACACATTGTGGAGGTGCTGTGTGTGTTGGGGGGGGGGCAGAGGGAGAAGTACTTGGCTATTGATTATACATATTTCATAATGACATGGACTGGTGATGTGATTGTCAGTTTTCAGATTGGGGTTGATTACTAGATCCATGCAGCGTGAATACTCAGTTAATGGAAAAAGAGGGAAAGAGGAAAAAACAGTAGAGATATTCAAATTCCTCTTTTCCAGTCAGGAATAAGAATATTCTAGGTTGTGGCATCTAGTGACCTGTAGAAATAACTAGTAAGAGTCTTGTAGTGCTTCCTGTATCAAAATGCACAGTCTCTTTGATATGGCTTTTCAAAGTTCATTCAAGTCCATGCCCCCTCATTTTGGCAGGACTGATTTTATTATTGCTGATGCATGGGTGAGTGTCAAGTCTGATAGCATTTAAAAACTCCCCATATCAGTTCGTTCCACTACTGAGCTGTTTGAAGAGTTATACATATACCAATGTTTAGGCTAAATTTTCTCTTCTGTACCTTAAGCCTATTCCTTATTGCTCTGTTTTTATTGACTAGGAGTATGTGTATGTCTCGACTAGAATCACAGGGTGTGATTGCAGCTCAGGTAGACATACTGTGCTAGCTTTAATCTCACTAGTTTGGGTCCCAGAGCAGTGAAGCTGTGGCAGTATGTATTTAGCGGCGGCTACACATGCCTCTGCAGAACCTTGGGTGATTACTCATGGGGCTAGCTCGCACTGAAGTGTGTGCCACTGCAGCTTCTCTATTCCATGACATGAGCTCACTAGATTAAAGCTAGCTTGGGTATGTCTATGCAAATTGCCATCACGCCCGATAATGCCAGTAAAACTCATGGTCCAAGAGGAGATTAAGTTAAAAACAAATAGTCAAAGCTTACTTGATCTTTTCCATAGATGCCATTAACCCAGCCATTAAAACTATGTGTACATACTATTATAGTGGGAAAGCCATGAAAAAGCATAGTTAAAAGCATTGGATCACCCCTACTGTGCATTTTCGGTAGTGATCTGCTGTTGATAGCTTAGACTGGAGATGGGCCCACACTCCAAAATTTGGACCTGGATTTGAATACTTTAAAATTCAGCACCCACAGATTCTGACTTCTGAAGAACACAGACATAGAGGGTGGAAAGATTCCCCCATGCTCTGAGGCCAGTTTAAATTCACAAGGAATCTAACACATAGGATTAACCAGCAAGGTTTAAAGGGCTGATCTCTGCTCAAAGCTCCAATGTAGACCAGGAGAATTTTCCTTCTCAAACTCATACTTGACAATTAGTTTATCTTTCCCTGTGCATTTGAGCAGGAATCAACCATAATTCACATAGTAACCCAATTGTTTTGTACAGGATATGAACTGAATAGTTTTGCCATAAGTGTGTGCGACAGTCATTGAAGGTCTAGTATAGATGACATTTTTCTGAAAGTGAGTTCATACTGGAAGTGCTCACTGACCTTTATACCATAGAGGTGGTGTGGGTTCATGGCTTAGGGAGGATTGGGGCTTTTGGGACAGCGATGATGAATAGTCACATCTGGCTTCAGGAGTATTTTTGATAATCTCAGACTGGCATACAGTAACCCTCTGTTCATATATATGCTTTTTTGGCACTACTAGTGAAATGAGATTTCTATAATCTACAAGTCACATGGAAGGATTTGGGTGGAAGGATGTATGCATGTATCCAAATCTATGTACTTTCGCAAGGAAAAAACTTTTACACCAAATCCACATGGGCACTTCACGGCTTACCTATTTCCCCCAAAAGGCCATGTAAGCATAGAGCCAAATTCCTCCTGGACGTAGCTCCATTGGACTTAACCTGAATTACACCTGGAATGAATGTGATCCATAATGCCCTTAACACTTCAAGCTCTTTTGATACTGTACAAAAGAGAGAGAGAGTTTCTTTCTGTTTCCACTCAGTGTAATGTCATGTCTTTGTATAATATGTTTAAGCATGTCTGCCCTGTCACTTACCACTGATGCTTGCATGCTCTTCTTTAAGACTAGCACCCTAGAAGGATTACTCCTTTGCATTGTGCAGGTATTTAAACAGGTAACTTCCACCATTCTTTAGTGGAACTTGATTAGCTACTTGTCCTCCTATTCATGTCATCAATTTCTGCCTGGGAGCAGAATACTAAATATTTACTTCTCAATAAGTAATTTGGGGTATTGCTCTCTTTAGTTTTAATTTTGCTTTTAAAGGATTGAAACCAGTTCTTTAGAGAAACTCCATGTTAGTTTTTCTCCCTTCTTTTTGTTCTCGAGATACATCAATATTCCAGTTATTTGACCTGTCCATCGCCTCAATATAGCAAAGGTAGCAATCAAAGTAAATATTTCCATGTCTTTTCTTTTAGATAAAATTGAAGATGAATTAGAAATGACCATGGTGTGCTATCGTCCAGAAGGACTGGAACAGCTTGAAGCACAAACCAATTTCACAAAGAGGGAACTTCAAGTGCTTTACAGAGGATTTAAAAATGTAAGAACCACATTGCAATGAATTGGCTAGTGTATATTTCACCACCACCCTTCTGCTGCACAGTATCCAAACTACTCACCTGTGTTCCATAGCTTTTATCCTGGTAACAATGATACAGAGATTCATTTTGGAGGCTTGACCTTTTGAAGCAGGAGGATCTGAGTTTTAACCCTCTTATTGCCACGGCGAAATATACATGAGTAAACCATTATACACCTATTTTTCTTGCATCATAATCTGCTTTAAATTAGAGCTGAATGAATATCCTTCACATGATTTACTCAGCAAATGTAGTTGGTTTGTCCTGATTCACATGGCAATTTCCTCAAATACACTTGTAGGTTGAAATTACCTCAATATTTTTTTCTCACATTTTTTTAACTCTTTGGATTGATCACAAAGAGTTTGCTGTAATTGATTCTTTATATTAAAAACTGAGCTCTCTTTTTAGTTGCTACATATGCTTGAATGCCATTTATAGGACCCTACCAAATTCACAATCCATTTTGGTCAATTTCACAGTCATGGGATTTTTAAAATTGTAAATTTCATGATTTCAGCTATTTAAATGTGAAATTTCACAGTGTTGTAATTGTAGGGATCCTGACCCAAAAAGGAGTTGTGGAGTGGTCACAAGGTTATTGTAGGGGGGGTTGCGGTACTCCTTTCCTTACTTCTGCACTGCTGAGGGGGTGGCCCGGCCTTCAGAGCTGGGCAGCTGGAAGGCGGTGGCTGCTGGCTGGGAGCTCATCTCTGAAGGCAGAGCCGCCACCAGCAGCAGCACAGAAGTAAGGATGGCATGGTATGGTATTGCCACCCTTACTTCTGCGCTGCTGCCTGCAGAGCTGGGACCTCAGTCAGCAGCCGCCATTCTCTGGCCGCCCAACTCTGAAGGCAGTGCAGAAGTAAGGGTGGCAGTACCATGAACCCCCTAAAATAACCTTGCGACCCCCCCCCCCCACAACTCCCTTTTGGTTCAGGACCCCCAATTTGAGAAACACTGTTCTACCCCGTGAAATTTGTATAGTATAGGGTAAAAGAACACAAAAGACCAAATTTCATGGGGGGAGACCAGATTTCACAGCCCATGATGCATTTTTCATGGTCACGAATTTGGTAGGCCCTACCCATATACTAACACATTATTAACTATTTGAATATATATCAACATTTCTCTTCTATATGTCATAACTGTGATGGGGGAGCCAGGCAGCTCTCCCACCCCCTGCTGTGTCAAATACTGTCCTATCTCATTACAAATATCCTGTCCAGTGCTAAGAGATCACACATGCAAGCTTGATAATCCCTTTCCACAAGTATTAATTAGAGTAACACTTTGTTACTGAAGTACTTGCAGACAGTAAAAACAAGATATGCAGGCCAAGGAGAAAATAAATTTTTAAATTCAAATGAATACTCTGAGCTTTTTTTGACATAATGCCACCACAGCTCTGTGAAGAAAACTTTGTCTACACATAGATCTCCCCTGATTCCAGCCATCTGCATAGCTACGCTGGTACACCCCCTTCATGTGGCTTAGTGTTATTTGCACTGTTGATATTTACCCCAAGGTTTGGCAGAGGTGAGATCCACTAGTGCAAATTGCAGTTTTACCATTGTAAATCCATAGTGTTGATGGGTAAAGTTGCATCAGTGGCTGGAACTGGAGCAGATCCCCAGAACCCTTAAGTACAGCAATCATACTTCATACTAAGATTCTACATATGCAAGGTTAATCAATGGTAGATGTTGTTAGCACATTACATACATGAGTAGGTTGTTTTCTAGACCATTATAAGCATATTAGTAGAAGGTATTGTAGATGGTTATAAGCCATGGCTGGTAAGCACAGTTTTAGACTCTCTAATAATTATTCAATTATGTATTAACACATCTATTATTAATTTATTAACTGTAAGTAGGACCTTCACCTTAATATAAGAGATGATTGTTCTGTCTCTCTCTGTGCCCCATTCCTGTTGTCTCTGCCCTCCTCTACCCACGTACATGCCCACAAAGTCTCACACTTTCTCTGTTCATTTGATTCAGGATGCAATCAGATTCACTTATGATAAAGTACATCAAATGTCTCCACCAAGCAGATATGTTCTTTATAATATAAAGTAAATTTCACTCTACACTGATCATATATTTTCATTAACATTTCTCCTTTCATAGAGTGTTTTGCCATATATTTGCCACAGGAATTAAATGTCTTTTGCATGTGTATTTCCCTCTTATCTATCCATGCGTGGGTACTTTTTTTAATATATAACATACCTTCATAATATGTTGATTTGCTGGGACAGAGTTGGGCTGAATTATTAGTTGTTTCATTTAGTTGAGTTTTCAAAGAAAAAATTATAGCTCTTCATAAATTTCACATGCAGCATATACGCAATGGGCCATATGCTGCAGTAACATACACCCTACCCATTCTAATTGATTTAAGTGGAAAATCTTGCTCAGTGTCAGTAGTATCTCCTAACCTGCCTGTCCCATGGAAATTCCAGTTTCCAAGCCCTGGCTGCTGGCCCATGAAAGCTCTGTGGGACTGAGCCTGATCTCATAGATCAGTGATACTCAGATTACAGCGGTTCTGGAGCTAAATTACTGATCAACATTACCCAAAAGAGCCACAGTAGTGTGAATTCATTGTTTCATTTACTGTAGTATTATATATTCATATTTAGACAGCATGATGGGAAATATTTAGTGTGTTTGTGTGTGTATATAGATAGATATAGATTATTCTCACAGCAAAATGACTGACCAAGTATTATTTTATGAGCTACAATTGGTTAATAACATAGTAAAAGCATTCTCATTGGTTGTTAACTTAGACTGGTTAATTGTTTAAATCACACAGTATTTTAATATCGTGTCGAAAAGAGCTGCAGGAGACACATTAAAGAGCCGCTTGCACCTCACGAGCCTCAATCTGAGTACCACCGTGTTAGATTCTTGTTACCAAAGGTAATCCCATAGAAGTCAAGAAGCACAGGCAGCTAGGTAGACTTCCCCATTTTGAGGAAGAACCTAACCCCACCCTACAACTGCAGAATGCTGCTTGTGGGTGGAATCTGTCTGTCCACAGCCCACTGGCTGCATTCTAACTTGTGAATTCTGTTGAAAGCAAACCAATTGCTCTGGGCTGGATGGTGCTCTGAGCAAGGGGCAGGGCTAGCCCACAACATTTTGGCACCTGAGGCGGGGAGCTCAAATGACACCCATATGTCCCCTCACTTGGGCCAAAACTTTGAAAGGTCTCAATTCTGCATTCTTCCTGTCCTACTTCTCTCATAGTACTGCTCTGCTACCTACCCCAATAAAGGAGAACTAACAACTTAAAATACCTTGTTCAAAAATTTTAAGTAACACTTAACTTTCAAACACCTGAACAGCAAATGTAACTTTTCTTGTCTGCATAGTAAACACTGACATTTTTATCTGTTTGAATAATCAAAGTGGTGCTTTCCGTGGCTTCTTGGTTGCAAAGATTTGAACTGCTTCCTGCTGAAGGTCCACAGGCTGGGCCAGCTCATGCTCTGTTGAGATGGTTGCAAGGCCAACCAGCCTCTCTTGTGTCATTGTGGAGCGTAGATGTGTTTTTATTAACTTCAGCTTGGAGAAGCTGCGTTCTCCACTGGCAACTGTTATAGGAAGAGTTAGAAGTATGCGCAGAGCAACAAAAGCATTTGGAAAGAGGGTGGTCATCTTATTTGTTTACATATATTCCAGAGCAGCCTTTGGAGTTGATCCTGCTGAAATATATCTTGAAAGGGCTTTCAGTTCATCCCCTAAATCACTTGCATCAATATTGCACATGTCATCATGTGTCAACATTGTCTCTAGTGCACTGAATTGGTGGTGTACGTCTTCTTCAGGTATAGTGAGGAGTTTTGGAATATCATACAACATCCCAAATATACTGCTGTGTTTCTTGAGCTGCATGAAACGTTCTTCAACTGACTGTATTGCACAATCTAGCACCTGGTTAAAGAATTCAACTTTGAATTGTTTTTTGGGGTCTCTTATGGGATTTTCCCGTGCCTCATAATCAAAATGTCTTCTTCGGTGGCTCTTGTATTCTTGAATGGGTGGGAAAATAGCTTCGGTGTGAAGTTCCTCTGCCAACTTCCGTGCACTCTTCAGAACATTTTGAAATCCCTCATCTGACCGGTAAGACTGTAGGTATGACTTTGCTTTGTCCAGTTGTTCCAGATATCTCAAGGTCAACACCTTGGAGTCTCTTGCTTACAACATTTATTTCAAACAGTAAACCGCACAGAAATTTGAAGTTATGGTGATTTCATTTCCCTCTGCCACTGTTCTCCCACGAACAGTTCCTGTCATACCATTATCCTCCATAATGGCAACTATGGCATCATCTATCTTCCCAATTTGGTGTTTGATAGGCTTTATCGCCTCCACTCGATTTTCCCATCCTGTGGTTTCAGTGTCAGAGAGGATGTTCCCAGATTTTGCTTCAAAATTTACCATTGATGAGTTAATGCAGATAAAAATACATAGGTGCTTTGAATTACATTTAAAAATTCAGCAGCCTCGCTAGAAGCTGATGCTCCATCACTGACCACCAAGTTCAATGAATGAGAACTGCATGGACAAAAAAAGTTTGAGGGGTTTAACTCTCGGATCCATGTCTGCACTCCTCTGTTCTTTCCTCTCGTGTTGGCACCATTATCGTAGCCCTGGACCTCTCAGGTCAGCTATCGCAATTCCCGTATCTTCCAGCTTTTTAAGAAGCACATTTGTCATACCAGCTCCTGTAGTATCATCAATGTCAATAAATTCTAAAAAATGCTCTCTGACAGTCACCCTTGCAGGGACATTTTCACTAGGTTCTGTTGTTGTTACAAAACGCACTATTAAAGTCATTTGTTCCGTATGACTGATGTCCGGTGTGCAATCCAGAATAACAGAATAATATCTTGCTGACTTCAGATCTGCCACAATCTTCTGTTTGACTTTTGTTGCTAGTAACTGTATGATCTCATTTTGAATTGTTTTTCCAAGGTAGTGGTGTGTGTACATTTCTTGGGTGGTGACTCTTCTTAGATGCTCCTGGAGTACAGCATCAAACTCAGCCATCAGCTCCACAATTTTAAAGGAAGTTTCCATTGTTTGGCACATACAGCTGATCTGCAGTGCCATGTGGTGCTAGGTTTTGGGTAGCAAGCATTCTCACAATGGCAATGAGTCTCTTCAGAACATTTTGCCAGTAAAGAGACTCTGATGCAATCTTGATGCTGATCATCTATGGTGGCCTTTAACCTTAGTCTCATCTCAAGCTCTTTCCACCTATGGAATGCTCTCTGGTGATCTGCTGCCTTCTCCTGGCATGCCAGATTTCTAGCCAGATTCTTCCAGTCCTTTGTTCCTGTAGAACCCAGTGTGGCTGGAACATAGACTGGAAGAGTTTGCAACAAAAACAGTATGCAGCATTCTGGATTTTTGAGTACATAAGCCATGGCCTCTCCACTTTGTCACCATTGGGGATTTCACACTAGTAATGTGTTGGATGGAAACTTCTATTTTCATTGTCTTTGGGGAACATGAAGTTTTTCACTTGCTGTGGCCCATGCAGTACAAGGAAGTCCCTCAGGCTACTGCTCAAATGGGTCCACAGTCCTGGATCATCTAGACTTAAGGAACTAAACTCAGCAGCAGCTGTTTCTTGCGCCTCCACCACACTTTTCTCTGATCTACACTTTTCTTCAGGAATGTGCATGGTTACATCCATTTGAGATGGATATATGGATGCTGCAGTAGGTGCCAGGTCACCTGCACTCTGACTAACTGGAAGATCAGGCATCTCCTCACCACTCACATCCTCACTGAGGCCGTAAGGCTCACTGTGAACATTTGTGTCTGTGTATCTCAGGAGAGCTCCTTCCTGCTTAGATAGAAAGCTTCCTTTGCTTGCTTGCTTTTTCTGAATGCAGCCCCAGAGGGGCATTTTCTTCTTTCACTCATGACTGCTGTTCTGTTCCAGCTATAGTGTCTCTCAACACTCAGTTGAAAGGAACAAATAAGCAGGCTGATAGCAGGGCCTGAGTGAGGGAAGATATCAGCATCTTAAGGGCCTAACTGGCTTCTACTATTTCAGTTGGCTGCCCTTGTTCTCCTCAAGTGGGTTCAGGGAAGCAGCAGGAAACAGGATGCTCCCTGAGAAGCTGGTGTTAATCAGTTCAGGCTCCTCGGGGTGCTAGAGAGGTACATAAGAGCCTCCTCCTCCTCTCTCTTCCTGCAGCTCCTGCCTAGGGTGACCAGATGTCCCGATAAAATCAGGACCATCCCGATTTTGAGCTGTTTGTCCCATGTCCCGAGTGATCTGTGGTCGGGATGCAATTTTTGTCCCAATATTTTGCGCTGGTGTCTCGATATTTTCTTCATCTCATCTGGTCACCCTACTCCTGCCTCTTTCTGTTATTCCCTCTCACCTTTTCTCCTGCCTGCCTGTTATGTCTCTTGTGCCATCCTTCCTCCAGCATCTCTGTGCATCTAGACCAGAGAGAATACATATGCACCAGCAGAAGACACAATTTTCTACACTCTGGGTCCTAGTGGTACCCCCCGACAGTCTGGCACCTGAGACGGCCTCCTCAGTTTGCCTCATGGTAAGGCCAACTCTGGCAAAGGGTGCTGTGCAAGCTGCCTCACCCCAGCACTTGCCCTTAGAGCCGCGTGTGCCTGACAAACCAGTCTGAGCCACACTTGCTGCAGAGGGTTGGGGAAGCAAGTTACTGCACTGTTACTTGAAAGGATGCAGTTCACTTCCCCCACCCCAGCTGGACAACATGTGTAGAATGGGTGTGGCCAAAACAACATCAGTTCCTGCCCATTTGCATGCAGGGAGATTATTAAAGGGGGGGGGGGGGGGGGAGGGGGGGTGTGGTACTCTACAACAGACCCGAGATCTGAGTAAGGTGTAAGGTAAACCCATATTTCCCTGCTCAGCTGAGTAAGCCAAAGACAGAACCTAGCCTTCAATTTCTCTGTGTAATTTTTCCAAATTAAATGTATGTTTTACTTCATACTAAATACATTACAAAACACTTTTTCCTGTATTGGCCACAGGAGATCAGGAATTGTTGTATACCTCTAAGGTCTGTGAAATACCTTGTTATATTGGCTGCAAAATCTGTGTGTGTTCAACTTCGCTGAATTTTATTGCTCATCAGTGTAAGTGATTCGGCCACGTGCACTGTAAAATGGACAGGTATTGCAAATTTCAGCATGGCAGCACTCTCAGTGCATCTGATCCTTGGCCCTGCCGCTTCTGTGTTCAGAGACTAATTGTGCTATCGTTTTGCAATATGGAGAAATTACCACTCAGGGCAAAAATAATGATTAGCAAGTTCATTTAATCAGTGACTTAGCCCATTTTCGAAGTTCAGCATCATTGAAGGTCTTGGTATTAATTCATTTTGCCACCACAATCATGTTTTGCTCCAGATTGTTAGGACAAGCAATATTAATTATATGCTTTTCTTCTGCTAAGCGCTCAGTGTGCTTAAAGTATTAATATGTTGTGTTTCTGACAAAACAAAAGGGCAGCTTTAGAGGTTTTCAATAAATCATCATTGCAATGGGATGGGTAATTATACATGGCAGGCGCACTGACTCAGCTGTTCCCCTATTTCCTATAGCTTTTAGTCATCTGTTTTTTGTGATGGTGTTACAGTGCCGTCTGGAGATTCAAATCCCCAGTGGATATATGGTCACTTTTCTATATCTTGCTTATACTTATTCCCTTTTCTCGGATGATTGTGGTGGTCCTGCTTAATTTACATGATGGCACCTATATGTTATGATGACGGGCGCTTTACAAGTGCATATAATGGGCCAGATTGTCTGCTGCATCCAATTTAAACTGAGTGAAGTAAATGGGAGTAGAGGACTATCAAGAAGTGACTCACTGATACCCTGCTTGGCCCTAAATCCATTTTAGAGCATCCTGGAGGCTGCTCTAACCTGAGCCAGTTTATTACCCCCAACCTCTCCAAGCTCATCGTCAGAAGCAAAATCTCCACAGGCCAGGACCCAACAATTTAAAGTAGCACCAGACACTGCCAGAAGAACAGATACAAGCCCTGCAGACATATCTCCACTCCTATGATTTCTTTCTTTTTTTTGTTGTTTTTGTTCAAAAATTTACCTGCCATTATTTTCATCCAGCAAATATAAATTTTAAAACAGCTTAAAAATGTAGGAACTGATCAGTTTGACACTCTACCTTTTATAATTGTAAATGCTTCTCTGAAGACTCTCCTCTAACCTCTTCCTTTTCCATGATAAATTAACAATCCTGGCTTGATAAAAGCCCCATCCTGCCACTAGCCCCCTTTGTGATCAACGTGCTGTTATGAAAGACTGAAAAGACTAGAAACTGCTGCTGTGGGTGCTTACTGTGTCAATGCTTCTATAAGAAGCAGCTCGCGCTGTGACAGCAGTTCTGGCCTGCATGCATGATTACACTTTCTGAATTCCCACATGATTTTTTTTTGCTTCTGACACTCCATCTGGAAACTGTGTAAGGCTTTGAATCAAACCTCAAGGAATGCTTCAGAAAGGCATTGCTGCCATTGATCATCCTGTTTCAGCTTTCTGTAACTGGATTGCGTTCAGATGCGTATGCTAGTGCCAATTCATTTGCACTTAATTGATCACAATTTTGTTTTATAAGAGCCAAATAATGCTCAAGAGTCTTCATTAGTGCTTCAACATGACTTAATCAAGCTGACTCAAAAGATGTAGCTCTTGTGAAACAAAGCAGGTATACGCCATGCTCAGTTTAACTTCCACGGTAGGCAGCAAAAGAATAGTTTCAGCACTTTGGTTCACGTTGAAAGGAATTGGTGTTCCAGATGTTCTGTCAGGTGCAGGATATTTACACTGGTACTGGTGCGAGAGTACATGTGGGTTCGTGACTTTTGCCACATTTCTACACAACCTGCGGTGTGCAGCAAGGATACATTCTCACCCCAGCACTATTCTGTCAACCATCAACTGGATATTAGGACTTGTCACTCCACACATTAGAATCAAGGTTGGTCAAGAAGCATTCACTGACCAAGACTAGGCCAACGACACTGCTTTGCTTGTGGAGAAGTCAGATAATTTCAGCCCCATCCTTCAAGGTCTGGAGGACACCACCTACATTATGGGTTGAACGTCTCATGGCAGTAGACCAAGGTACAGAACTTTGGAGCTGGGCCACCAGAAGCCCTGCTGCAGGTGGGGTTGAGTACCGTGGAGAGCACTGATGAGTTAATCAACCTCAGCTGCAAGCAGAGTTCAAACGGTCACAGCAAACTGGACTTTCTTTGACGAATAGGTCTCAATGCCTCCTGCACAAAGTCCATGTCTCACTTACAGCAACATCTTTGCAATGAGACAAACCTCAGGATTGGTCAAACTTGTGTACCACATGTATTGCTATATGGGTCAGAAACTTGGACCCACTTACACACAGCGTTGGGGTGACTAGAGGCATTCCATATGTGCTGTCAGCGCCAAATAGGGTGACCAGATAGCAAGTATGAAAAATCAGGATGGGGTGCAGGGGGTTTATATAAGAAAAAGCCATGAATATCGGGACTGCGCCTATAAAATTGGGACATCTGGTCACCCTAGTGCCAAATCCTGAGCATGAAGGGGGTTGACTTTGTACGAAATGTCATAATATTGCAGAGATCTGGCCTTCCTTCAGTTGCTCATTATATTCAAAAGTGGCATTGCAGGCTCTTTGGCCTTGTCTCCAGGATGGATAAAAACACCCCAGCACACTGTGCTCTTCAACTCTCCATTGACACATGAAGAAGTGCATGTCCTGACCTTTCCTGGTGCCACCCAGAGGGCGGCCCCAGAGATTTACTGATTTGCAGGATTCAGTCAGATTTGGGAACTTCACTGCACAATTCCTGGTGTGATGCCATCAGCATTGGTCATTGTTACTGGTTCAGTAGTCCTCAGGACATTGTGTGTTTTTGATGTTTGCAAGGCTAAGATTTTATCACCGTTATTTTTAGTAAAAAGTTATGGACAGGTTACGGGCAATAAACAAAAATTCATGGAGCCTGTGACCCATCTGTGACTTTACTAAAAATAACCTGGGGGCAGGACTAGGTGGGGGGGAGGAATGGATTCCCATGTGGGGAGATTGACAGGACAAGCCCCCCGCCAGCAGCTGCAGTGGAGGGGGGGGCGCAGCCATGGGGGGCACACAGTCCCTGCTCCAGAGCTGGCCGCAGCTGCGGAAAAGAGGTGCGTGGCCTCAGCTGCAGCCTCCAGAAGCCCAGCACAGCCAGGGGGCTAAGGGGCGCTTGGCCCTGGGAAGCTGTGAGGGGGGCACACAGCCCCTGGTGCAACCCATGGGGAAAGCTGAGGGGCTGGGGCTCACGGCCCTGGCTGCAGCCCCTGCCAAGCCTGGGATGCCGCGGGGCTGGAGTGTGCAGTCCCAGCTGCAGACTCCCACCAAGCCCAAGGACGCTGCAAGACTAGGGTGTGTGGCCCCAGCTGCAGCCCCTGCCAACCCTGCAACACCACGGGGCTGGGGCACACGGCCCCGGTTGCAGGCCCTGGCGGAAGCCACAGGACTGGGGCCGCAGGGTCCTGGTTCCAGACAGCCCCAGTTGCAGACCAGCAGCGCACAGTCCCACCTCCGTCTCCTGAGGCCCTAGATATCACAGAGGTCCAGTAAAGTCATGGAATCTGTGACTGCTATGACCTCCGTGACTAAATCGTAGCCTTAATGATTTGATCATTTGGATAGTTCCTTGCAGAATTAATGCACAGTCTTTTTCAGTCTAGTAAGGAGTTACAATACTATTTGCAGGGCTAAATACTGCACTATTTACGACAGTGGGAACGTTACCCTTGACTTGAATGGCAATGGATTAACTTTTAGCTGAACATTGCTTCTTTTTTATTTGCACTCCTACATATCTAACAAGGTGTCTGAATCCATGGAAGAATGAGAAAAGTGACCACTAGTGGCTTTGATTTTTAAGGTGCTGAAACCAAATGCACTTTTTCCAGAAGTCCACTAACTACTGAACATAAACAATACCACAGGGTACGTGTGCAAATCCAGCATCTTGTATTGCTTTTGAAATGCTACACCACTACAGAGCTGAGTCCACATAAAGAGAACCACTAAGCAGTTGCAATTCTTTTTGCTGTTCGAATAAGAAATTAACATTACTTATTGCTTTCAAGGACAGTCAAGTGATGTCAAATGATGACTAGCAAGTGCTTAGAGTGGATGAAAAGGAAAAAAAAAAACCCTAGCAGTGTTCAAAAGTAAGTATACACTGGGACTATGTACATACCAAGGAGCACTAAGACGTCAACATTCATCTCCACTGAAATGGAAGACACTCGTTCCTATCATCTCAGTTATCTCATCATGGGTAACAACAGCTCTGGATTGTATTGACATTGTCTCTTTCAATATAGCTTTGGAATTTAAATTAGAATTTGTAAACTCTCAGATTTTGCTACCTTCGCTTCTGTTTCCAGGGGCTAAAATTTATTGTAGGGATTATATTCTGTTGGAACACCAGATTTTCATATGGCTCTTCGTTTCAGTCTTCAAAGATGTGATTTTGCAGATGACACTAAAGCATTGCTTTGACTTTATACTAGATCTATTAGCCATCACCACTACAACTGTACTGACATTCCCACTGAAAGGAAGACCAGAACATTTGGAATAGAGGCTGATGATTGTGTAATTTTGTTTTTTGGTTATTTAACATTAAAGAAAATATTTTTGCAGTCAACAACTGATTTTCTTAACTATGCAGAACCCTTCACAAATCAGTAGATCAACTATAAAAGGCCCAGCCATTTTAGATTCATACAATCAATCCCAAAAGAAATAAGACTTTAAAAGTGTTTCTGAATGGCTTGTTTCCCTTAGGGGAGTATCCTACTACCCTGGGTCCTACCGTTCTTTTTATGTAAGCTGCTGACTGCAAATTCAACACAACTGGAATCAGACCAGTTGACTACAGTTTAATCTTGCCCCTTGTTTATACCCACTATGAAAGCTGGCTAACTCTAGGGGTGTAAATAGACTATTCTGAACATGAGAGAGACAATCTTTTATTGGCTCAACTTCTGTTGGTGAAAGAGACAAGCTTTCGAGCTACACAGAGCTCTTCTTCAAGTCTGGGAAATGCACTCAGAGGGTATGTATACACTGCAATTAAAAACCCATGGCTGCCTGTGCAGCTGACTCGGGCTGGGACTGCACGGCTGTTTAGTTGCTGCCAGGCTGTTTCAGTACAATGTAGACTTCTGGGCTGGGCTGCAGCCTGAGCTCTGAAATCCTCCCACCTCGCAGGTTCCTAGAGCCCAGGCTCCAGCCCGAGCCTGGAAGCCTACACTGCAATTAAGCAGCCCTTTACCCCATGCCCTGCGAGCCCAAGTCAGCCAGCACAGGCCAGCCTCGGCTATCTAATTGCAGTGTAGACATATCCAGAGTGTCACAGCTAAATAAAAGGTGGAACCGATTGTTCAGCATAAATAGTGAACACATTTCAAGGGACCATTCAAGGTGAAATGGCCCGTTAACACTTCTCCAGTCATGGGGGGTGGGGGTGAGAGGAAGGTTAAAGCAGGAAAAAAAGCAGGGTGGAAGGAGTAAGTGATTGTTGTACTAAATCATAAATCTGGTGTCTCTATTCAGTCCATGATTTTTAGTACCTTTCAGAATTATGAATTTAAGCTCCCAGACTTGTGTTTTGACAGTGTTGTGCAGGTTTCCTTTCAGGATGAAGACTGGGGTCAGATACAGAGTGATTGTTTTGTGAAAAAAGGGTTCACCCACAGGTGATATGGCATTTTGGCTTTTATCATTCTTCTGTGTGTGTTCATTCACGAGCATAGGGATTGTCTGGTTTCACCCACATAGTTGTTATTGGAGCATTTAGGTCACCGGATGAGGCACATCACATGTTGTGATAGCATGTGAAGGACGCCTGGATCTTGAAAGGTGTGTTGTGGGGGTGCTGAATGTCATAGGAGTGGAGATATGTCTGCAGGGTTTGTAACTGTTCTTCTGGCAGTGTCTGGTGCTACTTTAAGTTTTGGGTCCTGGCCTGTGGAGATTTTGCTTCTGACGATGAGCTTGGAGAGGTTGGGGGTAATAAACTGGCTCAGGTTAGAGCAGCCTCCAGGATGCTCTAAAATGGATTTAGGGCCAAGCAGGGTATCAGTGAGTCACTTCTTGATAGTCCTCTACTCCCATTTACTTCACCCAGTTTAAATTGGATGCAGCAGACAATCTGGCCCATTATATGCACTTCTTAATTTATCATGGAAAAGGAAGAGGTTAGAGAAGAGGCTTCAGAGAAGCATTTACAATTATGAAAGGTAGTGACAACTGATCAGTTCCTACATTTTTAAGCTGTTTAAAAATTATATTTGCTGGATGAAAATAATGGCAGGTAAATTTTGAACAAAAAAAAAAAAGAAAAATCTTCACATAATGTAGCCAACCTGCAGAACTCAGTGCTGTAGGACAGTGGTTCTCAAAGTCGGTCCACCTTTTGTTCAGGGAAAGCCCCTGGCGGGCCGGGCCGGTTTTTTACCTGCCGCATCCACAGGTTCAGCCGATCGCAGCTCCAACTGGGCGCGGTTCGCCGCTCCAGGCCAATGTGGGGTTCAGGAAGGGCAGCCAGCACATCCCTCTGCCCGCGCCGTTTCCCACAGCCCCCATTGGCCTGGAGCGGTGAACCGCGGCCAGTGGCAGCCGCGGCTGTGGACACGGCAGGTAAACAAACCAGCCTGGCCCTCCAGGGGCTTTCCCTGAACAAGCAGAGGACCGACTTTGAGAATCACTGCTGTAGGAGGCTTAGTCACATACTGTAAGGTGGTTGAAGTTAAGGAAGAATGGTTAATTTAATGATCAATATGTTTAAAGATATGTTTATTGCCTACAATAAAGGCAATTAGCTTCTTCGGGGCATAAATTTATCATTTTAGGGGGCAGGAAGGAATTTATTTCCCTGGAATTACTATTGGTGGAAACTAGATTTGACTGATTAGATCCTATGCCCCTATATTCCACTGCAAGCTACCATTAGAAACTTGAACTTTTGAGAGAATATTGTACCCCTGTGTTAACCCATCCCTTCTACTAATTGCCATGTTATTCTACAGGAACAGTCCAAAATTATAATCTAATAATGCCCTGCAGATTTGGGGGCTCTCGCTATATAATAATGTAGCATTTTAGTAAGGGATGAACACATTATCATCAGTGCTTCTGTTAAGTATTTAAATTTACCACTAATGGGCATTGCAGATAGTTCATGTGGCATATCAGTGGCACACAGCTAGAGGAAATTAAACTATAAACCTATCTGCAAGCATTACAGAAACATTTAGATCCACTTGCAGGTAGCTGTCACATTGGGAAGATCCAAAGGAAAGTCAAAAGCCTATTTTAATAAGAATCAAAAAGAAAATGCTTGGGAAATTAAAAACCAAGTTATGCGTCTATCCTATGGTGTACCTGAACACAATTCATGTCATTGATGGTCTGGGCCACATGTTATTGTGAATAGACTCAGTAGCTCTGTGTATAAAATTAGGATTTTACAGGGGCACAAAAAAGTAGATAAATTCTACCATGTAAATCAGTTTAAACTGTACCAGGAAAAAAAATATTTCTCCACAGGCATAGAAACCAGACAAGATAAATGCACAAGAGAGCCAGTACAAAAGACACAGATAAGACATAACTGGTGTTCTTTGAGATGTGTTGCTCAAGTCCATTCCATTGTGTGTGCTCGCCACATGCACTGTTGCCGGAAGTTTTTCCCTCGCTGGCGCCCTCTGGAGTGGCACGCGTATGCCGTAGTGTAGGGAGCATTGCCGGGTCCCCCCATCCTCAGTTCCTTCTTGCCAGAAACTCCGACAATGGGCAAGGAGGGCGGATCATGGCATGGACATGAGCAACACATCTCTAAGAACACCAGTTACATAAAAAGGTAACTGTCTTTTCTTCTTCGAATGATTGCTCATGTCCATTCCAATGTAGGTGACTCTGAAGCAGGACCACCAGAGGCAGGTAGGCGTTCATGGAATTGTCAATTGCAACACAGCTCTGCCAAAGCCAGCATCATCTCTTGCTTGCTGGATGATGGCATAATGGGTCATGAACGTGTGTATCAAAGACCACTTCATGGCCCTGCAAATGTCCTGAATAGGGACATACGCAAGGAAGGCCCCCGAGGACACTTGAGCCCTGCTCGAGCGGGCTTTCGCTATAGGCAGTGGCTCAGCCTGAGCCAGATCATAACAGGTCCGAATGCAGGTGGTGATCTTCTGCCAGGACACCGTGAGGCCCTTCAACCTATTCACTGGCATGATAAAGAGCTGGGCCTTCAGAAAAGGGCAAGAAAAATGATTAGGGGCATGGAGCGTCTGCCATATGAGGAGAGATTAATAAGACTGGGACTTTTCAGCTTGGAAAAAAGACAACTAAGTGGGGGACATGATAGAGGTCTATAAAATCATGACTGGTGTGGAGAAAGTAAATAAGGAAGTGTTATTTACTCCTTCTCATAATACAAGAACTAGGGGTCACCAAATGAAATTAATAGGCAGCAGGTTTAAAACAAACAAAAGGAAGTATTTTTTTACACAATGCACAGTCAACCTGTGAAACACCTTGTCAGAGGATGTTGTGAAGGCCAAGTCTATAATAGGGTTCAAAAAAGAACTAGATAAATTCATGGAGGATAGGTCTATCAATAGCTATTAGCTAGGAAGGGCAAGGCTGGTGTCCCTAGCCTCTGTTTGCCAGAAGTTGGGAATGAGCGACAGGGGATGGATCACTTGATGATTACCTGTTCTGTTTATTCCCCCTGGGGCACCTGGCATTGGCCACTGTTGGAAGACGGGATACTGGGTTAGATGGACCTTTGGTCTGACCCAGTATGGCCGTTCTTATGTTCTTCTTATGTTCATACTTGGAAATGAAGTCAAAATGACCTGAGTTTTCTGGTTTAGCCTTTAAATACCAAAGGGCTAAAAGCTTTTCAACCAGGCCGTATGTGAGCTAGTGCGAGGTGTGTTGGTGGGGTGGGGTTGGGTGTGCCAGTGGATGTGTGTGTAAAATCAGGTGCAGGTTTGGAAGCCATGTTTTAAGACTTTTGCCTTCACTGTCATAAGGCACCCATTAGTAAATTTCTCTTTTGAATCAATAGAGATGGGCTGGTTTTCAAATCTGGTTTTCAAATGTAGATGGACGTATGGATTTGGGGCTTAAATGAGACCCCTAATTTTTTTGTTGCAGAGCAGGAAAATATGAGAGGCGTGGAGAATTTTTGCTGTAACCAAATATTTAGGCCACTTCAGGTGGCTTCTAGAGTTCTGAAAGACACAGAAATGGGAGAAAGAAACATAAAACAGCCCACTGCAAAAGAAATCATGAGTAGCTGTTTTATTAGGATCTTCTCACTTAGAAGATGCTGGTCTAACTGGGAAGTTTGCCATACAGTTGCTATATTTAGCAATCCTCATTCAGTCTCTGCAAAAAGGAAAAAACAAGGCCCTGATCTTGCTACCATTGAAGTGAGATACAAGATGGGCTTTTATTCTTTGCTGGAAGCCTAATTCTGTAAGGTGCTGAACACTCCTGTTGGGGGCATTCAGCACCTGAACGGATGAGATCTCATGCTGAGTTTGAGGGTTGATTTTTGTGGCACTCGAGCTATGGAGAGGACAAATGTCATGACTTGCAGACACAATTAAATTTGAATTCAGGGTCATTGAAAGGCTGGTTTCTTTTTTTTTTTTTTCATTGAAATCTGTCCTAAATTACTGACATCCAGATAGTGGGTGGATCAGTTTTAGATTTCTTTATATACAGGAGGAAGATGGTCTAAGAGACTGGGATCTGGTTGCACTAGTTTCAGTTGACGAGGGATATGAACTTGTATGCAATTCGTATCTGTCCATTGACAACATCCAATACAAATCTCCTCCTTTCTCCCCTTTGACATTATCTTCAGTGGTTTGCACAAAGCAAGGTGATTTGAGTTGATTAATTCAGTCCACTTGTTCAGATGCCCTCTTCTCTTTGTCAGCATGTGGTGTCAGCAAATGAGAGCTTTTAAAATTCTCCCTTTCATGCATTTTCTTTCCTTCATATTCTGTGCTTTGTGTGGGAATGTTATGTCAAAGAACTTTCTGTTCTTTAAAGATAGCTAAAGAACTCAAAGATAAGTAAATCATGGACCTGACTATCCCACCCAGCTTTTTGTGGTTGCAATTAAAATGGATTTGATCCCAGATCTCTAAATATTATCCATCCCTAATTAGACACTCTTATGCTACTTAGGAACGCATCTGGCTGTCTTTGATAATTAACTTCTATGGATGCATTGACATATAGGAATGCATTCATAAATAAATAATGTCTTTCCTTTTGGGTCAAAGACAAGTGTAGGATGAAAGCACAATGGATTTTTTCCCATTGTGTGGAACCAGACAAGCTTTGTCCATAGAAGGGCTGGCCTAAACATTTTTGGGAGGGCCTGCAAAACAATTTTCGTAACTCCAAACATAACTGACTCTTTTAAGGTTGGCTTGGCCAGGATATGAAGTCCCTCGCCAGCAGCCTAGAGCCCTGCTTCTGTTCCTTACAGTCTTGGCAACTGATTTTCCCGGGCTGTCGTCATGCAAAAAAGGGCTGGACATTTTTTTAAATTGAAAATTGAGGTGGCATTTCTAGCTCCCCCAATTCAGAAGACTTGTGGCCTTGAGCTTTGCAAGGCCTGCAGTCTGGCTCTCTTCAGAATCAAACTTTTCAATCAAAACCAGGTGTGGTCCTTCACTGACTACAGTGGTGGGGTTGGGTATGCAAGGATTTCAGAAAAGCGCCCTTTATTTGAACAGTACGCAGGTTGGATGTTGCCATCATAACCCTAGATCACCCACTCATAGCCACCTTCTGAACTGGTCTAGCTGTGCCTCAGTTTTCCATCTGTAAAATGGGGTTTGGTATTTCCTTTCTCCCACCCTTTATATGGTGGGAGCCTTGAACCCAGGTTGTTATAATATGTAATTATTGTTTCTACATGCTCTGAATTTTGACAAACACGTGCCAATGGCAGCTTTTATGTTACCTAGAGGTCTGTACAGTGTGTGGACATCAATATCTTATACACAATTTGAGTCAGTTCCCGTTTTCAGATATATGTGTGAGGTGTTCATGGAAGTCAAGTTCTCTGCTGACTTCCATTGGATTGTATGTCACATGTAGGTCAGCACAGAATTTGGTCTTCTGCGATTTGTGTGTGCATATCCAAGGTTGGAACTGCACTGTTAATATGAGACATGAGCAATTGTTTACTTGGGCTTTTCCATATCTAAAATATTACCTTCTGCCTCATGAAAACGGGTTAACGCCACAGATATTTGCATTATTGATATCCAATATTTTCAGATGAACCATTTCAAAATTGGTTAAGCTGCCAGAATTGTGGGAAGGAACATGAATCAGGAAACTTACTGCCTAAGTACTTAGGTAGTAATTTAACTGGCTAAAAATGCAGTACATTTCACTTCAAAATGCAAAGAATTGCTAACCGTATTGTATGTTAACATAAAAAGTGTTATAATTGAATTCCAGGACATTTTATTGTGCCACAAGCTGGGTGACCTTTTTTTAAACAAACTTCTTTAAAAGGCTTTGACTATAATGGCCGGAAGTAGGCTTTGAAGTTCACAGTCCATTAAGATGAAAGGGGAAGATTTTTCTGTCTTTCTGCAGAGGAGGCAGAATGGTAGTGCATTGACTTAAAGGAGACTGAAGTAGGAGTGAAAGGTGCCTTCACAACCCAAAAAACTAGAAACTTTTCTCTTCTTTTCTCCATTAGTTTTCTTTAACAGGGCACCCAAAAAAACCCTGTAGCCTATACATTATCTCAAAACTCAGTGCAGGTTTGCAAACCTATATCAAGTTTGAGTGTGCATTCAATCCCTGAACTAAGAAAAACCTATACATTTTCAGGATTCATTCTGAAACTTTGCATTACCCAAATCCGAACCAGTGCTGTGATCCTGGAATGTAAACAAAATCTTACTAGGACATAGATCAGACAAGTGATTTGTATCTTTTTTTCTTGATTTCATACAAATTTAACTGTGGTTTATTGGGTAAGTATGACAAATAATTCTGTCTATAATTCAGTTGTTATAAAACCTAGGAGACACCATCAATTTGTAGTTTGTCAGTCCACAGAGCACTGGGACCCATATTAGAAAACAGCAACCCTAACTGCAGAAGTTAGAGGGGTTGTGGCCTTAATGCAGACCAGAAGTCAGAACCAGTTGTGTTTTCATCCTGGCTCTGCAATATCTCTCTATGGTGTGACCCAGTTCCCACAGAAGTCAATGGAAAGATTCTCAATGAAGTAGCCTTAGGTGAATGTTACTTAACCTTTCTAGGTCTAATAGTGGTTACTGTTTATCACCATCACCACCACTCCCATAACCGCATTGGTCATTGGGGCACCATCATTGATGAGCAATCAACCAATTGTCTCCTCCCCTGACGACTGTGTGTCAGTGTTTGAGTAGCAACGAAGTCCATTCCTGTCCACTCTTTAATGTCATCAGTCCATCTCTTCTTCTGTCTACCTCTTCTTCTCTTCCCCTGTACTGTCTCTTGGAGAATGATCTTGAATAGGCCAGAGGATCTTGTTACATGGCCATACCACTTCAGCTTGTGCTTCTTCACGGTCATCAGGAGGTCTTCATATGACCCAGTGCATTGGGTGTTGATGTTGCAGACCTCTTCATTAGTGACGTGGTCGAAGTATGAGATGCCCAGGATTTTACGGAAGCATCTTATCTCTACTACCTATATTTTCCATTCAGGTTCTGCCATAAGGGTCCATGTCTCGCACGCATACAGAAAAATGGAGATGACCAATGCGTGCAGCAGTTTAAGTTTGGATTCCAGGGAGATATTCTTGTTCCTCCAAACAGCTTTGCCACTGCTGCTGTTGTTTGTGCAGTTCTTGCCCAAATTTCTGCCTTGGATCCTTCATCAGTGATGATTGCCCCCAAATATTTGAACTGTTTCACTGTCTCCAGCTCTTGTCCACTGACAGTGATATGTGAGCTGATCCAATCACGTTTGTTTGTCATCAGCTTGTTTTTTTCTGCACTGATTTCCATGCCATATTTTGCGGAGGTTTCATCAAATCGTTTCACAAGGTCGGCAAGTTCATCTTCGCTGCCTGCCAGGCCATCAATGTCATCAGTGAACCAAAGATTTGAGATTGTTTGCCCCCAAATGCTGACTGTGTATATGTGATCTTCTAGGGCATCAGTCATCATGCGCTCCAAGTAAATGTTGAACAGTGTGGATGAAAGAAGGCAATCTTGCCAGACTCAAACAGTAGTGCGAAACCACTCTCCTATTGTGCCATTGACACGAACTGCATTGCTGGCCTTGGCATACAGTTAAGAACATAAGAACGGCCGTACTGGGTGAGACCAAAGGTTCATCTAGCACAGTATCCTGTCTACCGACAGTGGCCAATGCCAGGTGCCCCAGAGGGAGTGAACCTAAAAGGTAATGATCAAGTGATCTCTCTCCTACCATCCATCTCCACCCTCCTACAAACAGAGGCTAGGGACACAATTCCTTACCCAGATGTTTAATGGTAAGTATAAGCTTACGACCAACATTGTATTTCTTCATGGTTGCCCGGAGAGCTTCATGCCATACTCTGTCAAACACCTTCTTGAAGTCAACAAAGACATGGTAAATGTCCTGATGGTGGTGTAAGTACTTCTCACATAGAACATGAAGATTGAAAATCTGTTCAGTGGCATTTCTTCCAGCACGAACGTCAGCCTGTTCTTCAGTGATGATATTCTCTGTTTGTGGCTTCAATCTGTTCAATATGACTTTCAACATCACTTTGCTGGGATGGCTAATTAAGCTTATGGTCCGGTAATTTTGACACAATTGGCAGAATGATGATTAGTGACTGTGTCCACGTGGAGGGCCACTTACTGGTCTACCAGATCTTGTTGCAGATCTTGGTGAGTACATCTATTACTATTTCTCCTCCGAATTTCAACAGTTTAGCTGGGACGTTGTCAATACCTGTAGCCTTTCCATTCTTGAATGATTTCACAGCTGTGTCCACCTCTTCATGCAGTATTGGAAAGTCATCCTCCTCTGTTGAATCCAGACAAATGGAGATTCTAAGACACTAGAATCTCCATTTGTCTGGTGGTTGTATAGATCAGAGCAGTAGTTTGTCCACCTATTGATGATGTCCCTTTCTTCTGTAAGACTGTTCCCTTCTTTGTCTTGAATTGCGTTAGCTTTGATCCATCTTTCCTTCGTCAGATCTTTTACACCCTGGAAGGCTCGTTTTCTATTTTTATGATTGATACATTCTTCAATATTAGAGCATTGTTTTTCAATCCATATCTCCTTGGCCACCTTCATTCCTTTTTTGATATTTCTGCCAATCACTCTGTATTTATCAGCTCCTTCAGTGCTGTTCTTGTCTCTCTTAAGTTCTCTTCTAATGTCACACATTTGTAGTATTTCATTTGTGACCCATGGTTTTGTCTTCTTACGATGTTTCCCAACAATGTCCATTGCTGCCTCATTCATTACAGCATTGAAATTGTTGGTCATTGTTTCTACGTCTTTCTCTAGAGCAAGCAGCGGGGCAAATTTTCCACTGATCATTGCATGGAATGACTCTGCAATGTTTCGGCCTCTGAGTCTTTCTAAGTCAAACTTGGTTCTGGTGAACTTTGGCGTGACAATTTTCCTTAGCCGCAGCCAAAAATTTAGCATCACAAGATTGTGATCATTTCCAATATCAGCACTGGGGAAGCTCCTTGTTTTAATCCCAGTTAATCCCAGAATTAAATCGGTTTTGCACCATGATGTAGTCGATCTGGCTGTGATGTAGACCATTAGGTGCATGCCATGTTGATCGTCTGGATGCTTTATGTGCTCCTAATGTGTTTGCAAGAACCAGACTGTTATAGCTGGCAAACTCCAAAAGTCTCAATCCCCTCTCATTGGTTACTGCATTACTGAAAGGGCCACAATAATCTCGCCAATCTGCCTGTGTGTCAGTACCCACTTTAGCATTCCTATCTCTTTGTACAATCAGAATATCTTTCTTGTGTACCTTATTGATGATGTCTTGGAGCTGATTGTAAAAATCTTCAGTTTGCTCATCATCATAGTCTGTTGTAGGGGCGTAGACTTGTACCACTGTCATATTAAACAGTACTGACCTTAGATGGATGGAAATAAGCCTGCTTGACATTGGGCGGCATCCTAATACTGAAATCTTGATATCTTTATGCACAAGAAATCCTACACCGTGGACATGTTTGTCCTCTCCACTGTAATAGAGTATATGGCCTTCTTCCATTAGTACTTCTCCAAAGTTCTTCCATCTGACCTCAGAGATTCCTAGGAGGTGCCAGGTATATTGTTCCATTTTATACATGAGTTCTTTCAACCTCCCTATTTGTCTCAGTGTCCTTACATTCCATGTGGCTATGGTGATGTTATCTCTTCCAGGGATCCTCTTTGTTGGGGGTTACACCAGTAGTATACTTGTCACGTCTGCCCTGGTGGGAGATGGATGTTGCCATCATTATTAACCCGGGCTGTGACCAATCCGGCATGGACATAGTTGACTTATTCATCATATGACATGCAGGAGGAGCAGTGGGCCTATTCTGTCCCCGGACTCACAGGGGGCGTTACTATTTATAAGGACTTAATAATACTTACTATTAACCCCATACGAGGCTAACATCACTCACTTACCACCAGGGTTCCATTGAAGGTTAATGAGTTAATGTTTCTGTAGGACATTGAAGATTAAATATTACTTGGTATTAATCTTGTTTATTATCATTATATGAAGGCTTTACAAGGCAAAAGGCATGAATCAACTTCCCAGGTTGTCCTACAAAATGGGGATTGAACTGTGGAGGGTTTTGTTGGTTTTCTTTTAAATTGTGAGCCAAGCTTATGGGAGCTAGAGAATTATAGTCTTAAGTCTTTTAATTTCTTCAGCTGCACAAACCATGCATACAGTATGCTGCAGGAATAGGAATGTAATTGTGTAAATGCTCTCTTTGGGCATGTAGTGTTTTGCAAATGAATCTTGACAGGGTTTTTCTTGGTTTTCCAACAGGAATGTCCTAGTGGGGTTGTTAATGAAGAGACGTTCAAACAGATCTATGCACAGTTTTTTCCACATGGAGGTGAGTAGAGTGCTTTGTGACTGTCAGACTTATTGAAGCATGTCTTAAAATTCATGTCTGCCAGCTAGCAGCAAAACTATGTCAGCTAGTGCATACCGTAACTTTGAATTGATTTTTTTAAGTTTTACTGAGGTTTTTTAAATATAAAAATACAAATGAGTAAGAAAATAAATATAGACCCCTTAGAATACCTATTGCACAGAAATACAGGTAAGCCTGCAATAAAGATCATTACCGGGGTCAACCCCCTTTTTTAAGATGAACACTGGTACAGTGGTTAGGGCATTTGACTGGGAGTCAGGAAACCTGGGGTTCATCCCTGCTCTGCCTTCCAGCTGCTGCATCACCTCGAGCAAGTTATTTCCCTTTTCTGTGCCTGTTTCCTGTTCCACCCGCAGTCTCTCCACTCTGTATAGAATATCAACTATTTGGAGCACAGACTTCTCTTACAATTATTTTTACAGCACCTAGCACAGTGGGGTCTCTGTGATGGGTTTGGTCACAGAGACCCCCTTGGGACTCTCACCTGACATGCTTAAACTACCTCTGAGCCCGTTTTCCCTGTCAGCTTGGGACTCCAGAACCCTGTCCTGTTGAGCCAGACACACAAACCAGCTGCAACACAGACCCACGGTCTGAACCACGTCCCCAAAGCTGCAAGCCTTAACTGAAAACCACTCAGCAGGTACTCCTGTCTCCAGCACTCAGACACCCAGCTCCTAATGGGATCCAAACCCCAAATAAATTTGTTTTACTCTGTATAAAGCTTATACAGGGTAAACTCATAAATTGCTTGCCCTCTATAATACTGATAGAGAGATATGCACAGCTGTTTGCTCCTCCAGGTATAAATCACTTACTCTGGGTTCAATAATAAACAAAAGTGATTTTACTAAGAATAAAAAGTAGGATTTAAGTGGTTCCAAGTAATAACAGACAGAACAAAATAAGTTACCAAGCAAAATAAAACAAAACACGCATATGTTTCATCTTTCTTCATATTGTTATGGTTTCTGCTATTAAAAGCTGCCCTTCATCTGGCCTTAGAATCTGTTCTTGCTTTGATGTAAAGACTTCTAAAACCATCTTTAACAATGTTTAAGGTTCAGTGCAGACTCTGTGGAAGTCCTCTGGGACTTCTCATTGAAGTCTCAATAAAATCTGTTCAGCTTTTCAGCCTTTATCTTACTGTTCTAAATGGAACTCAAGTGATGTGTCAAAACACTCAGTAAACAGGACAAATCCAGAGTTCAGATGGCCCTATTATTTTTCCTTTCTAGCCAACCACCTGTTCTGTTGTATGGCAGAATGGGCCTCCATTAGAGATGGGATTTGCTGGTTTAGTGAACAACTGGATTAGTCAGTAAGGCTTTTAAAAAAGACCTGTGGGTCAGTTGGTTATATGGACTGCCCAGCAATCTGTGAGCTAGTGGAATATTCTTGTTTTCATAATTCCTTTCTAGCCACATCCCAGTGAAGGCTAGCACCAAAATTTGCTACCAGTATACAGCCTTTTAGAATATTGCAACTCTAGAATACCTCCAGTGCATTTTATATGTAGAAGAAAGATGGATGTGAAAGGAACATATGGGCTGAATAATTTGTTGCCATACTTGAATTGCCTCATGGGCTTAAGTTTCCTTTCCCTCCTTATTTTCCCAGCCTGAAAATCCAGATCATTGCCATGTTGATAAATTCTTGTTTATTTCTAGGGTCTTTTCCAAGTACTCTTAATGAGCCCTGAGTTGTAATTCTTCACTTCTTTATACCAGTTTACAGAAACAATTTCCAGAGAAGCCACATTGGTTACTGGAGGGAAATGAGGCCATGAATGTTGCTAATAGTCATTAGTGAAAATGTGTGCATAATAAGCTTCAAGATAATCTATGTCTTTGTGTTTTTCAGATGCTAGTATGTATGCCCATTATCTTTTCAATGCGTTTGACACTACACAGACTGGATCAGTGAAGTTTGAGGTAATTAATTTGCATCATATTTTGGTCATCTTTCTCAGACAATCTTAGTGATTTTTCATCTTCCACATCCACTCTTCACTCTGAACTATTAGTATTTTCAGGATAAATTGTTGGAGTCTTTAGACAAAAATCAACCAGGTGATGTTGCATTTTCTCTTTATCTAAGGACCTCATGTTTAATGTTATCAGCACCACAGGAAAAGTTAGTTGTCAAAGGTGGAGAAGAGAGAGGAGTGGAGAGATTTGACAGCACAATCAGTGGGAGAGGGACGAGAGTGGGGGAGGAGGATTCAGAGTGGTAGAGGTGTCAGTGGATAGAACAGAAGGTCCTGTGATGCTTACGACTTCTATAGTGGTTGAGGCTACTGCTGAACATGCAGATGTAGGTTAGAATTAGTATTGTCTTTTGGATTCCTTTTTTAAAAATAAGCTTACTTGTATAACCAATTGAGCAGCCATCTTCAGGCCCTTGGCTGCTGAAGGAGAAAACATCCATTCATTAACCAAAAGTTGGTCTGGTGCTCCAGTTACAAAAATCTATTATTAAAATTCATCTTTTTATGTATACAAGGATTTGTGGCACATGGGCATGAAGTAATAGATCTAAGCAGGAAGGACTTAGGAGTTTGGAACAAGGTTCATTGTATGTCCCAGAATAAAGCTATACTCTTCTACCATATGACCAAGAATATTAGTATGTTCTAGAAGGGGCCAAAATGTGTTGTTCCATTTATTATGTGTGTGGTGGAAAAGGTACCACATGAGTAAAGTGGTTTTCTGTGACAATACCTGTGCAGGTGTGAGGTGGACTATATAACATGAGCTATCAAGTTATTCATATGGCAAAAATTATACTAATATCTGAGTTATCCTCTGAGCATGTCCATTATGAATTAGATGTTTCTAGAGAACTAAATAGACTCAGACCAAACTAAATGCTTAGATAGGGAAGGTGTATCATTAACTATCTTTAATGCTTATTAGTTTGTCCCCATGATTGAGCTTTTCCTAAAGCTCAACAAATCCTAATTCCTCCCGGAGCCCTAGCAGTGAAGTTTCTTATGGGCTGTTTCTGTAATGCCAAGCCCTTTGGGGGGGCTCATTGCCAGCAGGCATTGAACCTGGGATCTCTAGATCTTAAAGCATGAGCCTGTGCTGCCTGAGCTAAAAAGAAGTTTTCTGTTAGTCGAGGCTGTAGCAATCTGATCAACCTCTTTATTTGGCCCAGCGGCTACTACAGGGTGGGAGGGAGGGAGAACAGAGCCCTTATACATTTAGTGGAAGGAGGGGCTAAAGAGTTTTATGGTGACAATATTCTCCAAACAGGAAGTAAAGATGTTTTAAGAAGTTACTTTTTTTTAAAGGCTTAAAATAACTTATTTCTTTCTTCATTGAACCAGGGTTTTGTGATGGCACTATCAACTTTGTTGAGAGGAACAGTTCATGAAAAGCTAAGATGGACATTTAATCTTTATGACATAAATAAAGATGGATATATAAACAAGGAGGTAAGGCATTTTATGGCATTGACATCTGTTTAATTTCTAAAAGGACTGACTGGCTCATGTGGCACAGCGTAATTCATGTTTCATGCTGCTAATTAAGTGCCAGTCAGCATTGGGTTTGAGCATTTCCTTTTATTAGTATTCAAGGAAAAGTGCATGCTTACTTTGTATTGTATAATTATAGAGCCTATATTTTTCCTGTGTTGTGATGTGTCTTAAAAAAATTACTTAGCCAGGAGCAAATTCTGCATTCATAAAGGTATATATTGATTCCTAACTTAGGATAGGTATCAAATTACTGGTATGAGAGTGACTATGCTAATGCCTGTAAGTCCCTGAGCATGCCTAGTGTTAGCTAGAAATTTTCTGAAGCCTTGATATACTCAGACAAAGCTGAGTGTTTGCCCATTTTATAAAAAGCACAGTGCATTTTCTCCCCACAAGTTTGACCCCCGAATGATTTACTAGATCTACAACAAAATATTCTCTGGAGAATGTGCATTGAACAGTGGTGCTTAATTCTTCCATCCCATGCGTGTACGCTGTTTATAATGGCAGTCATATACATGTAGAATTGAAGAAGGGAGGTTTAATGGCTAAAGCATATGAGTGGGAGTCAATAGATCTGGGTTTCATTCTTGCCTCTGCTTGAAGCTTCCTGGATAACTTTAGGCAAGTCAAGGTACATTGCGGTTTTTAAGAGTCTTAATTGATTTTTTTATACCTAGAAAATATAGACAGAAATAATGTCACTTAGATGTTTATTGACCTGAATGTGTGGGCATGATCAAATGATTAGTCATCCAGGTCACATTAATTTACACAACCTCTTGCAGGTACAAAACCAGAGAGCAGGTTGGTAATACCTGTCTATTAATTTCTCTCTTCTTCAATGTCCTTATTTGAATATTGAGGCTGATACTGTTGTGTTAGCTGCCACCAGGTGGCGATATTACACAAAGTCTTTCTCATTTTTCTTTGTACAAGTAAGATTTTAATCTTGGTCTTGGTCTTTGTTCTCCTGGTAAAATATCTTTGGGGAAGCTGTGGGAAGCAACAGGGGTGTTTGCTTTTGCCTTAATCTCCTTAACTAGTCAACTTCTGGAAGTCAGGCATTAAGGTTTGGCTGACATCCCTGAAAGAGGTATTCGCCTACATGCTGTTTGTGAGAGCACCTGTGGTGTCTATAGTGTATAAATAAAATAAGATACACTAAAAATAAACCCAGATTCCATGTTATTGATTCCTCCTCCAATAGAAAGATGACATACAGGGCCTTGACATCTGCTGTCACTCACAGAGGCGTGACAATGCTTACTTCTCCAGAGTTTTGTGGGGCTTAATCAAATAAAGCCAGATTATGCCACATTAATCCAGACTGAGTTGCACATTACTGCATCAAATTGATTTCAGTAGGACAGCCCACAGAATATAGTACTACTCAATATAAGGGTGGCAAATTCTAGCTCTTAATATCTAACGAAAGACTTTGACATCCTTGGATTTCAAATCTTTGGCACGAGGGAACTGCAAAGGGGAGAGACAAACTTGGTTCGTAGATTGTATCAGAGGGAGGAGGTTAGTGATGTGAGCTACTCGTTGAGAGTAATCAAAGAACCTGCCAGTGACACCAGCATGTTTTCAAATAGTTCTAGCGTAATACAAGTGTCATGTAATGGGATGGAGTTAGTCAGTAGTGTAGTTAAGACTCGCGCAGTTCTTGGGAGCCCAAGTGAGAACAAACTCCCACAATCCCTGTCCTCCCTTGGCCAAGGAAACCGTGCCAGTAACAACTGTGTTGGAAAACTTTTGTCCGGTGTGGTACAGGCAGACAGAGTGCATAGATTAACATTACAGTATATTTAGTCTGGGATTTTCAAAGGAGCCAATAGGCACCCAACTCCCATTCACTCTCAGTGAGGAGTTGAGCACTTAACTACTTTAGACCCCTTTGAAAATCCCAATCTCCATGCTGAAGCTCAGCAAACTCAGGCTTCAAAGGACTTAAAGCTAGAAAATGAACTAATTATTCACGTCTGTTCACACCAAGGTGAGGGCCCTTGTCAAATTATTCTTTGTTTCCCCTATCACCAAAAGAAGACAGTCTAAATTATTTCTACGCATCTCTGTCAATGCAAGTTAAGCAAGCAAATAACATAATGGCTCTACTGCAGCATGGTTGGATTTATAGATACGAAGACCAAAACAAATGGGATGGTATGCATCTACACACTATTTGCACAATCTCATTTTCAAAGTAGGATAATCAAACACATGATGATCCCAAAGCTAGCTGGAAGTGGTTGCATCTACTTGGGAAAAAAAGTCCTTCCAGCCCTTTGCTTCTTTCTGAGTGTTAGTTTGGTTTGGAAGTTTTTGTAGTCGAGTAGCAACCCATTTTTTGCTTACTTTTGCCTTTGCACATCCAGGTTATAGATAAAGAAGATATCCTGAGCTTAATCTTGATCATTTTCTTCAAAGTAACCTGAACTTTCCCTTTAAGCAAGTCTTTATTACAGAAGATTTGTCACATTTGATAGTGGTACAGAAACAAAGAAAAATCTTTTCCCCAGCTCAAAAGGGCTTCATCCAAATACTTTATTCTCAAGCTTTGGGAATGTGGGTTGTAACAGAAAGATACAAGTATTCAAATAGAAAAGAAAGAACAAGGGCCTACTTCAGATTCCACCACCAGCCAATTCTTCAGCTGCCAGTTGTAGCAAATTGCCTCATCTAAAGCTGTCCCCTCTCAGACTGCCAAGGTACTGTTTATAGAGTGCTCTGATTTAACTCTGAGCTTCCAGTTGTGCCTTCAGCCACTTGGCCACCTCATTAAGCCCAGCTTCAACCGGCAGGACAGATGAGCAATTAGTTAATTCATTTGGTACCAGTCCTAAGATAAGGCCTGTGCACCTGCCCAATGTTCTCCTGATGATATGTTAAATTTCCTTCCCTTATGCAGGGCTCAGGCAGCTAAATGCAGGTTAATGATCATGCCACTGAAAAACTGTGGTTTAACACAGGTATTCTGCTGAATTTGCCGCTCTCAGACACCAGTATATCCAAGAGTGTATAAGATTGCTGAACATGTAGTCCCTGCTCCTTTTGCCTACTGGAAGCCCTACTTTGAAATATGTTCACCTTAATGTGTCTAAATGTTGTATAAAGGCGTATATGCAAGTAAGACCAAATCCGAGCATCCAAAAGATTTCAGGAAGGCCCATATTTGACACTAGGTTTTGAAAGTCTTCCAGTAGCTAATTTCTTACTCTTTGTAGTGTGCAGTCTCTTCCCACCCTCCTTTTAGTGTGCTGTTGTCCAGTGTTTTGGCTGGTCTGTGATCAGTTTTGAGCTCTTCCTGATAGGAATTATGTCTTGGTCTATATTCTCTAATGCACTGTGTTCATCTGTGGTTTAACACAAACGCTTAGCAATAATAAGTGCATTGAGACAACTGAGAAAGGTGGAGTAAGATTGTAAGATTTTTGGGACAGGGCTGACTACTATTTTGTGTCTGTACAGTTCCTTGCACAATGGAGCACCATTCTTGGTTGGTCCTTAGTCACCCCTGTTATAGACATGATTAATAAGTCAAAAGACCACAAGTTCTATTGTGGGGCCAATTCTGATCAGTCTCTGTGGATAGTGCTGGAGGTGATTCTTCCCAATCACTGGATGAAATTGGGGAAATAATAGTGGCCTCATAGGAGCTTTTGCAGCATGATTGACAAGTGATAGCAGAGCAAGAGAGATCCATTTGTAGACTAGCATATGTATGATGACATCCGTGTGTATACCAATAGAGGCTTGTGGTATCTGGAACTATGGTAGAAATGCCAAGAGTGAGACCTAGGTCTAGGCCTTCCTTAACATTAGGAAGAGAGTGAAGAACTGGGCCTTATTCGGTAAAAGAAAATAATGTACAGCTTGTTTGTATTAATTTCCATGTTGTATGTTTGCATGTCACTACTCCAGGAAATGATGGATATAGTAAAGGCAATTTATGATATGATGGGCAAGTACACATATCCTGTTCTCAAGCAAGATGCTCCAAGACTGCACGTAGAAGTTTTCTTCCAGGTACTTAGTTGATTTCTAATGCATTTCTCTTGACACTTAGCTACCAGCAAAACCTGAGCAATGACACTCAATCATTCCGAATTTCAGTGGTAGCCTCTGTCTAAGTTTGGAAGATACTGTAGTTTTATCCAAGTTACAAAATGACGTGCTACATATGCAAAAATATATCAGTATTATGAGAACTAAAAATGTTTCTTTGTTTTGATTTGCAGAAAATGGATAAAAACAAAGATGGTGTTGTAACTCTAGATGAGTTTATTGAATCATGTCAGGAGGTAAGGACAATCTTATTGCTGCCATGAAAGCAGAGAAGATGGTTTCATGCCACAATGTTCATATCCGCTCTGGATTTCAATCCACTCCAGGTCTCTGGGTGCTCAGGATCCCAGGTTTCATTCTATTAGATGTTCAAGCCAGCTGCAAAATTCAGCTCTGGGTTCCGATCTGTGAATCTCCCTAAAGATCAGAGTGCTTGCTACCTACATGGATTTGGTGCAAACTGGTCACTGAATATAGACTGTTCATTTCCAGTGCTGATGGCCAGTGCTTTTATTTTCCCAAGTGAATTCCTGATTCCTTGTTACTGTACACAACTCATAGGGAAGCTCCTGGAGCCTTTAACTTATGTAGAGAGACATTGTCAGCCTCTCAAAAGCAGAAAAATATGCAAGTGGTTTTTTTTCTGGATAACATTAACAGGGACTACCACAATGTCTGAGCTGTCCAAAAGCATAAAATCTGCCTAGGAACCTTTCAGTTACAACACTGACTCATAAAACTCATTGATGTTCAAGGTCAAATGTTAAAAACAAGTACTGTAATCAAAATGATGATTTTTCCAAAATGAACATCTTTGACAAATTCCATAAATTAAACTGGCTGTGGTAATTATTTACTGTTATTTTAGTGCCTACACAAAGACCAGCATCTGCATGAACATGCAATTAGCCCAACATCTATTTTCTTGGACTCCAATTAACTGTGTGACTGTTTGGTCAGGGATGTTTCCAGTATTTAAGCAGTGCAATAAAAGCCTGTGCCTTTTATAGAGTTTAAAACGGCACTAATTATCATTTATCAAGCATCAAGCTTTCCCTAGAAACTAATTCTTGTTCTCTAATCAAAACATTTCAATTTTTTCAGGTATTTTTCGGGGGGGGTGGGATAGGGAGGGAAAAGGGAGTTTTCAACCAAAGCAATTGGGCAGTTTCGGTCACCGAAATCTGCATTTTTTTGGTGAAAAAAGTTTCCCATGAAAAATTTCATCCAACTCTTCTCAGGAGTGTGCAACTCATCCCTCATTATTAGATGACTAATGAAATGTCTTTTCAGTTTGGTTGCTTTATTCTTGACATCTTCGGTTTCTTTGCTTGGGTTTTGGCCCCTTCCTTAATTTTTCTTTATCTGTTGCTTTGTTCCCAATTTTTGGTACCAGTGGAGTATTAATTAATGGTGGTTGACTTGTCTTGTGGTTTCTAGGTTTGCCTTGGGGCTAGATGTGTACGATCATTGTTATAAGAAATTTAAGCTGCTTCACTTTCCTCTGAGATTTTTTTTAACTGCTCTGCACTGTGGTTTCTGTTCTGTGCTTGAATACCTTGCTGTCGGAATGCGTCTTGTAGATTGATAAAATACAAGGATCGTTTCCTCTCAAATAGGAGACTCCAAAATTTAGATTTATCTTTTTTAATTTAAAAAATAACCCTGTAATGAGAACTGCAGATGCCAGGTATCTCTGAGAATTTGCCTTGTCATCAGTCAACCCGTAGTTATTAATATTTTGTGGATGTGGCGTCCCATGCCATGTACTGCACTGCACCATCCCCTACTAAGGAGTCACATCAGTAGCTGTAGTCTACTCCTATGCTCATTTTGGGCTGGTGCAGAGGCATGCTGCTCCTGCTATTAAAAATGTGTGTGGTGGGGATTATGGGAGTGGGATTATGTTGGCCTCTAATCTGCTACCTGTGGAAGACTGGGCTTGAGATAGCTCTCTGTTTCATCCAGTCAGTGTTCGGGATTGTTGGAGGCCTCCACAGGACTGATCTGCGGCTGATGGGAAATGGATCCAGCAGAGAGAATCCTATTTCTTTGCAAAAATGGGGGTGGGGAAAAACCGGATTGTATTGGACCTCAAACAGTTCCTCTGGTGACTGTGGGGGGAAATCTAAATTACCCTGTGAGTATGGGATAACAACAAGAGATTCTTTGAGTACATCAGAAGCAGGAAACCTGTGGTAAAAATCTAAGGGTCCATTGGATTGCAAAGAGTTAAAGAGAGAAATTAGGGACTTTGCTGAGAAAAAACATTACTGAGAAGCTAAATGATTTCTCTGCATCAGTTTTCACCACCCAGAATGATGGTGAGAGTCCTGCACTGGACCTGATCTTTCCTGGTAACAAAGATGAGGTATACTCAGAGATAGAGGTGACAGCTGAATTTGTGCAGGAGCAAATTGTTAATTGATTTAAAATATAGTAAGCTGCCAGGCCCAAATGGTAGACACCCAAGAGTTCTGAAGGAGTTGAAGTATGAAGCACCTGAGCTGCTAACAAAAAAATATAATCACTCATTAATAATAGCTACTGTTTCTGAGTATTGGAAGGTAGCAAATGTTTTTGCATATTTAAAAAAGGTTCATGGGATGATCTGGGGAATTATAGACTTGTAAATTTTACATCTGTATTGGGCATACTGGTTGAATCAAGCATTAAAAATAGAGTAACAACACATTTGATAGTTCATCATCGGATATGGTCTAACCAGCGTGGATTCAGCACAGGAAAATCATGTTTCAGTAATTTCTTAGAATTCTTTGAATGTGTCAGTAACATGGGTGCATAAAGGACAACCAGATAACATAATTTATTTAGACATCCAAAAGGCTTTGAAAAGGTGTAAGAGGTGAAAATTTTTCTTGGATTAAAAAGTGGGTAGGAGTCAGAAAGCAAAGAGTAGGATTAAAGAGTCAATTTTTATCATGACAAAACGGTTAACATCAGGGTGCCTCAAGATTCGTACTAGGTCCCATGTAGCTTAGTATTTATTAATTAACTCGTGGGGGTGGGGCTGAGTACTGAGGTAGCAAAATTTGCAGATGATACAAATGTATTTGGGTTAATCAGGACCAGAGAAGACTATGAAGAATTTTAGAGACCTAAACAGGCTAGGTCAATGGACAGCATGATGGTAGATGAAACTGAATGCTGACAAATGCAAAATAAGGCACATTGGAAGGGTTAAAAATAAACGACTCTTGTAGTTAATTTAGAAATCTATAAGGTGTAACAACTCAGGAAAGGAACCTGGGTGTCAATGAAGCAAATTCAATTAAATCCTGTGTTCAATGTCAGCTGTGGCCAAATCCCAAAATAATGTTAGGATAGAGAATAATACCAAAATTGATGTCTTTTATATAAACCAATGTGCAGCCTCCCCTGGAATCCTGTGCACTGTACAGGTCACCTCATCTCAAAAAGGACATTTCAGAATTGCAGAAGGTTCAGAAAAGAGCGGCAAGAATAGTCATAAGCCTGGAAAAACTCTCCATGCAGAGAGATTGAAAGGATTGGGGTTGCCTACCTTAAAAAGGAGAAAAATAAGAGAGGGCACAATAAAGGTGTATAAAATAATGAGTGGTCTAGAGAAAATAGGTTGGGAGCTTCTGTTGTCCCTGACTCATAAGACATGAGCAAGGGACATTCAAATAAATTAAAAGGTGGGAAATTCAAAACCAATAAAAGGAAATACATTTTCACATGACTTATAATTAAACTGTGGAACTCAATGCCACAGGAAGTCATTGACACCAGGAATTTAATAAGATTCAAAAGGGGATTAGGTATTTATATGGCTATCAAGAATATTCAGAGTTGTTCTAATCATTGATAATAGAAATTTCAGCAGGGCTATGAAGCATTGTACTTCAAGCTTTAAAGCAACAAGCTTTCAAGCATCTCTAACTATTAGAGGTCAGGATGAGACGTATGTGGGGGGACAGATTATCCCAGATTATATGCTTGTTTGTGGGGTTCTTACACCTTCCTATGAATCATATGGTTCTATCCACTGTTGGAGACTGGATGGACTAGATCCTGAAGTAAGTGGACCTTAGGCCTGATCCAGTCTGGCAATGCATATGTTCCTATGATAGGCTCTGTTCTGGGGAATTAGAGCAGTGGTTGCCCTAAAAACAGGGGCCCTGATTCTCCACTGAATTGTACCTTGTGTAGCCATTTATACCTGTACAAAGTGAGGGCAAATTGCTACCAAACCAGACTGCACAGGTATAAATGATGGATAAAAATCGAGACAAGAATGTTTGGCATCTGCTGGACCTTTAGATGTTGGGTTTTGAAGACTGTCACCCCTTGCACACCTGATTTTGAAGTGCTGTAAATGGGAAAGTGATAAGCTACCATCCTCTGGTTGGATAGCACTGACTGACTGCTCTCTCTGGCTGTGCTGAGCCCAGTGAAGATGCATACATGGATGTTTGCTGGTGAGAGAGCAGATGGGGGAAACAAAGTTAGCATTTACATGGGACTAAAGCAGGGGTGTCCAAACTGAGCCTGAGAAGGAGCCAGAATTTACCAATGTACATTGCCAAAGAGCCACAGTAATAAGTCATCAGCCCTCCAATAGCTCCCGCCCTCCAGCCCCCAGCATCTCCTGCCTGCCGCAATCAGTTGTTTTGCATGTGCAGGAGGCTCTGTGGGGGAGGAGGAGGAGCGAGGGCATGGCAGGCTCGGGGGAAGGGGCCTTGGGGAAAGAGGTGAAGTGGGGGCAGAGCAGGGAGTTGAGCAGTGAGCACCCCCTGGCACACTGGAAAGTTAGCATCTGTAGCTCCAGCACCGGAGTCAGCACCTATGCAAGGAGCCGCATATTAACTTCTGAAGAGCCGCTTTGAAGCCACAGGTTGGCCACCCCTGAACTAAAGGAACTGCTTGTTCTGGGCCAGATTCAATAAGAATTCTATTCTGCGGATGCAAAGGATTGTGCTGCAGAGCCATGTGGAATTTTTATTGAGTCTGTCCCATGTTCATTAACAGTGGGTGATTTCTCTAGGTTTTATATTGCAAAATCTGTATAGGCATGAATGATTCCATGGGTGTTTGTGACTGTGCCCATTGCAGCAATTGCCCAATCTCAGGCATCATATCATTCAAAGAGGAAAGATGATCTTGTGGGTAAATCACTGAACTAGGATTTGGGAGATCTGCACTCAATTCCCGCCTCTGCCACAGATTCCCTGTGTGACTGTGGGCAAGTCATTTAACTGGAGTGTGTCTGTTGCCCATCTGTAAAATGAGGAAGATATTTCCTTCCAACCGTCCTGTGTGGATGTTGCCTGTTTAGATTTTAGGCTCTTTGAGGCAGGGACTGTCTTCTACTTTGTGTCTGTACAGCACCTCTCACATTGAGACCTTGATCTTGGTGTGTCTATGCGTTACACAGCGATAACATCAGTAATTCAAATTGCATAGTGTTATAACGGTTTTTAATTTAACAGCAAAATATGATTTTATTTTTTCAAAATATACAGCCTCTCTCTTGTAAATCTGGCCTAATCAAAAGAAAAACAAATTAAGATCATGCCTTCTAAAGGCAGAAGAGAGAAAACTAGAGACCTCTGCTTTATCATGGCAATTCAATTGAAGACTAAATATATGTCACATTACCATTGACTAGTAAAACCCACTTCCCTTGCCTAAACATTGATAATATCTGATAGTATGATAGTATTTGACTTAACTGTGGTAGAGTGCAGGGGCTATTCCTTGGTCCATGGAGAACAAGGAGTCAACCTCAGTTCAGCTCCCGCCCCCTTCCCCTTGCCCAGCCATTTAAGGAAAGGACTTGGGGATGAGGTGGGAGAGAAAGGAGTCTGTTTGAGAAGCAAAAATTCCTCTGTTGCAGAAGAGAGGAAAGAGGGAAGGGGCTGAGTCTGCTCTTCTACCTCCTCACAGACTTTTCCCTGGTCATTGATAATAGCCTTCTTAAATGGCTGCCAACCAACGCTAAGATCACTGGTATCTTGCACTGTAGCTCAGCTAGTTCACAGTGCATCATAGATCAGACCAAAGTCACAAATTTAAAGAGACAGGTGGGTGGAAATATAAAGCTCTGTCATTTGACCCAGCTTTGGGTACATCAAACATCAAGCTCCATAGTAAATTTGCCTGATGAGAAATGTTTTAAATCAGGTTTTCCCCATGTATAACCCTAATTTTGTCATTTGGATTCAGGAGGTGGAAATCAATGGCATTTGAAATTTCATGTATTTCAATCAGGAAGTGGCTGCATTTTAGTGGTGGGTCAAGTAATCCCTGGGTACAGTTTGCATATCAGTTTAAGGCCTATGACTTCAATTGGACAGTTCAGGCATGTAAAGTTAAGCACACGTGTAAGTGTTCAAAGTCAATGGGGCTCCATGCAGGCTGCAAAGTCTGCCCACACGGAGCTCAGAACAGGCCCCACTTCAGTAAAGAACTGAAGCATGAGCTTCAGTCTCTCATTATTCAGCAAAGAATTTAAACCTGTGTTTAACTTCAAGCATATGCCTAAGTCCTACAGACACCCACTGCATGCTGCCTGATGTGCCCAAGTGCTGTGCTGAATCAGGGCCTAAGCTTGTAAGCATTTCAGGCTCACCTAGGATGAGTGGTGCTACAAAAATGTAGCCACCACATCTTGCAGCAATGAATATTTGGTACTGGCTGTGCTGCAAAGTGCCATAGAAAGCTTTAAGAACACAGCTTTTCAATTATCAGAGGGGTAGCCGTGTTAGTCTGGATCTGTAAAAAGCAACAAAGAGTCCTGTGGCACCTTTAAGACTAACAGATGTATTGGAGCATAAGCTTTCGTGGGTGAATGCCCACTTCGTCAGATGCATGACCACTTTTAAGTGTATGTTTTTCTCATTGCTTCCAGGATGACAATATTATGAGATCCTTACAGCTCTTTGAGAATGTGATGTAACAGCATCTGGAATGCAGCATAGGAACCAGAGACTTTGTACTTAATGAAAACCGTCTTTCTGGACGAAGGCTTTTTACAACTCAGCTATGTTGCGTGAACAAAGATTGTGTAAGGCATCTCCAACCGAGCTTCGTTTCCGAATGCAACAAACTCCCATCTCTCCTCCCCAAGAGACACTGACTGGAAGTTATTTCATTTTGGAAGCATGCTAATATTTTAATAAAACCTGATGAGTGAGACCTGCTGCTTGAAGTTTAATGAATAATATACAACATTCTGTTTGCTAGTCACAAGTTCTGCTGCTTTTAATCTAGCAAATCTGATTACATCTGGTAGCACCATGTCAATAGCTTGCTAAGCCATCTATTGTGAGTGGAAGCTCAGTCCATTCCAACATAGAACAACGTGTTGTATAAATGTCCTCTTTATTTTGCTTTGGCAGAAACCTAATGTACCAAGACATCTATGTTTAGATTTTGAAAACTAACACCAGATTTATTTACTATGTTAAATGGAGGGTCCAGTTCATTTAAAAACCATATATCCCACTTTACTCAACATTCCTGATTTTTCTCTCACATACACTGGTGTTACTCCATTGAATTTCATGGAGTTGCTTCTGATATACACCAGCCAGAGGAGCATTAAGCCAATATACATTAGAAGAGCAGAATACACTTTTCCATATACAATTTCTACACGACAGAATGAATTCCATTGAGTAACATTGAGTTCCTGTAGGACAAGATGATTTTAATGGTCTGGAACTTTGGGGGGCATGCTTTTGCCATTAAATGCCCACCAGAATTCCCAACCACAAAGTGGGCCTCTAGTATACAGTATGCATCTCCCACCAGAACAGCTTCAATGGACCATGGTCCTTTCTGTATGGTTTGGAACACCCTTAATAAATACATCATTTGTAGTTTTACATTGTTTTAAAGCAAGGTATTTCCCAATGTTTGGATTTATTTGAACTTTTAAATTTTTCTTCTGAGATCCCTCTTGGCTGCAAGAGTAAGGGAATATGTTTGGCCAAATGCAGAGAGGCAAATTAGATCTTAGTACTCAGCAGGTCAAGTAACTGTCTCCACACAGGTTCACATTGGGCACCGGGAAGGCTGATTGCACTTGTACAGCAGAAAGCAGTTGTGACAGGCAGGCAGGTAAAGGCAGAGGAACCAAGAAGGGAAAAGAGAACAACCTAACATAGTCCAGGATTGCCATAGGCCTCCCGTATAGGAAACACCTATATTTTTATTATATCAGAGACTATATTACAAATATACTGTCAGCACTGAAAATATATTTTAAATATTAGGTAAGTGGAAACTTTTTATAATATGCGAAATATATGGAATCACTTGTTTCTATAGCCCTATATTTTATAAAGCCTATTGATCCACAGACATATTGCTGATGTAGACATAGATCTGATTGATACCTGTGCGATGCTGTGCTTGCACCACCGTCGAGGACACTCCTGTAACTCGTCCTGGCATACGCTTACACGGGTGCTGTGCTTGACTCATGTGAGTAGCCCCATTGAAGTCAGCAGGGCTATTCAAGTGAGGAAAGTTTTAGTGCAGGCAGGACTGGAGGCTTACTCTGCTTTTCTGGCTACCTCACACCAAACACCACCAATGAGGTTGTTCCTACAAAAGATGTAGGACATGGTAACTCCCACCAGTGTGCTGTGCCTTGCAACGGGGGTGAGATGCTGTGAGGGTAGCACAGTCCAGTTGTACTATGTCTCCTCCATCTAGCTATTATCTTGATGAATAAGTATGTAGTAAGTCAAAGGTGGAATAAATCAGAAATTATATCTTATTGCCTCTTCATTTTTCTTGAAATCCCAGTTTAGGTACAGAAGCTTAGATTTAATGCAAGGCCAATTTATTTACACAAAGTGCAACTACAAGTTTTCAATCTGAATTATTAATTTCATTTTATGAGAAAACAGCCAAATAAAAGAAGGAAAAAAGTGATTCAGAGTGACAGACAGTGTGTATTTTCTGTAACATGCTGCATCAACTCTGCTCACAAAATGGCAGATGCAGCCTGTGGACTCCTAGAAGTTTAAAGATGTAGTACACAAACTAAGCTTACTAGAGAGACAAGGTGGGCGAGGTAATATCTTTTATTGAACCAACTTCTGTTGGTGAGAGAGACAAGCTTACACAGCGCTCTCCTTCACTTCAGCCTCACCCATCTTG
Organism: Trachemys scripta elegans; assembly: GCF_013100865.1. NCBI lineage: Eukaryota > Metazoa > Chordata > Testudines > Emydidae > Trachemys > Trachemys scripta. Next base: position 31,708,834 of record NC_048305.1, read on the forward strand.
TCTAATATTCTGGGACCAATGTGGCTACAAGACTGCATACAAAAATAAGATTATTTATGAAAGTTGTCAGTTACATACATCCGAAGTGTGTGTGTTTGTGGGAGGAGCGGGAGGTGTCACAAGGGCCCATAGACTGGGAAAAAACACTAAATCAAGACAGTTCACAGAGAGGGGGTGCATTTTAGGCACTGTCTTATCATAATCTTAGACCAGTAGCTTTGATAACCACCCTTCTCAGACCACTGTAAGCACAGTACCTGAGGCCACACCACAATACCCAAGGCCAAATTAATTTCTTGGGTAACACCATTGAGTTAAGTAGAATTACATCAGTGATGAGTTTGGCCCCTGATGTTTTTCTTGGTATAAACTTTCAGAACTGCTATAGTAATGATGCAAGTTATCTTCTTGTTAGCTGGAGACAAAACTGTAGTGTGTTGATTTGTTAATCTGTGTACAGAGTCACTGCTGTACTACCGTGTACTATTGTCCAGACTGTTCTAATGTTTATAAGTACCTTCTGCTAAGTTTGGCCTCGATTCAGCCACACACACAGCTTTAAGCACCTAAGCGTGTGAGAGGTCCCATTGACTTCCACTGGGATCATTCACAATTGCGTGTTGCTGAACTGGGGCCTGAGTTAGTGGCAATGCTGCTTTAGCTTCTCTTTTGGGGAGCCAAAGGCCCTGGGTTCTGCTACTGCCATTAACCATGGATTCTGTATGTGCAGGGTGGCCACAGAACATCACGGCCCTAATTATGCTCCCACTGAAGTCAATGGTAAAACTCGCTTTGATTTTAGTGGTGCAGGATTGGGCCCTATGACAGCATGATAATGTTTCCACCCTGGGTTGATACTTCAGTTCCAATTACTGTTACTGATACCTAAAATAGCAGGATTAGCACATCTGGCAGCTGTATCTTCACATATACTGTAGAAAGTATCGGAAGCCATTCCCCCTTATTGAACAGTTCTAGTTGTAAAGTCAAATGGTGACAGAATAACTTTCTTTAAGAAACCATGTATTGTCCATTGTATCTTGTATCTCATCACACAGTTTATCTGGCAATGTCTCATCCATAGGCTGGTATGCATCGATGCACAGTAAGCCTTCTCTTTATGAACTGTTTGCAAAGCATGCGTGGATGAAAAAGAGCCAGTAACTGTGAGAGAATTTTATTCTGCTTGGAAATGTCTTTTGGTTTTAAATTCTCTATGAATGTTAGTTTGTAAACTTCCAAACCCTCCCAGGATTCATAAATGGGGTTTGCAATATTTATGGCAAATACTTACTACTGCAGCTTATTAAATAAAACATACTGTGATAGTCTGATCTCATCCCATCATGAATCCTACTACCTGTATCTTGAAGGCAGTTACTGTGCTGGTTTCTAAGTTGCAATTAGAATATCCATCAGTGCTATCAGCTGTACATGTTTTCTCAAAATTGTGAATGTTTAAATAACGGCCAGATGATTTGTCTGACTTAATTCATTAGTTAATCTACATAACCGTGCCAGCAGTTTTAAAGCACATAACATGCATATTAGACAACATGTTGAATGTCAGTAATGACGCAACAAATGTAATGTGTCTGCTACTTTTGATGTTAGTTTTCCTGTTACTTTGAAAGCATTGCAATGTTGTGAGTAATCATGAATAATGTGACCCATGATGATACTGATATCATAAGAGAAATGTCAATGTTCAAATGCTTTAAGCAGAATATTGGTATCCCTGGATTGTGACACATGCTGAACAACAAACCACCATTGTGTCAGCCTAAGAACTCTGTTGATGCGTGTGCAGCAGTGTAACTTTTTTCTTCATCATGGAAGTCCCATGATTGACTTAAGAAGTATGGGCAAATAATATAAATTGTGCTAACTGAAGCCATTTTACTGGAGCAGCAATGCATCGCTTCACAAATGCTATTATCCGATGGCAATTTGTATGACATTTTGTTGAACGGTTTTAAAGATTTTGAGTTTAATAATAAAAATAAAAGATGTACAGGAGGGTGTCTTTTATGTGCTCAGGTCTTGATGGGACATTGTCAGGTTAAAAATCCTGGACCAGATTTTTAAAAAAACAGGTCCCTGTTCCAAACACACATACCTGTGTATGTGCCAAATGGTATTGCTGAACTGGCACTGTGAGCATAACATTTACCTACACATGGGTTATGTGCATGTCTAACTTAGGGGTGCATCAATGTATGGGTGCAAGGGCATGCAGCTAACTCTGAAATTCTTCTCCCTAAATATAGATACTAACCCAGGGGTTGGCAACGTTCGGCACGCGGCTCGCCAGGGTAAGCACCCTGGCGGGCCGGGCCAGTTTTATTTACCTGCTGACGCGGCAGGTTCGGCCGATCGCGGCCCCCACTCACAGCGGTTCGCCGTCCCGGGCCAATGGGGGCGGCAGGAAGTGGTGCGGGTGAGTGATGTGCTGGCCGTGGCTTCTCACCACCCCCATTGGCCCGGGACGGCGAACAGCGGTGCGTGGGGGCCGCGATCGGCAGAACCTGCCGTGACAGCAGATAAATAAAACTGGCCCGGCCCGCCAGTGTGCTTACCCTGGCAAGCCGCGTGCCAAACGTTGCCGACCCCTGTACTAACCAATGCCTTTACCTGTATCACTCGTAATACCTTGGATTAGTAAAACTGTAAGTCTTATTTCTTGTGACTATTTTGGCTGTTTTCATTGCAATAATGTCAAGAAAATATCTAAACACTCTATTTCTTGGGCTAAAAAGAAGGCCTATCCATGTCCCTTTAGCCACAGTCTGGTGACAATAGCTATTCTGACACTTAGATAAATGCAGACAACATTTTGCATTATACATATTTGCTAAGGTACATATTGTAGGGCCTGCAATATAGACAGACATGCAAAGGAGAAAGGGTTCTCTTGCATACATGCAGAAATGTGACAGCTGTATGAAGTATGCTATTGGTCTGATTCCACTTCCTAATGGATCGGTGTCTGCACTACCTTGATTGGCACCCTCCTTTGGCCAGTTCTTAGCAAACTAGGCAGGCATTGGGTGCACATGAAGAATGGAGCACGCTCTCATCTGCAATAGGCGGGGTGAGGTACGTTGGCCAGTCACTGTGGAAAAATTTGCACTTTTGCTGCCTGACTTCTACCTGTTCTTGGGTTTAAAAGGGCTTGGGGCTAATCGAGCACTTTTCATTAGCACTGAAGTCACTTTTACCAGGAGGCTGCCTGTAGGAATGGCAAGGCACAGTGGAGTTTGCACCATATAGTCACATGCCCGTGCTGTTTTTCTAATTTTATTCCTCAGCTCCTCCCACTCAGACCAGAAGATTAGGCTCATTCTGCTGTTTAGCTGCCCCTCCCTGCATCCAAACTAAAACCACATGTTTACCTACACCTCTGCAAAGCATGTTTTGAGGAAATTCTATATAAAATTGGTGCTGCTTCAAAAGGAGCAATAGCTTGAAGCTGAGGCAGATTTGGTCACAGCAGCAGATGTGAGCAGTTAGCCTTGGAATAAACAGTGACTTTGCTTAAGTGTGAGATTGTTTGGCAGCCCATTTCCATAGGGTGCAGACGCACTGAAGTCAAAATGTGTGTGTGGGAGGGACGGAGGGTTGTATAACAGGAGCAGGCTGAGCAGGGTTTCTGTACACACAATTCCACTTCAAGAAGCAAACAAAAATCATCACCTGCCCTTGTCCTGAACTGTATGTGTAAATCACAGAGTAGTCTACAATACATTCATCCCCAATGAGTCTGGCAAGGAAAGTGAGAATTAGGCACACAAAGAGAAAAAGAGCAATTGTATCTATATAGACAATCAAATCAAACACATTAGTCTATCTTCAGTAGCTGCAGGAAAAGATTGTGCTGTAAGACCATGAAGGAACCAGGCAGTCCTTGAGCTGGGCTGTGAGCTAGTAGGTACAGAGTCTGAGCTCCTAGATCAGCTTCTACCACTGATGCGCTCTGGTAGAAATCCTTGGGCGACATCTGGCCAAAGCTCAGACAACCTATGTGCAGGGCTATTTAATCATTGCGCTAAGGGTTTATATGGGGTGTCAGGGGTGTGGTTTCACCCTCTGGGACCTGGGGCAATTTACTTTACCTTTCCGTACCTCCGACTGCCCTGCTGTGGAATGGGGAAGATAATGGCAGACACACAGGGGTGGGGGTGAGGGATTGAGTTTGTTTACAAAGAGTTATATTAGTAATGATTATGCGTGTTGATGAGGCAAGCATTCGCATAATAATAGCTGGACTCTCTACAAAAAATAGAGGATATGTTCTCCCTTCCCTCTCCATATTCAGCAACCAGACCAATCAGAGCCAGGGATAATTCCAGCCAGGAGCCATAGGCCCTGATTCTTCCCTGCATCAGCCATAGGGCCAGTGCCAGCAGAGCAGGGAAGTGACTTGCTGCCAGAGTGCTGAAATATTTTTATAGTGGGGGTGCTGAGAGCCAATGAACCAAACTGTGAAGCCTGTCTATAATGGAAACCACTTCAAGCCATGGGCTGAGGCAGCATCCTCTAGTTCCAGCACCTAGGCTTGCAGCTCCCTGATTCTGGACATGCTGAGGATCAATCCATCATGCAGCATATGTAAGGGCAGCCTGAAGTTGCACCCCAACTGAAATAGCTGTAACTGGAGAAAAGGGTCCATGGAGCAACCAGACATGGCTGCCTGAGTGCACTCAAAACGCCCATCAGCAAGAGTGACATTGTGACCTTGTTCTTTATGAAGATAACACTGTCCCCTGGAGACCACTGTCATCTTAAATTAACTTATTTCCTCAATTTTAGTCTTTTACCAGTTTCAGTTTTTTCAGTGGCTCTGACCTGGATTGCTAGTGGAAAGAAAAATGACTCCTTGATATAAATGTTATTAAAAATAAAATCAATAAATCCTATCCCTATGACAAAAACCACTGTAAGCAAAGTCTGAATGAGCTCTCCCATGACATCTAGTGGTGAGCTGTGGAAAAAGACTTCAGAAGCTGATCTCGTTTGCATGGACACACGCACCCTGCCTAGGTGCTCAGCATGATGGGATTGTTTGCCCAAATGATCACTTGTGGCTGGTGTTGGATCCCCAGTCTCCTTGTTATTGGGGCAGGAGTAAAAAAGCGTTGTTATCCTTGTTGTGTGAACCGAGGGCAACAGAACTGTACCTGGCATACCCCAATGGAGGTACTCCCCCACAATTGAACAGCACTAGCTAGGCAGGGGACATGGGTTCCAAAGCTCAATGAGTTGAGAGAGGGCAGGGGATAGACCTGTATCTGAGGGTCCTAGACATGACTTGATCCTTCCCCTCTCTGTGGTATACTAAAAGAGCTAATTTAGATTCAATTGAGAGTCTTGTTACATACTGCAGAGCTGAAATCACTTGTACCTAGGTCTAAGTATTAGACCTACTTGGGGACAGTGTCTCTAGTGCAAGAGACTTCCCAGTATGCACCAGCAGTGAGGCTCCCCCACTAAGAGCTGAAATCACTGAGAGCTGTGTTAAGTTTGGGGGGTCCTGAAGACATCTTAGTGAGTGGGTGGCTGGTGGAGAGGTGCGGCAAGCGGCCAACAGGGAGGCTGGTGGAGAGGGCCACAGCAGAGCCCCACAGAGGCATGGCAATCCGCCGTTGGGGCGACGATTGAGTGCCTGAGCAGTGGAGCGTGTAAGGTGCCTCCTTACCCCCCTCACACACAGGGTGGGAGGTGAACTCTGCGGAGGAACCTCTGAACTCTGGGGCTTCACTGGCCAAGGACAGCAATTGTGAGTGGGGTGCGGAGAAGGGACAAGCACGTTAAAGGGACTTTTGGGTTGCTGGACTTAAGAACCTGAGGGGAAAAGGACACTGCCCAACTTACTTGGGGGTGGGTCTTTTGCTCATGGTTTATGTTTATTAACCCTAGCTGCAGTGTTTTCCCAAATTAATGCTGAGTTACTACCCTTCTTTTATTAAAAGTTTTTGCTACACTCAGACTCTTGTGTTTGTGAGAAGGGAAGTATTGCCTCTTAGAGGTGTCCAGGGGGTGGTGTGTAATTGTCCTAGGTCACTGGGTGGGGGCTTGAGCCAGTTTTGTGCTGTATTGTTGAAAAGGAACCCCTAGATACTGAACCCAGCCCTTGTTGCTGCTGGCTCCACCTGGCAGAAGGGTTACACCGCTAAAACTCTTCTTTAACTGAGGGTTAAACTATAATCAAATTGAGGTCAAAGTCATGTCAAATAAACAAATTAGCAGCAATACTGCAATTAAAGGCTTGTCTACATGAGGAGTTAAACCAAATTAATTCAAGTTAAACTGATTTGAAAACACTTGCATACACACAATGCATTCATTATGGCACACAGACTCCATATTTATAGCAAACTTGGGAATCCTCTTTTCAGAAAGCCAGGATCTTCTCAGAACCATGATGCTGGCCAGGTAGAAAGCAAGCCCGATTCCTGCTGTGCAGCAACCGAGCTGAATTCCCAGCAAGAAAACTAGGCTGGGATCGTGGAGGCAGATCCTCTTGAGAAAGTCCCAGCAGGTAAGTCTGCCCTTACAACTTAAAGTCATCAATTTAGGCAAAGCATGAGATTAACACAGCAAATTCTTATAAATCTTAAAACAGGAAGTTCAAGGAGGTAGCTGTTTGTTTAATTACAAACCACCAGTGGAGAATTTTTATCCATGGCAGTGACATCAACTCTTAGGTGGGTAAATATTGTAGGATTGATATCAAATTATTGTTTATATCTAGATCACAGTCTCAAGGGCAATGGAGGTTTCCTACTTACATTTCATTCAGGGTGGCCAATCTGTTTCCATCCCCAACACAGACACAAATATCACTTAGAGGCTTTGACAAGCAGAAGTTTCACAACTTTCACTCAATTTACAACTGGCAGTTTAGTTTCTTTGGACACTCACAAAACACGCATGTTCAACCACCTTAAGACAGAGTCTGGGGCAATTTAAATTTAGCAGCTTATGCTTTTGTGCCTCCCCATGTAGATTCTTACAGAGGCTAATGCACTCAACCACATGATCACATCCTGAAATAATAATCACTGGGATGTCTTCCAGTTAATAGAAACAAAAAGTTAAAATAGAACAAGGAAAAATAAGGCACTTAAGATAAAAATGGGTTTGAACTCTTCAGTTTCCTTAGTCTTTGGACTCATACTGTAGTCAAAGGCTCGGTGATGGTTGCTGGTATTATGGTTGTTCTTGGCTACAAAGAGATTGGGCAAGGCTGGTAGCTGGTATGGATGTCATGACTCCCTTCCCACGTGGTAATCAATCTCAGGATCCTGGAACTTCAGTCTCCCTTAGTTGGCTTGGTGACCTGAAAGGCAAGGTCTTCTGCCTTTCCTTTTATCTGATTCTAGCTCATTCCTCCTTGCAACACCTCCCTTGGAGCTCTTGGGCAAATTAGGTGTGAAATATGCTTTGCATCCAAACAATGTGGTCCAGTCACATTGAAGTGGGTAAGCCTTAAAATATGTGTTGTTAAAATGAACACCAGAAATAGAAAAACATGAGGCCATTTTTGAGGAAGTTACACTAGCCTCCCTGATCCAGGGTAAAATAACCAGAGGATGCTGCATGGTATCAGTATCTGGTGGAGGTCTCAGCAGATCTATAAAAATAATTGATCACCTAACAACCTGTCACCTGCACTTCCAGTGCATTCTAAGCATTTCTTAAAATACATTTAAAGATTTGATGGCAGCTGTCGTATCTTTCCTTTGCAAAAAGAAAAATAGGGAACTAACCATTGTGCTCGAACTACGTAAAAGGACACAACTGAGACTTGCTTTTAAACTCACTAATATGAATTCCATTTGAACCAGAAATAATTATAAGTTTATACCAAGGCTGTATTCTCATCTATGTTAATTCTCTCATACACCCAGGGCCAGCTCTAGGTTTTTTGCCACCCCAAGCAAAAAAATGTTTGGCTGCCCCCCCCCCCAGCCCCGGGCTCCCCCCCCCCCCCCCCCCCCCCTGCTGCCCCAGCTCTGGGCTCCCCCCTGGACCCCCAGCCCTGGGTCACTGGTAACTTGCTCCCAGGATGGGTCATTCAGCAGGAATTTTGGATGTGCACAGAACACAGACAGGATTGGTTCCCATATGGTTACAGAACTGCAGTAAAGTGGAATAATTTTCAGCTTGTGTGATTGGAGGATATCTGGATGCATATTATAAGACTGTCCTCCATAAATGAGGAAAAGTTGAGGTGCCTTTATTATTTTTTTGTTCCACTCTTTGTTTCTATGGGGAAATTTGCCAATGCAATATCACTGTCTTCCTTTTAAACAACTAAAAAAAAAATTTTTAAAAATGGCAATGGCTGTTGAAAAAAGCAATTCCACTCCTAATAACCACTGGGAAGCATTTCTTGCTCAATTTTATCCTACTTTTTCTACAGCAAGTTACAGTGGATCAGTATATTTGATTTGGGGGTGTTCAAATCTGGAAGGCAGGTGCTAGATTCCCTTTCTGAATATTAGCTAAATCTGGAAAGGAAAAGTCAATTTCTGCTTCCATGGCTCAGAAGTGGAAATCCTCCTAAGTGCCTGGTACTATATCTAAAGCTGCCCAGGTCCAGAGCCTCCCCTCCCTTACTTTTCATTTTAAATTCTAGTGGGATCCACGTACCTCCATTACTAGGCTTCAGATAGAGAGGGGCACTGTCCATTTAGTCCACCCAATTCTTTCTTTGGAGGCTGTAAGGTGAGGTCACAGCAGTATCCCTAATCCAGGCTGGGGATGTCTTCTGAAGGGGATCTCTGGGGCAAAGCCTTCTATTCCTTGGGCATACTTGTTCCCCATTCACAGTGCCGCCACTTCTAGCACTGAGCTCTCCATTCACAGCAAGCTGCAGCATGAGGTTTCAGCTACATACTCCTCCCCTCCCTTTCCTGTTGATAGCAGCCAAGGGAATGCTGGGAAATGTAGTTCTTTCCCTGCTCCAGGGCTGGCTCTATGGGCAGGGAGCTAACCAAGGAACTACAGCTCCCAGGGCCCCCTGTTGGTTCTCAGCTCCCATGCTGGATCCCTGCTGGCTGCTGCCCCTGCAAATGGGCTGCCCAAGCACCTGCTTGCTTTGCTGGTGCATAGAGCCGCCTCTGTCTACACCACTCCCTCCCGTCTACCAGTGCAGGGGGCATGGTTGTGGGAGTCTCTGTCAAAATGGCTCTTTGGGACTGTTGCTTTCTGGTGTAAATTATAGCAGTCTGGATACTGCTCTAATTTATGCTGTGGACCAGCCCAGCTGCCAGGGAGCTCCATGACCAGGACAGGGCAAAGGTGTCCAAAAGCTTCTTTTGCCTTCCTCCCTCAGAGCTGTGCTGACTACTCCTTCGCTGAAGATCTATCCCTGGATTACTGGATTCTGGTGAGTTTCTGAGAATATGTCTTTTACCAGCATCAGCCTTTGGACAATCCTTCCAAGGAGCAGGGAACTTGTTTGCAATAAATTAAGCCTCACTTGACCATCATGAGTACAATCATTTGACTCTGACTAAAACTTTATTGGCTGCAAGTTCTGCTTAGGAGGATCAATGAAAAGGAGCTAGGATAACTAGATTCATAGACTTTTATGTCTAGAAGAGACCACCATTATCATCTAGTCTGACCTTTTCCAAAACGCAGGTCAAAGAACCTCACCTAGTAATTTCTGCATCCAACCCATAACTACAGCTATAGCATAGCATCTAGAACGACATCCAGTCCTGATTCACAGATGTCACGTGATTGAGAATTCACCATGTCACCAGGTAAGTTGTTCCAATAATTAATTACACTCACTGTTAAAAATGTGTAGCTTATTCCTTGTCTGAATTTATCTAGTTTCAGCTCTTAACTATTGGCTCTTATTATGCCTCTTTTTGCTAGATTACTTATAGAATCATAGAAGATTAGGGTTGGAAGAAACCTCAGGAGGTCATCTAGTCTAACTCCCTGCTCAAAGCAGGACCAACACCAACTAACTCATCCCAGACAGGGCTTTGTCAAACTGGGCCTTAAAAACCTCTAAGGATGGAGATTCCACCACCTCCTGAGGTAACCCATTCCAGTGCTTCACCACCCTCCTAGTGAAATAGTTTTTCCTAATATCCAACCTAGACCTTTCCCACTGGAACTTGAGACCATTGCTCCTTGTTCTGTCATCTGCCACCACTGAGAACAGCCAAGCTCCATCCTCTTTGGAACCCCCCTTCAGGTAGTTGAAGGCTGCTATCAAATCCCCCCTCACTCTTCTCTTCTGCAGACTAAATAAGCCCAGTTCTCACAGCTTCTCCTCATAAGTCAAGTGCCCCAGCCCCCTGATCATTTTTGTTGCCCTCCGATGGATTCTCTCCAATTTGTCCATATCCCTTCTGTAGTCGGGGCCCCAAAGCTGGATGCAATACTCCAGATGTGGCCTCACCAGTGCCGAATAGAGGGGACCCTGGTCAAGTCATCTCTTTACTTGCTCTTGAATAAACTAAATAAATTGAGCTGCTTTAGTCTCTCGCCATATTCCAAACCTCAAATCACTCTTATACCTCGTTTCTGAACCCCCTCCTATTTTTCAATATCCTTTTTGAAATGTGGGCCCAGCACAGGATACAGTAGTTCAGTAATGATCTCACCAGTGTCCCATTCACCTTCCTATTCCTGCTTTATATTCCCATATTTATATCTCTGAGGCCACATTCTCACAGCATTACACTGGGCGCTCATGTTCAATTATTATGTGCCAAGAATCCTATGGCTTTTCAGAGTCACTGCGTTCCAGGATACAGTCTCCCCACAACCCTCAGTCTTATAAGTGGGATCTACATTCTATATTCCTAGATGTATGACCTTGCATTTGGCTATGTTCAAATGCATGTTGTTCAAATGAGCCCACCTTCCCAAGCAAACCAAGTCAGTCTGTATAACTGATCTGTCCCCATTATTTATTACTGCATTGATTTTTGTGTCATCAACAAATTTTACCAGCCAGGATTGTATATTTTCTTACAGATCATTGATAAAGTCATTGAATAGCATTGGACTAAAAACGGATCCCTGTGGGAGCCCCACAGAAATATGCCCATTCAATGTCAATTCCCCACTTACAAATACTTTTTGTGAGCTATCAGTTAACCAGGTTTCACCCATTTAATGTGGGCTACATTGACTTTGTATACTACTTATTTTTTAAAAGCAGAATGTCATGCAGGGCTAATCAAATGCCCGGCAATACAGTTGTTTTTACTAACCAGACTTTTCATGCCATTTAAAAACAAATTATCAAGTTTGGTTGACATGTCATATTTGCCTTAAAATCATGTTGCTTGGCATTAATCATTCTACCATCTTTTAATCCTTTACCGATTTGTTCCCCATATCAGCCTTTTCATGATTTTGCCCAGGATTGATCTCAAGCTAACCAACCCATAGTTTCCCAGGTCATCACGTTTATCCTTTTAAATACTGGCACAATATTAATTACTACTGCTAAGAACTTCTTGTATCTTTAGTACAAAGCTCAGGCTTCCCCATAGAGTCAACTCCCCTTTAGTTAGACAAACAGGTTTGGTTTCTGTAAAATGAATTTCCTGTGGAGGGAGAAAAACATGGGAATACAAACTAATCTTGTGAACCCAGAGAACTCATATTTATATTGCTCATTCCATGTTTGTTCAAGCGGTGAATAATAATATGAATATATACGGGTTATACAATAGCACCAATATTAGCACTTTAAACTTGTATATACTGCGATGTGCACAGTTTTCATTTGTAACACTAGATGTCACTGGAACCTCATTGAATAGCCAACAAACAGATTACACTGCTGGAGTTGATCTGATTACCTGAGGGATAGCGCCAAGTATCATGGCTAGCTAAGTCAAATTGTGGCTAACAAACATATGTTTAAACAAATTTTGCACGTCTGGATTTGAGAAGTAATTTTAAAAAAATCATCACACCATATAATTTGTACTAGCATGTCCATTAAATAATTATTGAATGTGTCTAAAATGCACATAAATCCAGACTTGGAGCAGGTAAAATTTGGAGAACAGGAATTGCATTGTTTTATGTGCATAGATTTTAAGCCGAAGCAAAAATCTGCTCCCTTGTTCACGTATAGTGCCATGCGCAGGGCTAGCTGAACTCTGCAGCAATCAGTGTATGGAAGCTGCACAAGTTGAATCTGGGGTCCCGGTTCTGGTGGCAAAATCTGGCAATGAATCAACTCCTACAGCTTTACTTGGAGGTTCTTCACAAACACAAATCTCCGAAAACCCTCAAACTTCAAATCCAGCCACAATATCTGACTGCATGGCCAGCTTTAGATCTCAGTTACACATGTTTCAGAGTAGCAGCCGTGTTAGTCTGTATCCGCAAAAAGAACAGGAGTACTTGTGGCACATTAGAGACTAACAAATTTATTTGAGCATAAGCTTTCATGGGCTACAGCCCACTTCTTCAGATGCATAGAATGGAATATATATTGAGGAGATATATAGATACACATACAGAGAGCATGAAAAGGTGGGAGTTGTCTTACCAACTCTGAGAGGCCAGTTAAGTAAGAGAATGCCCCTCTGCCATGTACATTGGCCAAACTGGACAGTCTCTATACAAAAGAATAAATGGACACAAATCTGGCATCAGGAATCATAACATTCAAAAACCAGTAGGAGAACACTTTAACCTGTCTGGTCACTCAGTAACAGACCTGAGGGTGGCAATTTTGCAACAGAAAAGCTTCAAAAACAGACTCCAACGAGAAACTGCTGAACTTCAATTGATATGCAAACTAGATACAATCAACTTAGGCTTGAATAGAGACTGGGAATGGCTGAGCCATTACAAACATTGAATCTATCTCCCCATGTAAGTATTCTCACACTTCTTATCAAACTGTCTGGACTGGGCTATCTTGATTATCACTTCAAAAGTTTTTTTTCCTCTTACTTAATTGGCCTCTCAGAGTTGGTAAGACAACTCCCACCTTTTCGTGCTCTCTTTATGTGTATATATATATATGCTCAATATATATTCCATTCTATGCATCCGAAGAAGTGGGCTGTAGTCCACGAAAGCTTATGCTCAAATAAATTTGTTAGTTACACATGTGTAATTCCAGAGTAAGTCCACTGAAGTCAATGGAGTCATTCTGGATTTACACTGGTGTTGCTGAGTATCTGGCACCCAACATTCTGCAGCTAAAGTACTTTAGATGGTGCATTGATGGAGAGGGAAAGACAGAGGCCTGAGAAATAACAGCAACCCCCTGAATCTATCCAGCTACAGAAGATGATCTCTGTTCGGAGGGGTTTCCCCTTGGCTTCAGTTACATCATACTGACTACGTCTACACTAGCAATTTACATAGATTTTATTTAAGTCGAGATAGAGCCTCTGATTTAAGCAAGTCGATTTTGCATGTCCCCACTATGCTCATAGTGTCAGCGGAGTGCATCCTCACTAGCAGGGCTTGCAATGATGCAAAGAGCGCTGCACTGTGGGTAGCTATCCAACAGTGCGTGGAGCCAAGTGAAATTTTGGGTTAGGCTTGCAATGCCTTATGGGACCAAAACATTTGGACAGGTGATTATAGGAACGTGGTGTTAGCTTCCCATGATGCATTTACCTCCCTCCCTGAAATCAATGGCAAAGAAACCAAGCCTTTTCGTGCTTTTTTCCCTAAGCCTGGGTTACGCGTGCAGACGCCATAGCATGGCAAGCATGGACCCCTCTCAGCTGTACACTGTTGTTGAGAGCATTACAAACCCCTTGTGCCTTATCCTGCAGCATTTGCTCAGCCGAAGCAGGAACCACCGCGCAGAACGTGATGCCATCAAGCAGCCGTGCTGGAAGCTATGGAGCAGAGCAATTTTCAGATGCTGGCAACAGTCGCGCATCACCTTGACACAGTGGAGCATCGCTTCTGGACCTGGGAAACAAGCACTGACTGGTGCAAACAAATAGTTATGCAGCTAAAGGATGACGAGCAGTGGCTACAGAACTTAAGGCCACTTTCATGGAACTGTGTGAAGAGCTTTCCCCAGCCCTGAAGCGCAGCAATACTAAAATGAGAGCTACTCTGACAGTTGAGAAGCGAGCGGTGATAGCTCTGTGGAAGCTTGCAACACCAGACTTCTAACAGTCAGTGGGGAATCATTTCGGAGTGGGTAAAACTACCATGGTGTCTGTTGTGATCCAAGTTGCCAGGGCAATCAATGTACTTCTGCTCAGAAGGGTAGTGATTCTGGGCAAAGTGCAGGACATAGTGAATAGTTTTGCCGTGATGAGGTTCCCTAACTGCGCTGGGGCGATAAACGGAACGCATATGCCTATCTTGGCACCAGACCACATTGCCAAAAAGTACATAAACCAAAAGGGATACTTCTCAATGGTTGCAAATGCTGGTGGATCAGAGGGGCCGTTTCACTGACATCAGCGTGGGATAGTCAGGAAAGATGCATGACACACGCATCTTTAGGAACTTCAGTCTGTTCAGAAAGCTGCAAGCAGGGACTTTCTTTCCAGACTGCAAAATAACCGTTGGTGATGTTGAAATGCCAATCGTGATCTTGGGAGACCTAGCCTACCCCTTGCTCTCATGGCTCATAGGAGCCATGGATAGCAGTAACGAGCGGTTCAACCATAGGCTGAGCAAGTGCAGAATGGTGGTGGAATGTGCCTATGGATGTTTAAAAGCCCGCTGGCATAGTTTGCTTAGTAGGTTAGACCTCAGTGAAAGCAATATCCCCATTGTTGTTGCTGTGTGCTCCATAATATCTGTGAAACAAAGGGAGAAAAGTTTCTGGCGGGGCGGGGGATTGAGGCAAATCGCCTGGCAGCCAATTTTGAGCAGCTAGACAGCAGGGCAATAAGAAGAGTACATTGAGGGGTACTGTGTCTCTGTGAGGCTTTGAAAATTAGTTTCAGCAATGACCCACAGTGATATTACACTTGTGTGTTGTTCCTTATCAAGCTGTCCCCTTAATTGCATGTACTACCCTATAAATGACACCCCCGCTGACCACAGTGTGCTGAATGAATAAAGAGCCTTTTCTCCTCAATCCATTAAGTTTTATTATGCTCACAAACAATGAGAGACAGCAAAGAAAAGTAAAATAACCTGGGGCAAAAGGGCTGATAACATAGGGGGAGAGGGGAAAAGGACAGTTTGCTTACAATTGCACTGCAATAACAATCACAGGTGTGGGAATGGGCGCTGTACCTATTGGGTTCCGGGAAGTGGGCGGGCGTAAGCCCGCCCACTGCTAAAGGATCNGGTCCAGCCAGGAGGGCAGCCACAGAGGACACTGAGCACGCTCTGTAGTGGGGTGGACACCCGCTCCTGCCCTGAGGGGTTTAAAAAGTGGCCTGGGAGGCTTGAAAGCTGTAGCTCTAAAAGCTGGGTTAATTGGGGAAGTGGCTGCAGCTGGACCATGCCCCAGTCAGAGCTCAGCTGGCCAGTATAAAGAGGCTGGGAGCCAAAAGCTCAGAAGTTTCTCTCTGCACTCAGAAAGAGAAGGGCCTGGCTGCAGGGAGCTAGACACAGGGTACCTGAGTGGAGCAGGGCTGGGGAGCTCCAACCTAGAAAGCCCCAGGCTGCGGCCTAGGAGAAGGCCAAGAGGTACTGGAGGTTGCAGAGGGCAGCCCAGGGCTAGGCCAAGGCAGCAGGTCCAAACCCAACCTCGCCGATGATGAGTGGCCTATACTGCAGTCTGTCCCAGAGAGCGGGGGCTAGTTGGTGACTGGCAATGGTCTTATCCTGAGGTGAGGTAGGGATAGTGGGTGGGGGTTCCCTGGGGATGGGAAACTCAGAGAAAGGGGTTCTGCCAGGGGGCAACCCCCCAGATAAGGGCACTGGGGTCCTGGGAGGGACACGAGGGCCAGAAGCGGTAAGGCGGATCATCGGCCTGCAGAGGGCACTCCAGAGGCTGGATTGAGCTGATTCCCCAAGACGACCAGCAGGAGGCACCGCAGGGGTGAGTCTGCACCCTTACAGGCACCTTCCGGTCCTTGTACCTTCCCCTGGTGTTGAGTGCAAGGGATACTGAACGCCCCCCCTCCCCACATCCTAGGACGTTTGAGGGAGGAGGATGTGGAGCTTGGTGATGATGGCAGCAGGTTCAGCATAGGCTGCAGTGGGACTCTAGCACCCAGTTGCCTTTCTTGAACCTCAACCAGACACCTCAACACGTCTGTTTGCTCCCTCACAATCTGCAGCATCTCGTCCTGCGTGTCACACTCGTGCTCCCTGCACGCACTCCTCTCCTCGCTGTCCTTGTGCAGGCTGTAGGACAGTGTAATCCTCCCTGCACTGAGCTCTGTCTTGTCACTCTCGGAGGCGCGCATTAACTCACTGAACATGTCCTCCCGAGTCTTCTTTTTCCTTCTTCTAATCTGGGAAAGTCTCTGTCCCGGTGTGGAGGATGCACTGACGGACAAGGTTTCAGTGGCAAGGAATACAAAGCACAAGGGTAGCATTGACCGTGGATATATTGTGTCCATTTATCAGCTACAACACCAACCATTTATCACCTGCACGTCCACCGATGTTATATATGCCATCATGTGCCAGCAATGCCCCTCTGCCATGTACATTGGCCAAACTGGACAGTCACTACGCAAGAGGATAAATGGACACAAGTCAGATATCAGTAATGGCAATATACAAAAACCTGTAGGAGAACACTTCAACCTCCCTGGCCACCCAATAGCAGATGTAAAGGTAGCCATCTTACAGCAAAAAAACTTCAGGACCAGACTCCAAAGAGAAACTGCTGAGCTCCAGTTCATTTGCAAATTTGACACCATCAGATCAGGATTAAACAAAGACTGTGAATGGCTATCCAACTACAGAAGCAGTTTCTCCTCCCTTGGTGTTCACACCTCAACTGCTAGCAGAGCACCTCATCCTCCCTGATTGAACTAACCTCGTTATCTCCATAATGATTTGGAAATTTCCATTACTTGCATCTGAAGAAGTGAGGTTCTTACCCATGAAAGCTTATGCTCCCAATACTTCTGTTAGTCTTAAAGGTGCCACAGGACCCTCTGTTGCTTTTTACAGATTCAGACTAACACGGCTACCCCTCTGATAAAAGGCATAATAGGAACATGATGATGATGATGATGAATGTGGCATATATCGACCTAACTTTGTAGTGTAGACCAGGCCTAAGATATTATGGTCCATTAAACTTGCAGTTCAGATCCTTCAACAGCCAATGTGAAATCCTGGCCCTTTTGAAGTCAATGGCAAAATTTCCATGGATTTCAATTGGTCCAGGAATTTACCCCTAAGTGGTGGAATTTGGACCTTCAACCAGGTGTAATGAATGGTGAGAACAAAACTGGTTTGTAGTAGGGCCACCCTAAGAAACCAGCCCTGTTATCAAGTTTTGTTGGATTAGGAAATCCATCCAGGTACAGACAAAACTCGCTCAGGGTCATGAATCCAGGTAAAAAGTTACTGTGGGAAGGAGATCATTCTGATCAGCCCAGATCCTCATCGCAAAATCCTTTGACCTCCATTCTTCCCTCCAGACCTTCTCTCCCCATGCAGAATCTCCTTCCCCCTCCCCCAGCATCTGCTTCCTGGCAAAGCCAGACCTTGGGCTCCTCAGGCTTGGGACAGGTGATCTAGAAAAGTAAAACTGAATCTCTGCTGCTCTGCTTTTTTAAAGCATGTTTCTAGCCTTTTGCCTTGCGACAACAGCCTTCAAATTGATATAAAGACGCCTTCACTAGCCATGAAAGCAATAAGCAGTAGGGGTGAGGAAAACCTAACAATGCTATACACCCATTTTTTTAATGTTAAATTGAGTCCATTTAAAGCAAGGGAACAGTTTTCTGTCAGAAAAAGCTGATTTGATTAAATTGAAATGTTTTGTGGGAATTTATCAATGTCATCAACATTTTTGACGGGAACTTATTTATTTTGACTTATGACATAAAACAATGTAAAAATCAACATAGTTGGACATTTGTTCTATTATAAGCCATAATAGAATATAAAAGTAATAATAATGAAATCACAATGAAATAGTTTAGAATGTCATTTTACAAAAAAAAAAAAAGTGCAGCTTTCAGCTTTTCAGCCTGATTTAAGACCAAACCAAATTTTGAAATCTCGGAATTTCCCATTGGACAGAAATTCCATTTTCCAGCCAGCTCTACTGAAAATAATTATTTTGGTGACATGGCTGTAATGGATACTCATCCCTTCTGTCTGGCAGGATGATTGATCTTTTGTATCCCTGACCCATGACAGGAGGCTGGTGCAGGAAATCAAATTCAGTGTCTTGGTGACACTCCTGTTTGTTGCACCTTTATTACATGGCATCTGAAAAAAAGCTGTCATCCAGAAAGAAAGAGCAAATTAATCTACTCACCTGGAAAGGAAGATGGCTATGAGGGAGGGGGGAGAAATAGCTCAGTGGTTTGAGCATTGGCCTGCTAAACCCACGGTTATGAGTTCAATTCTTGAGGGGGGGCCCTTAGGGATCTGGGGCAAAATCTGTACTTGGTCTTGCTAGTGAAGGCAGGGGGCTGGACTTGACCATTCAAGGTCTCTTCCAGTTCTAGGAGATAGGATATCTCCTATAATTTATTTATATGATCTCATGAAGGTGGTTGCTACACTTCCCATTTTCTCTGGAAGTAAGCAGTACTGAGGAAAAGCTGGAGTGTGTATGGAATCCTCCACAGCTGTACCAGAGGAGAGCTGGGTGACTAACAGGGTTTTTTGGTTTGCTGGCAATTCCAAATTCAGCTGTCCGGTGACACCCTGGATCATTATATTAAAGATTTAGGTAATAAAGCTAAGTTACATGGACTTGAATAGCTAAGAGTTGCACTAATTAGAGAGCAAGTTAATGAATAACCAGATGAAAACAAAGTTATGGCTTTGACTTTGTAAAAATCAGTGGATAGGTGTAGTGCTAGTGGAAACTGTGCTTACCCAATTAACAAGCAGTGAGAAATGTGGTAATGATCTATCTACAGTATTTATGTAACCCCCATCCCCACAGCACCTCACAGTCTTCAGTGTATTTAGCTTCAGAACATCCCCGTGAGGTAGGGCAGTGCTGTTGGCCCTATTTTACAGGTGGGAAACTGAGGCACAGAGTGACTACATGACTTGCCCATGGTCAGACACAAGTTCATAGAAGAGGAGGGCTCTCCAATGTTCTAGGCTAGCACCCTAACTGCTGGATCATCCTTCCTTTCAACGCCCACTTTACAGAGGTGTGGCGAGAGTTAATTGATTAATGCCTGGAATGTGTTTTAAGATGCTCAATAAAAGTGAAATGTAGTTTTTCCAAGAGAAAGAGAAGGAAATCAAGTCAGAATCCCCTTCCCCCACACCTGGGCTCAGCCAGAGTGTTTACACTGACACACTAAGCAAACCCCGCTCTCTGTGCCACTGCTGGGACTTGTCTCCTTCGATTTTATTTAGCACTTAGAGAAAAAAACGTTGTAAATGTTATCTGTCTTGTCTTTTTTTTTTTTTATGTTCCCCCTCTCTTGGTATTTATAATGCACCCATCGTGGTGGTATCTGGGCACTAGGTACCCAGAGATTAGTAGAGGGTAAGGCTGTGTCTATGCTAGAGAGCCTAAACCATTGGTAACTGAGCTGGTGAGAATGCAATGGAGTGAAACAGGGTATCCACACAAGAGACACTCTTTCAAGTACAGTTCTACCCTGTACCTACAAATGGCAATCAAATCCATAGTAGTAGCTGCACTGCTTTCTGAGTATCGATCTCACATTCTTTGGCAGAACTTCTTGAAGCAGTGGCTTAAGGGGAATCTTGTAACACCTTGTGGGAGTCCCAGGGAATTATGGGAGAAGGGGTCAAAATCCCACAATTCCTTTGGAAACGCAGCCATTTCTGAGGCATATCCTGAAAATGGGGGTTAGGAAAGGATGGGGTTTGGTTAGAGAGACAATTTTGTGTTGGAGACTCTCTTGAGTTCTCATAAGTTTGGTGAGATCCCTCTGGGTTTGTCAAGTCCCAAGTCACATGCCTGAGAGAACCCTGTTGCCTCCCACGAGGCCCAAACACCCTGCTTCCCTTCCACAGTCTTTGAAGAGGCAGGGATTAGCCCTAGAAACAAATGCTGCACTCATGTATAAACCAGCACCTGTGTCAGGGTGGAGACAAACCCTCAGTTAGAACAAGGGACCATTGGGGGATGCTATGGGGAGTCACACATCTCCCTGCAGCAACAGTCCTCTGCACCCAGATGGACAGAGGGATGCTCTGTGACCCAGTCCATCCAGCCCCAGACTGTTAGTCCCAACCAGGGGCTGTCCCACACCTTGCAGGTCATGGGTCCTTGGGTGCAGCGTGGGCTCGAAGGGTGAATCTCAGACTTTGTGATGTCCATCACTGTGCAGGTCAAGACTCCTGTCCTGAGTCGAGGTTGCTCCTGCAGCCTGGCTGCGTCCATGACCCTGGCCTGCTCCCTGGGCCAATCCCCTTGTGTCAGGTTCCAGCTGTGTTTGGGCCTGCTCCCTCCAGCAGCTCCAGCCAACACGTGTGTCTCTCCAGTACTGAACTAGTGATGCATTGATGGTGAAATAGAGTATGTTGATAGATTCTTGACACAGAGCTAAACCGTGCAAATCAGCTTTATCGAATGCACCAATGTGCAAGCTAGCTGTAACCTATGCACTAGAAGAAAACTCAGCAGAAGTATGACTTGCAGATTATATGGGCATGAAATGCATGTCCTGGAGATTTTGGTTTTCAGTACCTGCTATCAGGTAGGGGTGGAGTTTCCTGAGAATACACAGGAAGGAGCAGGTGAGGATGGGATAATATATCATAGGTTCTTTGCTGCTTGCTGAAATCTGTCATTCAGAAACCCTGAGTCCCTTTGTGTCCCTCTGCATTAGCAGGAACACAGCTCCTCTTTCTTTCCTCAGGATTGGTCATATGCTTGGGCATTTGTCACCCAGACACCTGGCTCTGCTCCAGGTCTATGATATCCTTAGCTGCAAGGAGTCTCTCTTTTACTGAACAGCTAGGCATTGACTGGGTGGATGATTTTTGGTGGCTTGAAGAAGAGGCTTGTATTTTGAGGCAGGTGTTTTTCTGGAGCTAATTTTCCTTGAATGCTGACCCAGCATGTGTATTGCACAGTGACTACATTTTCAGACTGGTGCTTGACTGGTGCTACATGACAAATTGA
The DNA here is from genome assembly GCF_013100865.1 of Trachemys scripta elegans. NCBI lineage: Eukaryota > Metazoa > Chordata > Testudines > Emydidae > Trachemys > Trachemys scripta. Next base: position 31,730,045 of record NC_048305.1, read on the forward strand.
TTTTTTTTTAGTTTGCTGGCAGTTCTGAAAAATTAAAAAGAATTCATTTTGGATCAACCCAAAAATGAAAATTTTCAGAATTTCTGGCAAAATCAAAAAGATCATTTTTGGTTGAACACATTGAAATGAAGCCATTTTGAGCTTTTTTTTTCTTTTATCAAAAAATAAAATTAAAAGTACTTTTAAAACAAAAAGTTGAAATGTTTCATTTTTAAAATGTTGAAACAAAACATTTTGACTTGTTCAGATCTTTTCCTCAAGTGAAACAATTTTGCAAAATAGTTCAATCAAAACATTTCTGCAATCTGCAATTTTTGCCACACAAAAAAAAGTTAGTCGGAAAATTGGATGGATGGCGTGGATTGCACCCTCAGCAAGTTTGCAGATGACACTAAACTGGGAGGAGTGGTAGATACGCTGGAGGGTAGGGATAGGATACAGATGGACCTAGATAAATTAGAGGATTGGGCCAAAAGAAATCTGAGACAAGTGCAGAGTCCTTCACTTAGGATGGAAGAATCCCATGCACTGCTCCAGATTAGGGACCGAGTGGCTAGGCAGCAGTTCTGCAGAAAAGGACCTAAGGGTTACAGTGGACAAGAAGCTGGATATGAGTCAACGGTGTGCCCTTGTTGGCAAGAAGGCTAAGCGCATTTTGGGCTGTATAAGTAGGAGCATTGCCAGCAGATTGAGGGATGTGATCATTCCTCTCTATTCGGCATTGGTGAGGCCTCATCTGGAGTACTGTGTCCAGTTTTGGGCCCCACACTACAAGAAGGATGTGGAAGAGTCCAGTGGAGGGCAACAAAAATTATTAGGGGACTGGGGCACATGATTTATGAGGAGAAGCTGAGGGAACTGGGATTATTTAGTCTGCAGAAGAGAAGAATGAGGGGGGATTTGATAGCTGCTTTCAACTACCTGAAAGGGGGTTCCAAAGAGGATGGATCTAGACTGTTCTAAGTGGTACCAGATGACAGACCAAGGAGTAATGGTCTCAAGTTGCAGTGGGGAACTATGATGTCATTGGAATAACAGAGACTTGGTGGGGTAACTCACATGACTGGAGTACTGTCATGGATGGATATAAACTGTTCAGGAAGGACAGGCAGGGCAGAAAAGGTGGGGGAGTTGCATTGTATGTAAGAGAGGAGTATGACTGCACAGATCTCCAGTATGAAACTGCAGAAAAACCTGAGAGTCTCTGGATTAAGTTTAGAACTATTAGCAACAAGGGTGATATCATGGTGGGAGTCTGCTATAGACCACCAGACCAGGGGGATGAGATGGACGAGGCTTTCTTCCAGCAACTAGCAGAAGTTACTAGATCGCAGGCCCTGGTTGTCATGGGAGACTTTAATCACCCTGATATCTGCTGGGAGAGCAATACAGCGGTGCACAGACAATCCAGGAAGTTTTTGGAAAGTGTAGGGGACAATTTCCTGGTGCAAGTGCTGGAGGAACCAACTAGGGGCAGAGCTCTTCTAGACCTGCTGCTCACAAACCGGAAAGAATTAGTAGGGGAAGCAAAAGTGGATGGGAACCTGGGAGGCAGTGACCATGAGATGGTCGAGTTCAGGATCCTGACACAAGGAAGAAAGGAGAGCAGCAGAATACAGACCCTGGACTTCAGAAAAGCAGACTTTGACTCCCTCAGGGAACTGATGGGCAAGATCCCCTGGGAGAATAACATGAGGGGGAAACGAGTCCAGGAGAGCTGGCTGTATTTTAAAGAATCCTTATTGAGGTTGCAGGAAAAAAACATCCCGATGTGTAGAAAGAACAGTAAATATGGCAGGCGACCAGCTTGGCTTAACAGTGAAATCATTGCTGACCTTAAACGCAAAAAAGAAGCTTACAAGAAGTGGAAGATTGGGCAAATGACCAGGGAGGAGTATATAAATATTGCTCAGGCATGCAGGAGTGAAATCAGGAAGGCCAAATCACACTTGGAGTTGCAGCTAGCAAGAGATGTTAAGAGTAACAAGAAGGATTTCTTCAGGTATGTTAGCAACAAGAAGAAAGTCAAGGAAAGTGTGGGCCTCTTACTGAATGAGGGAGGCAACCTAGTAACAGAGGATGTGGAAAAAGCTAATGTACTCAATGATTTTTTTGCCTTTGTCTTCACGAACAAGGTCAGCTCCCAGACTGCTGCACTGGGCAGCACAGTATGGGGAGAAGGTGACCAGCCCTCTGTGGAGAAAGAAGTGGTTTGGGACTATTTAGAAAAACTGGACGAGCACAAGTCCATGGGGCCAGATGCGCTGCATCCGAGGGTGCTAAAGGAGTTGGCGGATGTGATTGCAGAGACATTGGCCATTATCTTTGAAAACTCATGGCGATCAGGGGAGGTCCCGGATGACTGGAAAAAGGCTAATGTAGTGCCCATCTTTAAGAAAGGGAAGAAGGAGGATCCGGGGAACTACAGGCCAGTCAGCCTCACCTCAGTCCCTGGAAAAATCATGGAGCAGGTCCTCAAGGAATCAATTCTGAAGCACTTGGAGGAGAGGAAAGTGATCAGGAACAGTCAGCATGGATTCACCAAGGGCAAGTCATGCCTGACTAACCTAATTGCCTTCTATGACGAGATAACTGGCTCTGTGGATGAGGGGAAAGCAGTGGATGTGTTATTCCTTGACTTTAGCAAAGCTTTTGATACGGTCTCCCACAGTATTCTTGCCGTCAAGTTAAAGAAGTATGGGCTGGATGAATGGACTATAAGGTGGATAGGAAGCTGGCTAGATCGTCGGGCTCAACGGGTAGTGATCAACAGCTCCATGTTTAGTTGGCAGCCGGTTTCAAGTGGAGTGCCCCAGGGGTCGTTCCTGGGGCCGGTTTTGTTCAATATCTTCATTAATGACCTGGAGGATGGCGTGGACTGCACTCTCAGCAAGTTTGCTGATGACGCTAAACTGGGAGGAGTGGTAGATACGCTGGAGGGTAGGGACAGGATACAGTGGGACCTAGACAAATTAGAGGATTAGGCCAAAAGAAACCTGATGAGGTTTAACAAGGACAAGGGCAGAGTCCTGCACTTAGGACGGAAGAATCCCATGCACTGTTACAGACTAGGGACTGAATGGCTAGGCAGCAGTTCTGCAGAAAAGGACCTAGGGGTTACAGTGGATGAGAAGCTGGATATGAGTCACAGTGTGCCCTTCTTGCCAAGAAGGCTAACGGCATTCTGGGCTGTATAAGTAGGGGCATTGCCAGCAGATCAAGGGACGTGATCGTTCCTCTTTATTCGACATTGGTGAGGCCTCATCTGGAGTACTGTGTCCAGTTTTGGGCCCCACACTACAAGAAGGATGTGGAAAAATTGGAAAGAATCCAGCGGAGGGCAACAAAAATGATTATGGGGCTGGAGCACATGACTTTTGAGGAGAGGCTGAGGGAACTGGGATTGTTTGGTCTGCAGAAGAGAAGAATGAGGGGGGATTTGATAGCTGCTTTCACCTACCTGAAAGGGGGTTCCAAAGAGGATGGATGTAGACTGTTCTCAGTGGTACCTGATAACAGAACAAGGAGTAATGGTCTCAAGTTGCAGTTGGGGAGATTTAGGTTGGATATTAGGAAAAACTTTTTTTCACTATGAGGGTGGTGACGCACTGGAATGGGTTACCTAGGGAGGTGGTAGAATCTCCTTCCTTAGAGGTTTTTAAGGTCAGGCTTGACAAAACCCTGGCTGGGATTATTTAGTTAGGAATTGGTCCTGCTTTGAGCAAGGGGTTGGACTAGATGACCTCCTGAGGTCCCTTCCAATCCTGATATTCTATGATTCTAAATCCATGGGAGTTTTGCCATTTAATTCAATGAAGCCAGGATTTCATCCAAGCTTTTCATTCCTTACAAAGCAGCCTCCCCTCCGACCCCCCACTCCTCAGTATCCGCTCTACTTTTTTTTTTATTTTTCAGCTATGCCTCCAAAGCTCATTTATCTGTATGACAAGCAGCATCCACCCAAAGAAGTCATTCAGGTCATTTTCAGTAGGAACTCCTGTTTGCAAAAAGGGTGACTCATAATGGCTAGCTTCAGTGACTGAGTTGGCTGTTAGTGGATTCAGACAGTGCCTACTATCTGGTAGTAAGGTGAGTACCAGGGAAAAGCGAAAAGTGGAAGGGGAAAATATTTTGCTAGTGGCTGCACAATTGTGCTATTGTTCTGTAGAAGAATCCTCAGAATAAAACGCTAGGTGGTGGAGGGCATAGTCCATGGCTGCATGTGGTTGCGAACTAGTTCAACATATTTCTTTTCAAGGATGGCCCTATGGCCATGCTCCTCAGAACTCCCAGAGACATTAAATCTTCTTCATGTGCAATGCCTTCCTGAGCTACTGCTCATGCAGGCATCTCTGCACCACTCCCAGCACCAGGCTGTCCCTCAGCGGTGCAATAAAGCCCTTAATTGGTTCATTTGGATTTTAGGTTTTGGTTGCTGTTATAGAGGGCTGGAATAACACAGGGTCCTGAGGCCCATAGGCACCGACTCCGTGGGTGCTCTGGGGCTGGAGCACCCATGGGGAAAAATTAGTGGGTGCTCTGCACCCACTGGCAGCCAAGCTCCCCCCAGCCCCCCTTCCTCTTCCTCCCCCCCTCCTGAGCACACCACATCCCTGCTCCTCTGCCTACCTGCCAGTGCTTCCCGCCAGGCTACCACCAAACAGCTGTTTGGCAGCATTAGCATGCTCCGCGGGGGAAGGGAGGAGCGGGAACATGGCGTGCTCAGGGAAGGAGGCGGGGAAGAGGCAGGACTGGGGCGGGGATTTGGGGAAGGAGTTGGAATAGGGGGCAGAGTTGGGGCGGGGACTTTGGGGAAGGGGTTGGAATGGGGGCAGGGAAGGGGCAGGAAGAGGCGGGCCTGGCGTGGGGCCTCATGAAAGGGGTGGAGTGGGGGCGGGGCCAGGGGCAGAGGTGGGGGTCGAGCACCCACGGCAAAGGGGGGAAGTTGGCGCCTATGCTGAGGCCTAAAAGAAAATGCAAATACACATTGTAAAACCATGTCACTAATGTGTATCCTGGGCTTACAGACAGGCAGGGTGAATATTAAATAAGTCATTGAAGTACTTGACACTGCTGTAACCTGAATCCCATACTTAGTCCAGTAGATCAGTGGTTCTCAAACTTCTTTTTTTTTTTTTTTGCGAACCACTTGAAAATTGCTGAGGGTCTCAGCGGACCACTTAATGATCTTTCCAAATGTCATTTGTACCATTAACTAACTATTGTAAAGCGCTTTGGATAAAAGTACTATATAAAAAAACCCAATAATAATAAACTTTTTTTGTTCTACAAATAAAAGCACACAACTCATATTTTAATATCAGTAGTCTTACCTTTCTAATGCAATGGATGTGCCCTCTCTCCCCTGTCGCGGCAGCCCCTGAACTGGGGGAAGGAGGGGGGTCTCTCCCCAGCAGCCATAGCCCTGGAGCTGGGGAAAGTCACCTCTTTCTCTGGCTGTCGCAGCCCTGCACATCCCAAATTTCCCCCACCCCCTCTTCTCACCCCACTGCCCCCTCCCACCTATCCCCTATTTCCCCCCATGGCAACCACCTCACCTTACATGTGCATCTTCTCCAGGATCCAGGCACCTAATTAGGGGAGCCACAGCTGTGCAGCTCCACTAATTAGTGGGTGGCCCTTCATTCTCTCATATGCGGTCACCCAGGTGTGCACCTTAGAGGGAACTATCCGCAGACCACCTGAATGGAGCTCGCAGACCACTGGTGGTCTGTGGACCACAGTTAAAGAACCTCTGCAGTAGATCATCCTCAGTTCAATAGCTGTCAAGCACTGTAATCCAGCACTGCTGTCAGTAAGAAAGCAAGTTGTATTTGTCCATGTTTCAAGTGGCTTGATCAGAGGAATGGTCATGGGGATTTCCCATCACTGACAATTTTTAAATCAAGTCTTGATGTTTTTTCTAGAAGATCTGCTCTAGGAAATATTTTGGGGAAGTTCTATGACCTGTGTTATACAGGTGATTAGACTAGATGATCATAATGGTTCCTTCTGGCCTTGGAACATATGAATCCAGGAAATGGCTACAATGGAACTGGGCAAGGCTAACTGTTTGTTCCAGCCTGGTGATCAGGCCCACCCAAGTGCACCCCCACATGCTGGAAATGCCTGAATTTCAAAGTGTGTTTCTTCCACCCCCCCTACACACAATGTCGGATTCTGAGCATCTGTGGGTAGAATCCATGACGGCTTTAGTGGCTTGTTCTGTACAACTGCTAAATGGTTGAGTTGATTTGGGTGATTGATGATGGGAACCCTACTGTCATGATCATATATCCAAACCATATGACATCTTAAATCACTTTACAGAATGAAATGAGTCTCATTTCCTCATGTGATTTATCACTTTGAGGCTAAGCCAGGTATCTACTTAGCATGAGCCAGCTGATCCACTATATTCTCAGCCAATATATCCTCAGGAGCAGTGTGCACATTGCTGGATTTATTATTATTGGCCCAGTGGGTAGAACTCTGGATTGGATGTCAAAGGCCTTGGGTTCTCGTCCCAGCTTGGTCACTGACTTGCTGTGTGATCTTAGGCAAATGTCTGGTTCTTCTCCCACCTTTGTCTGTCATGTCTGTTTAAATTGTAAGTGCTTTGAGACAGGCGCTGGCTCTTAATATCTGCTTTAAAGTGCATAGCCCAATGGGGCCATGATCTCAACTGGGGCCTGTAGGCAATGAAACAATAAAGCGGTGTAATAGTAGGCCACATTGTGTGAGGCATGGTTCCCACATGAGATTTTAATCAATTGAGCTCCACAATTCTTTATGTCCCATGTAGCCACTTTCAAACTGCTGCTGTTTTGGATATAGGCCTACTGACAAAAGGAACACAGCAAGAATTTGTCTAATGGGTGGGGGGTATTTTTTTTTTCTTTTGTGTTTTTTTCCACTCACAAACAGCTGAATAGTTTTTGCTCAAACTTTGCCCCAAAAAACTCACTTTGGGACATAGGCTAAGCATTGGAAATTTTAGACCCCCACCCCAAGCAGAAGGGACCTGAGTGCTAGGAGTACAATGGAATCTCAGTGTTTACGAACACAAATCTTAGGGTACATCTATACTTACCTCCGGGTTCGGCGGTAAGCAATCGATCTTCTGGAATCGATTTATCGCGTCTTGTCTAGACATGATAAATCCATCCTGGAAGCGCTCACCATCGATGCCGGTACTCCTGCTCTGCTAGAGGAGTATGTGGAGTCGACGGGGGAGCCTGCCTGCCGTGTGTGGACGCGCGGTAAGTACTTTGTAGTTTGAACTAAGGTACTTCGACTTCAGCTACGTTATTCACACAACTTCAGCTACGTGATCTTAGTTCGAACTGGGGGGTAAGTGTGGACCAGCCCTTACAAACAAACAAACAAACAAACAGTTGTGCAAACTGTATTTCCTGATGAAAAAGAAACAACACAACCACATTGATGTTGATGAAGAACAAGTCCACATTGCTTTACATTTTGATGCCATCAGTGCATTGGAAGTAGCTTTGCAGCAGTATGACGGACAAGAAGAAAGTGATGCAGTGCACCATACTGCAACTTATGCACCTCATCTCCTGTAATTTTGAGATGTTCAATTTTATGAACTTCTTGATATTATGAACTCATCAATTCCCCCATTAGTTTGTAAAACAGGGGTTCTGCTGTATTTGAAAACAGGGTTTTATAAGTGAAAATGTTTTGAAACCTCAGCTATAGCAAGCACTAGCAAACACCTGCTATAATACCCATTTTGTAGTTAGGATACAGAGGCACAGGAAGGGTGAGTGAGAGGCCCATGGTTACAAAGAAAGTCAGTGGCAAGGTCAGTAATATAACCCAGAAATCCTGATTGCCAGGCTACTGCATTGACCATTATGAGAAAAAATTTTCTCATGTAACATATAAGATGAAATAGTGAACCATATTCCCACAGCAGGTATCAATTTGCCCCAAGGGACATTACTGCTTCAAACTTGCAATGATATGCCTAACCCAAGCCTCTATAGCATCTCAGCAGCTAAAATGAGTGATTGGAGACGCTCCTGTTGTCAACGTGTTGTTCCTACTCTCCTGCTCTTTAACGAAATCTAAGCGCTGTGAATTAAGGCTTTCAGTCACCCAAAGGTCCCAAGCTGGAATAAAAGCTACAAAGCCATTTTTGTGACAGTGCTAATAAGTCACATAGACGTGCACGTGCATATTTCTGCCTGTTGCACGTGCCACAGTTAATGCCCATGATTTGCCAAGGTGTAGGGAGTAGGCTGCCTTTGCATTACTAGACACCTTAGGGAGCTTGAAGAGGGCTTGTCTGGCAGCAGCAGTTACACAATGGGGGCCAGATCCTCAGCCAGATCCCATTGATTTCACTAGAGCTAGGCCTGATTCTTTATATGCAATTTCAATAGCACTCTGACAATTGACACCAGCTGAGGGTCTGGCTGCCAGTCACTGGCCCAGATGGCCTTGAGGTTAAAGGCGATGCACCAGTGTGGAATCTGAACTGGGCCTGGCATCTTAAGAAGCACTGAAGCTACTGTGCACATCATCAGCTTCTGCAAAGCCCTTTCACAAGGTGCAGTGACACCCCCTCCCCCGCTGGCCCAGTGTGGAAGGGGGAGAACATGGCCTCACCCTGGTCCCTCTACTCTCCGCACCCGATGGCATTTCTGCCACCAAAGTGAGCACTGACCTGCCCAGGTCTTTGCAAGCTGGGAGCATAAGAACCAAAATCCTCCTTGCACCTTGCTCAAGGGGAATGGAATGAGTCTCCCTGGGTCAGCAATCCCCTCTTCACACTCTCACACCAGAACAGACCCATTCTGCTTTTATTTTTTAACACTAAGGCTTGGTCTACACTACCCCCCTAATTCGAACTAAGGTACGCAACTTCAGCTACGTGAATAACGTAGCTGAAGTTCGAAGTACCTTAGTTCGAATTAGTTCAAACTTACCTTGGTCCACACGCGGCAGGCAGGCTCCCCCGTCGACTCCGCGGTACTCCTCTCGGCGAGCTGGAGTACCGCAGTCGACGGCGAGCACTTCCGGGTTCGACTTATCACGTCCAGACTAGACGCGATAAGTCGAACCCAGAAGTTCGATTTCCAGCCGTCGAACTACCGGGTAAGTGTAGCCAAGGCCTAAGATCCTGAGCCGGCAAGTTGTTCCACGCGGGTGAATTGCTGAGTGGCACAAGTTGCAGGATCAAGGCTGAAGTAACAGAAAAGGAAAAATAAGAGGAAAGTACAGATGTTGGCCCAATGACTAGAAATAAAGTGTGTGTATTATTATTTGTATTATAGCGGAGGTTAGAGGCCGCATCTGAGATCCAGGCACCATTGACTAGATTCCACCATCTCTTCACTTTCTTCTCCGCAGCACTAGACACACACAGTAATGGGGAGCTGATTTGAAACTTCTTGTTAAAATATTGTCAACATATCCCTGCTAAACTGTGGAGTGTTTTTTGTGACCTGGGAAAAAAACTGCACTGATGCCTAGGATCCTTCTCCACCAAAACCACTATTACTTGTGACTTAGGTCAACATTTGACTGTGGGTGGAGCGCCAGAGGTTAAACGCTGTGTGGTCCAGAATGAATGGTCTCTGCTTGATGACATTTGTTCATACTCAATTGGGAATGTTGTTCACTTAGAAAACATGACATTAGTGGTTGAATCGCACAGCTCAAAGTCGAGAAAGCTGGGTTCTATTTCCTCTCACACTGCCCCCCTGACCTTGAGCAAATCATTTCACCTCTCTGAGCCGCTGTATTCTGAGCTGTCAAATATGGGATTTTAATACCACCCTACATCACAGGGTGGTTGCAAGGCTGACTTCATTAATTAGTGATAGGCTGAAGGTGATCTCTATGTCAACTGTCCTGAAGTTTGGATCTGGGATTTCTGTTTCACCCATGATTAGATAGAGGCCACATGGAAAATTCAGATCCAAGCCCCATTTTGGATTCACTTTCATAAGGGTTGGAATGTTTGTCTGTAGAGTGAAGGTTTGGGCATATTTCTACTAGTAATGCTTAGTTAGCAGATATTAGTGATGCAGTAATAGTTATTAATAATGTCCTTTCATATATTCAGGTTATGGCTACACTGCAATCTGGAGGTGTGATTGCAGCATGTGCACACATACCTGAGCTAGCTGCAATCTAACAATCAATGTTAGCTTGAGTAGCAATAGCAGTGAAGCTGTGGCTGAACAAGGCAGCACAGCCAACCCTCACTCACCTGGGACCTTGGGTACATTCCTCAGTTGCTACCATGGCTTCATGGTTATTGTTACTTGAGTTAACTTTAATCTATCTATATATGATTGCAACATATATAGAAATATCCAATGTAGCTAGATCAAATGGGTCATTTCTCCATTAGTTTGGTTCTAGCCTGCCATCCATGCTCTATCAGCAAAGTGAACTCTTGAGTTCCAATCATCATTTGGAGATGTTGACTGCACTGTGGTCAAATTGTCTTCAGGGTTTGCTGACCTATCTCTTTAAGCCCAGCACCTGTCAGTATTTGCTCACTCTTAATTTTCCTGTTTACTTCCATGAATTCTAGAGTATTCCCTTTAATGAAAGATGACACCTTATACAATTTGTTTCACTTTTTCAAACTCAAATACTATGGCTGAGGGTTTGTTTGTTTTTTAAAGGGGCTGGGTAGTTTTATGGAAACTAATAATATTATAGCTCATAAACCTAAGATAATGACGGGGTCAGTCAAATGTCATCTTCTTGAGGCATAGCCTGCAGGAATCAGGAAGTATTTTTGCCCCTATGTACAGCACTACATAGTTAACAGGATAAATTATGATGTTTTGTCTTACTCGGAGCTATCAGGTATCAACCATTACCAGATGGCACAATAGTATGCTCTGGAACTTCAAAACAGTCAAACACCAGTTGCAACCATCAGAAAGATTATTTTCTTTACATCAAGTTTTCTTTCCAGATACATATTTCATCACAGCCTTTTATATATTTAGCATTTTGCCAAATTTGGCAAAGGGCCCAAAATCTACTTTTCAAGCACATGCTTAAGAACAAAACTTCGTGTTTCTGAGAATGGAAATGAAAATTGTTCCAAACATAATGGAAATAAAATTCTATTAAGAAGGTGCCTGAATATGGTTGCAAATAATTTTTCCCACTCTTCACTCAATGCTAGTGTAACCCACACACCTTCTGGGCGTGGTGTTCTGTCCCATAGTGGCACCGAGACCACTTGGAGAGAGAGAGATTAATGATTCTGCTCTACAGGCTTAGCTAACAGCTATATGGCTTTTAGCTCATGCAGTACAGAGGCCCCAGATTCAATCCCCCTGCTGATGATGAGGGTTTGTTGGTGTTACACTAGGTCAGTACTATCCCTTCTGCCTTGGAACATGATGTTCAGCATTAATCACAACATTAATCACCAGTGTTTTCACAATTAAGTTTCTTTTAGAACTTTCTTTTGCAAGGGTTCTGTTTGGTGGCTGATGGTTTCCCTTGTATGTACTTTGTGGTATATTTTGAGACATCACACATAATTTCCTTCAGGATTTAGGTTCCTATGTGGTGATCTGACCTGTCTCCAGGTTCAACAGTAAATAGGCCATAGTTCCTGTAAAAATACCAGACATTTTCTCTGTCTGACTCAGATAGGTCTCAGGTGTGACGCAAATGCTCATAATCTCCCTAGTTCCAACTTGTTCATACAACTGAACAACATCACAAAACTTGTAGCAATTTATTAAAAGTAACTACAATTCTAAGACTAGAACTGAATGAGTATCTTAGCAAAAGTAGCTAAGTACGTTAACAGTGTTAACCTGATATTTTTTTCAACTGTTCTTTGGTTATTTCCTACTCTTTTGTTTCCTATGTAAGTATTGGAGTGTACGTGTTCACTAGCAGAAATGTACATGGAAACAGCAAATGTTAAGGGTTAGATTGTGCCTTTAGGCACAGCCCCGAGGAAGGCCTGGTATGAAAGTAGCATTACCTCTAGAACATAGGAATTGCCAGGCTGGATTAGACCCATGGTCTATTGAGTCCAATTGGCAACTCCAGATGCTCAGAAGAGGGTGCAAGAAATCCTGCATGTGGCTGGCGTAGGATAATCTGTCCCCTGGGAGGTCTCCTCTTGCTCCCTAATCATTAGAGATTGGCTTAAATCCTGAAAGCTGAGGTGTTATGTCCCTTCCACAATGTTTGTTAGGAGTACAAGAGACATAGTGCCTCAGAGAAACCCACTCAATTAGAATTCCTCCCATTTTGTCTCCTGACGCCCCTGGGGTGGGGATAATAAACCATCACAGTATGCAATTTTACCACAGTATTTCCTATTCTTATATATAAGCTATACCATAACTACAGCAATAAAATCAAAAACATTGGCATGATACATATTTAGTGACAATTGCAGTATCTGAACTCAACCTTCAAGCTCTTTGAGATTCACCCATCCCTAAAACCCATTGTACATTTTAGCCACATTATTTTACATCCCGTCGTCTTTCAAAACTAAGGTAACGTTTTACCTCGGAATGCAGTAAATTAGATACAACAATATTTCCTCATTCATATTGCGACAATAGACTAGTCCTTTGCATGTTATCCTTACCACTATGCTATGTTGATAAGGGCAAATGTATTGCTTAATGCCTCTTAACAACAGTTGGAACTATATTTAAACACAAAGCATGTTTCTCTATTGCACTTCATACTGACAAGGCATTTTTGAGATTACTGAATGTCTCCTATTCTAGTTAATAAGTAGACTCCTTTTTGCATGTCATACCTAATACAGCTACTTAATAATTTAAATGCAAAAACAAACCCATGGGATCTCCTAGCACCAATTTTTCACCTAATTTTTGTTTCTCTTGGAAATAAAAAAAAGTTAGTTCATGGGGAAGACACATAATTCATCCCAGTAACTATTTAAAATACTCTACAATTAAAGTTTTGCAAGATCTGTATTAAACCCTTTAACCTCTCACACCCATCCCCTCAAGCTTTTTTAATTACTAGAGCCATGTATTTACTACCACTGCTAACCATAATACTATGCAAGGTCGTAGGGCAATTCAGTGGAAGAGCCAAGAGTAAAATCCAGGAATGCTTCTCTGACCACCAGACAACACTTAAATAGAATGTATAATATACAAAGAGAACCTACCGCATATAGCCAGATTCTCAGCTGAGGTAAATCAATGTAGGTCCAGTTGAATTCAATGGGACTACTCTGATTTACTCAGCTAAGGATCTGGCCCTAAAGATCTGAACACAAAGAGCAACTCCTAAATTACTAGAAATGGCTTAAGCTGATGTTTGAATTATAACTACATCTGTAAAGGCTGCCTCTGGTAAAATAGCCAGAAGATCAATCCACTGTGGAGTATGGCTAGGGTGACCAGACAGCAAGTGTGAAAAATCAGGGTGGGGGGTAATAGGAGCCTACATAAGAAAAAAAAATAACAAAAATCGGGACTGTCCCTATAAAATCGGGACATCTGGTCATCCTAAATATGGCTTACATTTTTTAAAGTGCATGCACAAAGTGTGTGCATCCACTTCTCCATATGCTTAAGTTGTGCATGAGCAGAAGTGCATGCCCAAGTCAAGGATTTTAGGCCAAAATCATTCTAGCAATTGCCTTATAGATTGGAAAAGATGTTTGGGACAAGGACTGAATGGGCATGTTTTATGGATAACAAGCTGTCACAGCATAACTTTTGTGAGACAAGCTCATTCCTCAGGTGCTCATTGAGGCACAAGACGTAAGCTCTACTGCCGATACCAGCCAAGAAGTGCAGCTACTCCTGTCTTCAGCTGAGCCTTTCCTCCAAAGAATATAAAGAGCTTTATACGGGTAACAGATGTATGAACTTGTGCCATGATCCTGCAAACAATTATGTACATGAGTAACTTTAACAATGTAAGTAGTTTCATTAATTCCACCAGAACTATCCACATGCATAAATGTTTGCAGGACTCAAGCCTACTATATGACCCACTGAGTAGCCTTCAGCAAGACACTGAACATCTCAGTGCCTTGCTTTACTCATTTGTACATGTGATATAATACTATTTTCATACTCCACACAGTGTTTTGAGATTGACGTTTATAATGCAGTTTGAGCTCCTCAGATGAAAAGTGCTGCAGCAGTACAATGTATTACAGTTTCGTAGTTGCAGTAGTGATAACAAAAATATATACAGGGAGCTTTTTACCCATCACCAAAATGCAGCAGCCTCAGGAGCAAAACACTGCAGCTAGAGCACTGCAACTCCATACAAAAGTTCAGGGCAAGAAATGAAATTTACCTTTTCAAGTTGAAATTAAGAACCTGTCATGTAGGTAGACTAATTACGGAAAATAGACTATGAACTAGACACCAACAAGCCTGCTCTTTCTAGAAGTGCTATGGGATTTTTAATGCATGCACAAGTCATCAGGACCTTAGGTTCTATTGCTTCCAAAATATATTATCCATATGCAGTAAGAACAACATACATATTCAGTCTAGGATCACCTTTAACAAAAATACTCTGTTCCTACCTCTCCATCTGAGAGAATGAGACAGACCATGATTCATTCTGTAGCATTCTACATCAAACCAAGACACAAAATGTCAGCTCTCTATGCTGATTAAAGGCAGATTCTTATGCATTTAAAAGCGCAGTACACAGAAAACAAATTACAACAGTACCTTTTATTTATTACATAGTTACAGGTCAGTGAGGTGACAACAGTTACTGAGGACACAAAATGATTTAGATTAGTGTGTTAGGGAAGATTCTGTGAAGCTCCAGAAAGATCTAACAAAACTAGGAACATATGCAACGTGATGACAAAAGCAAATTCATCATAAACAAATGCAAAGCCATGCACATAGGAAGGAGCAATTTAAACTACTTGTACATGTGGAGTGCTCTGAATTATCTATAATCACTCAGAGAAAAGATATAGGCATCATCAGGCAGAGCTCAGTGAAGATATCTTCATGTGCAAAGTGGGTGTACTATAATAACATAAGCTATATTAGAAAGGCAATTGACGATAATACATGGCCAAGCCATTATCCCCCTAATAGGGCTGATTTAAAAAAAAATCTGTCTAACCTGTTCTTTAGAAGAAAAATAGGTTTTTGACTATATGAAATTTTTCACAAAAAGTGTCTACTTTCCTCAGATTTTTTTTTACTGAAAAACCAAATGCTCCAAAACCATAACATTTTGATTGTATATGCTGGCTCCAGTGCCTCCCGGGAGTTGTAGTTTGTTTACCTTTGGTCCTCCTTCTCCTCTATGGGTCAGGCTCCCATCTGGACCACACCTCCCATGACACATGACAGCCAGGGACTCCTATGAAGCACTGCCTCCCAATGCTACCATCATGCGACATGGGAGATGTCATCCAACCAGTCAGTGTGGATGATAAAGGACAGCGGGAGCATGAGGCACCCAAACTTCACTACCATAAAGCACATTGGCAGCATTCTAAATTAATAATTTCAGTATTTGCATTTCTCCCCCAAAATCATAATTTTTCACAGGAATAAAAAAAAACATTTTCCAACTGGCTGTAGTCCCTACTCTGTTTAATTTAAAAAAAGAGAGGGGGGGGGGGGAAGCATGATTCATCTTATCTCATGCTGGTCTTCAGGATGGATCCTAAAAAAGTCCAATACCAGTAGATTTTGCATCCCTCTCATTCCAGGTGAGATTCATCCCAGTGAAGAGAGCCAGCACAAAACAGATGCACAATGTACATCCCACTTAACCCTGCAAACCAGCTTATGTGGTGTGTAGGCCTTGTTCTGGTCTTCTGCATGGGGTGAATTCTACCCTTTAGGAATAAGGACATGTAAAGATTTCCAATGAATAATGGCCCACATCCTCATGGTGCAAATCAGCATAGCTCCATTGATTTCAATAACAATATGTAATATAATGTAAGGAACTCTAATGGAAATAGCTCATACCTTTCAAGATTTGGAGCTAAGATTAAGTAACTATTGTGTATTGATTTGAGATGGAAACAGAGTATTATGCTCTTAATACTGATTAACCAATTCATTGTCTATGTTCCGTGCCTTATTCTTATGTCTAGCAACAGGTTGTACTGACCCATTGTTGTTGTTTTAAAATGTGTTTTCTTTATTAACAAAATTTAATTAGAAAATCCCATATGCATCTGGGCATGAACATTCAGTGCTGATGTGCAGACAGATAAACGAATCCCTTCAGGTTGTAATTATTAAGGTCACCAGGGAAATAATTAAATGATGTTTCAAGTGGAGCAGTTAAACCATACCTGATATAAATCAAGCATTTTTGTTCCTACTTATGGTGTTTATTGAGCCTGTAGGAGTATAGTCAAGCAACAAAAATGTTAAAGCATTAGACTGTTTAGGTCAACAGAATACCTGTGATGTGCATTTCCTGTTATTATCACTGATTATTTATAGAACAATCAGAATTTGCAATGTGCTTTACAGACATATAGAACAGCCATAATCCAGGTCCTAGATAATTTACTATCTAGGCTGGGATTTTCAAAAGTGCTCAGCAATGAGCTAACTTTGCTTTCACTGTATTCAATGAGAGCAGAGTTAGGCCAACCCTGAGTAACCCTGTTTTCTGTGCGCCATTTGTTTCACCAGTTCATAAAGTATCAGTGCATGTGATAGTTTTAAACAAATACAAGACAAACGATTTCACCAAAACTATTTACCACCTGCCTTGAAATGGTTATGAACAAGATCAATTGGAGGAGTGGTGTTAATATAAATGGAGAACGATTATCTCATCTCCAATTTGCGGATGATATCGTACTAATTGTCGAAAGCACCAACCAACTGCAGAGCATGCTTCAAAGACTCGACAAGAAAAGCAGTCAGGTCGGTCTGAACATGAACCTTTGCAAAACTAAATACATGTGATCAGATGTCTTAAGAAAAGCCTGAATAACAGTAACAGGAGAAGAAATTGAAGAAGTGGAACAGTACATATATTTGGGCCAAGAAGTTAATATGACATGAACGGAGAACTCCCGCGAAGGATTCGGGCAGGATGGTGTGCGTTGAATTCCATCAAGGACGTCCTCAAAGGAAAAATCGACAAGACCACACGTACAAATATCTTCAATTCAACAGTGCTGCCAGCCATGCTGTATGGCAGTGAAACCTGGGCACTGACGAAGAGAGAAGAACAGCGACTGTCAGTAGCTGAAAGGGCAATAGAACGAGCTATGTTGGGAATTTCCCTTCTGGATCATATCCCAAATGAAATTATTAGAGAACGCAGTGGTGTGAAAGATATTGTCATGGAAAGCAGATGTAATAAGATACGATGGGCGAGCCACATAGCACGGTTCACAGACAATAGGTGGACCGCAATCATTACTGAGTGGTACTCACAAGAACAGAAAAGACCACCTGGTCAGCCTCCAAGAATACGGGAAGATGACATTGTTAAACGTTTCGGATGAACATGGAGAAGAAAGGCAAGAATGCGAGAAGAATGGCGGATGTGTTGTGATTGGCACAGTCTTAACGACAGCTGAAGACCGATCGATCCAGGTGACAAGACAAACCATACAGGCTTCATATTGTGAATGGATCTCAGCTATCATTTTTGTGATGCATAACTCAAACCTTCATGTAGTGTCCATAAATACTTCCTAACAGTAGTACATTTCATCTGTAGATCTTAATGCACTTTACAAAGGTGAAGGGGAGCCCTTTAGTCTATCAGAGAAAGGCATAGCAAGATTCAATGGCTGGAAGTTGAAGTTAATTTTTTCTAAATAAGACGTGAGTTCTCAACAGGAATGGCAGTTACCAAGAGTGGTGGCAAATTTATCATCACTTCATCTCTAAAGACCATGGGGATGCAGAGAATAGTTATTTTGCCTGATGCCCATGGAAATTAAGTAACTTTCTCAAAGTCACTCAGGGAGTCTGTAGCAGAATTGGCAACGCACACAGACTAACGTCTTAACCACAGGCCTATTGTTCCTCCCTGATATACCACAACATGAGTAGTCAGGAGATCTGAGTCTGATTCTGTCTTTCCACAAATTCCCCGTGTGACCTTGGGACACATTTGAAGGGCTGCAAACATTTGGTAGCCATTTTTCTCTTTTTTAGTTCAAGTGGGGTTGGATGGTTGTGATTGCTCACATGGTCTTGGTTCTAGCGCCTTAATAGGCTCTGCATATGCTCACGAAGCACTAGCAGAAGGTATTTTGTCTGCTCATTTCCATAGAGAAAGTGTCTGGACTTTGTGAGCTCTCTCTGAACCAGCCATGAGCAGCTCTGTGCTGCTTGCTCCTGCAGGATACAGGGAGGTAGTTGTACTATCTGATGGTTCCCTCGGATGAAACCATAGAGAAGACTGGTTCATTTACCACAGACACTGGATGGGGATAAGAGTAGGAGGTCATTGGCCTTCCAGACAAGAAAGCAACAGAAGGGGGATTGTGTGGGCACAGGGCTGTGTAGCCTAATGCTGGTTGGGTGAATTGGGAGTTGAATAGGGATGAAGGGCTGTGTAGCCTAGTAGTGGTTGGGGGAAGTGGGGGTAGGGTGGGGACAGAAGACCTGTGGCCCAGTGGTGGTTGGGTGAACAGGGGTTGCATGGGAAAAACTCAGAATTCAGGTGATTTGAAGACAGGAACCAGACCATGTAAGAACCAGACCATGTCCAGATCTGTTGAGACCATATATTGGCTGCAGCAAAGAAAATTGTGGAGGAAATGGCGCTCACTTGGGTTTATTCAAGCCTGAAAAAAGGCTTCAGCTTGTTTATTTATTCATTCCTAGGAACTCCAAACATTGTTCTAGTTGCTGTACACGCATAGAACAAAAAGACAGTCCTTGACCCAAACATTTTACAATCTGGCTTGAGGGGTCTGGTCTGAGATTCAGATATGTTCTTATTTTCCCATTCCTAATATGAGTTTAGTTTACACAATGTAATGGTTATCTAAGTCAATACAATTCAATGGTTATTTTGGTTGCAGCTTTAGAGACATTTGCTTTGCTCTGGATTTTGCCTTAGCTGGACCTTACTGTAAAGAATGATTTTCCTTTCAGCAAAATATAAAGGATTGGAGCCTACATTTTCAGACTCTCAGTGGAAAAACCTACTGTTGGTTATTCAACTATTTTCTAGAAAAACAACCTGGAAAGACAAATTAATCAGTGGGACTGGCTTGTCAGTTGCCTTTGAAAATGCAAAAACTGGGCAGCAATATCTTGGGTTTGAAAGGAGCTCTGATTCAGAAATGCCAGTGTTATTATCTGAGTCTCCCCTGTAGGTGTTGAGCTGTCTGGACTGAGATTTATCTGTATTTTCTCTGAGGCTAAACAAAAGAATCAAACAAGATTTCTATAGGTGGATTTTGGCAATCGTCTGAGTTTCGTTGCTGTTTATGGCAAGAAAGAGTGGAAGTTGTTGCCCTTCTGTAGCTGCTAGGAGCAGAGTGTTTGCCTGGCACAAAGTGTACTTACAAAAAATAAATGCGGTAGAAGCCAACTGATTTTATCTGCACGGTCTGGCCTGGCAATTAATTCTCTTTTTGTGAGCCAGAGCTGAAACTACAAAGATGCTGTAATGCTAGATCGGAACTGATAACACATGCCTCCATTTTTAAATCCTTAGCCAGCATAGAAATCCAAATCAGTCTACTGTACATAGGCAATAATCTCCTAAACACATTTTTCAAAATACCTTTTTTCCATTATTTCTTTATAATAACTATGAGTAAAGCCATCTGTTCAATTAATAGAGATCTTTTCTGACCCCAAATATAACTTAGTGCTTCACCTTCCTACACATACCGCCCGCCCCCCAACAATAGTACCCTAGAATAGCCTCAGAGGCTGTACTTCCACTGGCACTTCTGGGTCCCCAAGGAGCAGAAGCCTACAAGGGAAGGAACAGAACTGGACAGGGGAGGAGAGAGGGAGCAGGTTGGGCAGCTCCCATGGGGGGGGTCTAGGGGAGTAAGTGAAGAGGAAGCCCAGCAGCTCTGCTCCCACCAAAGCCCACTCTCCTCTTGTAAAAACAGTGTTATGCCAACCTGCAGGCTCCCTGCTGCAGGTCTCCCCTATCCAGCATTTCCTACTGGCTCCTGGACAGGGCTGGCTCCAGGCACCAGCGGAGGAAGCACGTGCCTGGGGCGGCACATGCTAAGGGGGCATCATTCCATCCATTCTTGGGGCGGCACAGTCCGAGCATCTTTTTTTGTTTGTTTGTTTGCTTGTTTTGCTTCGGCAGTTCGGGCAGCTTTTTTTTTTTTTTTGCTTGGGGCGGCAAAAATGGTAGAGCCAGCCCTGCTCCTGGAAAGCTTTCTTTCCCTCTCAGACCTCTCTTTTACTTGAAGTGGAGAGGAGGGGACCCAGAGCTGCCCAGGGAGTGTGCCGCCTCCTTCCCTCACTGCTGCCAGCTGCTCCCCATCCCTGATTACCACCCAGTGGATTAGGATGGAAGGAAAATGAGGTCCAGTGCCAGGTATAATAATGTAGTGTGGGAGAGAGCGCTCTGTCTGCTACAGAGAGGATGGATGGCCTGGGAGTTATAGCACTGCACTAGGCCTTGAGAGATCTGGCTTCACCTGCTGGCTCTGCTGCAGAGAGCCTGTGTGCCCTTGGGGGCATTTCCCCTTTCCATGCCTCTGTTCCCTCTCTGTAAAGGAGGATATTAATATGTCCCTGTCTCACAAGGGTGCTGCAGAAGCACACCCGTTATTTGCCTGTGAAATGTCCAGACACTATGCAGATGACCATCATAGAAAAGCGTACAAGGCAGCAGCACTCCTGTCAATGCAGGAGCAGGTTCTCCTGATCATCGCTTATTCCCACAGCACTCGGCACCCACACAGTGGATCAATGCCTGTTTTGCTATTTGTGTAAAACAGCCCTAAGGAAGCCTACTTGTTCCTTCACTGTTGTCCTTTTGAGAGTCTGTCTTGGGGCCAGTCTTGAACAGAACTTCTTTCTGTCTGAGACAAAACAGTGAAAGTGATCCCCTGGACGGATCTCCTTCATAAACATTCTTTGATACTATCAGGGATGGTATGGTTATTTCTCTACCCTGACTTTTATCTTTGCAAGATAGCTTGCATTTTGGAAGTCAATATTTCAATACATAAAAAAAATTAGGAGTTAAAATGTGAAGACCTTTTTGAAAGACTCTCTGTGGTCTTGAACTCTAAAAGTGATCATCATTTCATGCATATTTCTCTTTAATGGAGAAAACAACACTGCTTTGGTTGTCAAAAATCAAGATTTCATCCATTCATCATCTGGAGGAAGAGAGATGCCAGAGAACTGCATTATTTTCCTGATATTCCCAGTTAGATCTTGTCTACATACAAATTGCATTGATTTAACAAAAGGAGTTTAGAAACTGGTTTAAGACTGTCCACACAGGGAGTTGTATCAGCTTAATTGAATCAAGTATCAGGGGATAGCCGTGTTAATCTGTATCCACAAAAACAACAAGGAGTCTGGTGGCTCCTTAAAGACTAATAGATTTATTTGGGCATAAGCTTTCGTGGGTAAAAACCTCACTTCTTCAGATGCATCTGAAGCCCAAATAAATCTGTTAGTCTTTAAGGTGCCACCGGACTCCTTGTTGTTTTAATTGAATCAGTTTCTAAACTTCTTTTGTTAAATCAGCACAACATCTGTGCATAGGCATGGTCTTACCCTAGAAATGTAATGGGTAAACTAACTTCCCTGCAAATTAGGAGCCAAAAACCCAAGTGATGGGAATCAGTCTCCTAAACAAAAGCCCAAGTATTGACATACCATTGTTCAATGTTCATTTCTGCCCCATGTTTAGCATTAGTAATCTGTAAAGGACAAACACAACAACAAAATTGCATATGAGATGACATCAGGGCTCCTTGGTGTGAAATACAGCTCTAATGGAACGCGACAGCATCTGCTTTCACGTTGCTGAAGTCAATTCATCAATATGATGAGGGCAAATGTTTTGACAGGAAGCTTGAAATGATTAACGAGCAGGCACACATTTTATGTGTAGTTAAAATTGCAAACACCTGCTAAGCCCAAAACTTTATTAAATATAAAGGTTGAAGCAACCAGCACGTGGACTATGCTTTTTTTAAGGTGTAAATCTAGACTGAGGCTTATGGGACTGTTCCAACACTGAACTCCTAGTGACTTTAGATCAGGCCCTCTATTATTTACATTCTCTGGTCTTTTTGGCCAAAGTTAGACAATGCGAAGTCAGGTTATTAACTAAAGGGTGGGATTGCAGACTACCCCAAATGTTTCTGTTCCATGCCTTTAACAGTGAGACCAAACATGTTAAATGGTTGTCAGTAGAACTATCCAGTGCTGAGCGAGTAATGGCCAACTAGATTAGTGCCCTTGAAACACACAGGAAGGATGGGGAAAAATGCTGATGCATGATGATATGCCTCAGTGTAATGCTATGTAGGACAACTTCTTGGATGTTGTTAAACGTGAACCTAACATCAGGTGAGGCAGCATAAGGGTGTGACTAGATTAGATGGCTAGATTCCAGTCTTCTTTCTCTGTTTGTTGTAGATAGATTTCTTTTTTCCTTTGTCTTAACATAGTAGTTTTGTTGGTGTGTTCATCCATAGCTGTGTCTGGTGTAACATCCATTTATAATTACATTTGTGCTGTAAGAAGGTGGGGCTAAATTCATCACAGTTACATCACCATCACAAGGACTGTTTTTGTGTTTGTATAGGGTCTGACTGTTCTATATTTGGGGCTCCCAGGAGCTCCCACAATACTGATAGTAAATAATAATGATCTTACATCCCTTCTATGTGTAGTGGAATTGTGCTGATCTAAGAGAGAGCAGGATTGGCCCAATTCCTTCACTTTTCCACAGAATCAATATGACAAAGGCAGAGGTAGTGCAAGCTTCCCCTGGGCTACAATTCAACTTTTCAATCAGAGCTTAGGGTGAGACAACCTCTGAGCATTGCCAGGGGAAATGACACTCCAGCATGGAAACTGTGGATGCCTTTCTGGAAGATATGTTTTAGCAAACACACGTTACTGGACTCAGTTCAGGGATAAGTGGGTGAAATACTGTGGCATCTAGTCTGCAGGAACTCAGACTAGATGATCTAATTGTTCTTTCTAGGCTTAAAATTCACAAATGACCAATTCACAACACAGGGTCACTGACCAGCCAACTGATTGTAATAACTTGGGGTTTTTGGTAGCTTGAGATGGAGTTGAACCAATGATTTTCTGATGAAAAGGTCGCTGTCTAGTTATTAGTGCCCTGAACCATCTAGTCTCTCTAGCAGGTACTACTACAGCAAAGCATGTAAGAGCATGCTTGAGCCCCATTGACTTCTGTTAAAGCTAAGCACATGCTTAAATGCTTTGCTGATCTGGGACCATACTATATGCTTTGAGAAAATGCAATCACTCTATTACTACTTCCTAAGACCTTAAAAAAAAATAATTCATTTATTAAACAATAAAGAAGTGCCTGCTTAAAACAAGAGATCCATGAATACGGTAGACCTCCCCTTTTTTTGCAAGTTGAAGCATCTCATCTTTCTTAGAGAACAGATATAAGTCACTTTGGTTGCAAGCCCTGAGCAGTAATTTGTATTCATAGTAAGTCATTTATTGAGTTAATTTATTTAAGGCTAGGGCATAATTTCTAATAATGGAAGAGACTCTAGGCCCAGTGAAATCTTCTCTCTGATAGGACATTAATATTTTAAGGGATTATAATACTCTGTCAATTGATCTATGTTTTTTAGGGGGTGAGTTAGAAGTTATTGATGATCAGTCTTATGAAAGATCACCTTCAGAGTGACTAATACTCTGCAGCCTGAAGTCTGCATCGTGATCTTGAGCAGTGGGTCTCAAACTTTTTTACTGGCCACCTTTTCACATCGCAAGCCGCTGAGTGTGACCCCCCCCCCAATAAGTTAAATACACTGTTTAATATATTTAACACCATTATAAATGCTGGAGGCAAGCGGGGTTTGGGGTGGAGGCTGACAGCTCGCGACCCCCCCATGTAATGATCTTGCGACCCCCTGAGGGGTCCCGACCCCCAGTTTGAAAACCCCTGATCTTGAGTGATGGTAGGAAGGTATTTTACTGAGGGAATGGGTGCAAGTGAAATGGGGAGGCTTTCATGTGTTGTGGGTTTGCAAGGTAGCTGATTGTTTCAGATCTCTACACATAGAGTGCAGCGAAGGGAGAATTTAATTCAGAAAAATTCACCAACTATCTTAAAGGTTTATTTGATAATCTTGTTGTTGATCTCAATTTCCAAAGACTTTAGACATGACAAATGAGATAGTGATTTGGGCATGGAGATGTTGTCATATACTCTGAAGGAGTCCCTGTGGCACCTTAGAGACTAACAAATGTTTTTGGATATAAGCGTTTGTGGACTATAACACACTTTATCAGATGCATGGAGTGAAAAATACAGTCGGCAGGGATAAATATACAGCACATGAAAAGATGGGAGTTGCCTTACCAAGAGGGGGGGTCAGTGCTAACGAGCCCCATTCAATCAGGGTGGATGTGGCCCATTCCCAACAGTTAACAAGAAGGTGTGAGTGTCTACGGAGGGAAAATTACTTTTAGTAGTGACCCAGCCACTCCCAGTCTTTATTCAGGCCTAATTTGATGGTGTCAAGTTTGCAAATTAATTCCAGTTCTGCACTTTCTCATTGAAGTTTTTTAATTAATGGAGATATCCTATCTCCTAGAACTGGAAGGGACCTTGAAAGGTCATTGAGTCCAGTCCCCTGCCTTCACTAGCAGGACCACATACTGATTTTGCCCCAGATCCCTAAGTGGCCCCCTTAAGGATTGAGCTCCCAACCCTGGGTTTAGCAGGCCAATGCTCAAACCACTGAGCTATCCCTCCCCCATTCCTTTGTTGTTGAAGAATGGCCACTTTTAAGTCTGTTATTGCATGTCCAGGGAGATTGAAGTGCTCTCCTTCTGGTTTTTGAATGTTACTCTTGATGTCTGATTTGTGTCCATTTATTCTTTTGTGTAGAGACTGTCTGGTTTGGCCAGTGTACATGGCAGAGGGGCATTGCTGGCACATGATGGCATATATCACATTAGTAGATGTGCAGGTGAATGAGCCCCTTATGGTGTGGTCAGTATGGTTAGGTCCTATGATGGTGTCCCTTGAATAGATATGCAGACAGAATTGGCAACAGGATTTGTTGTAGGGAATGGTTCGGGTTAGTGTTTCTGTTGTGTGGTGTGTAGTTGCTGGTGAGTATTTGCTTAAGGTTGGGGGGCTTTCTGTAAGCGAGGACTGGCCTGTTTCTCAAGGTCTGTGAGAGTGAGGGATAGTCCTCCAGGATAGGTTGAAGATCCTTGATGATGCTCTGGAGAGGTTTTAGTTGGGGGCTGTAGGTGATGGCTAGTGGCGTTCTGTTACTTTCTTTGTTGGGCCTGTCCTGTAGTAAGTGACTTCTGGGTACCCTTCTGGCTCTGTCAATCTGTTTCTTCACTTCCCCAGGTGGGTACTGTAGTTTTAAGAATGCCTGATAGAGATCCCGTAGGTGTTTGTCTCTGTCTAATCTAAGTGCAATGATAGTAATATGGGACTCATACTAATAGAAAGGGGAAATCCCATGATAGTGACTTGTACTGCAAGATAATAGGGAGGTTATCTTAACATACAAAATGTCATGCACAGGCACCCTGCCAAAGTTATAAATGGTAAAGCTCTTCAGCCAGGCTTGCTTTTGACTCTGCCTGTGATAGTTTTTGACATTCTGATGTCCTGCAAAATCGCACCGGTTCGATAGATCCTGTGTAAAGATATAGTTCCCTTTAATTTAACTCCCACTCACTTCAGTGAAATGCTGCATACAATAGTGAAGTGACCTGAGAAAACAGAGAGCCCAATCCTGCCTTAGGGTCTGATGCTGTGAGCACTTGCTACTGGATGCAATGTTTGCCATCACAAGTAGTCCCATTGGCTTCAAGTATATATAATTAGTTATGCCTCTTAATGCATTGTGTGTGTGTTTAAAAAAGGTATATTTACTAAGAGCTGAATTCTGCTCTTGGCAAATTCCAACTCCACCATTTTGCGATCAATACCCCTACACGTATGATATCCCACTGGCATTAATTATCATGATTATTTTATCCTTATTGAGCAAAATTATTGTTGGCCTGGAAGGGTGTGCAGCCATAATGCACTGCATTTCCAACTATTGTTTTGATAAGATTGCATAAATAATGTTATTTATAAAGAGGAGCCCATGGAGGCTTTCAGGGCACTATTTAGTCATATAAAGGCCTACTTCTGCCAACACTTACTACCAGATGTGGTGATTCACTGCCATGCAATAATTGAGTTTGCTGTCCAAATAGAACGAATGCTCGTGTCTGAACTATGCTCCTTGGGGCACCATCTGACTTTTCCTATGTTTGTGCATTGCTGTGCACACAATCAGTACTGGAGCCATCACTTAACAATCTCATCTTTTCTATGTTATTCTTTATCTCTGTCTTCAGAAAGACCAAACTCCAGTTCCCCTTTTCACCAGAGCTGCTGCGCTGTGCCAGGCAGGCACCTATTCAGTGATGGACCGTGTTCCATAGCAGCAGAGGCAGAGAGAAGCCAGTCAAACCCGTGCACCATCTCATTCCTTGTCCCAAACCCAAGGGAGCTCTTCCTGTGTCTGCTGCCAATGAGGGGCTTTTGCAGGGTCCCAGGGAATGGAGAAGGACACCACAGCAGAAACAGACTGGATTGTGCCAGTGGCTTATGTGTTTGTGATGGGGACGGTGTCCACCCCACACAAAGGCCGAAGGGGTTAAAGTGGCTAGGTGGGCCAATTAACCACCTAGGCAGCACCTAGAGAAGGAGCCAGAGAGCAAGGACTAATTAAAGATGAAGCTCAGCTGGCCAGGAAAAGGAGGAGCCTGTATGAAGTCCAGTAACTGAGAGTAGAAAGGGGGTGCAGAGAGTGAGGCTGTAGCCACTCTCAGGGTGAGAGAAGGCAAGTAGGAAATAGCCCAGAGATACAGCAGTATGGTTCAGGACTGTGCAGCCCTTGACTGCTTGCTGTAGGGTCCCTGGGCTGGAATTAGTGTAGAGCACAGGTCTGGGTTCCCCTACGAGCCACTGAGGAAGCAGCACCATTAAGGGACAGGGAATGAGAAGACTGCCTGGGACAGTGCGTCCCAAGAGACTTTGAGAACACAACACACACGCACCCACCCCACCCCAGAAGAAGAAAACTGCAGTGACCTGGCCTGAAGAGGGAGCAATTGAGTCCTGAGAGGGAGAGAGGACCTGTAGGAAGGGGTGTCAGACTGGCAGAGCTAATCCCCAGACATGACTATGAGGAGGCGCTCCAGCGGTGAGTAGACCACCCCATGACAGTGCTCCAGTATTCTGCCTCTGAGAGTTGCCAGTAATGGATACTTCAGGGGCAGGGACAAGAAAGCCTATAATGAGCAAGTCTGGAATAACCTGCCCATAAGGAAAGTCGTTTCCTTATCCCCTGCCAGGCAGAGGTTGGTTTATGCCTAGCAGCAGGAGGGCTTAAATTCCATCTTTCAAAAAATAATTCTATCTAATGTAACTTTGGGTGTTCTCATGATCCATATAAATTTCTCACCCTCTTTTGAATCCTGTTTAGCTCTTAGCGTCAATGACATATGGTGGCAGTGAGTTCCACAGGGTAATGGTGTTCTGTGTGGTTTTTTAAAAGCATCTCCTTCTATTTGCTTTGAAATGGTTGTCATTCAAATTCATAGACTGTCCCTTTGTTCTTATATCATGAGAAAAGAAACACAAGTGCCTGACTTACTTTCTCTATACTGTTCATTATTTTGTATGTATTATGCCCCTTTTATTATTCCTTTCTTCCCTAAGCTAAACAATCCCAATCTTCTCAACCACTTCTTATATGGAAATCTTTCCCTGGTACTGATCAATTTTATCTTCCATTTCTGAACCCCCTCCTATGTCTACTATGCTTATTCTAAGATGGTATGGCCAGAACTGAACAAAGTATTATAAGTAAGGCTGTACTTTTGGTTACTTTTACATTATAATTTCTATCCCAATCTTTATGGAGTATAGATGACATTGGAGTGGCCCCATTTCATGCCATTAGGGTGAGTTAAACTTGTATATGGTAAAGGAACCATTTGACTGCGATGAGCAGAATAACATTGTCCCACACCCGTGCACAAATAATGGAGAGGAATCCGATGGGAGAACTGCTGAGGTGGGAAGTACCATGAGTATAGGATTACAGGTAGAGATCTGAGGAGGGAATACAAAGCTTTGCCTGCAATCTGAGTGCCTGCTAGGGGCGGGAAGGTGAGCTATCTGCACCTGCTGCTGGATCCCTGCCTGCAGTGGATTGGTGCGGGGACAGGTTTAGTGAATGAATGAAATCTCTGTTCTGTAACAGTCACACAATGTGACTGAGCTCAGACAGCAGTGAGCCAGCTAGATCCCCTGTTGCAACAGACGACTCCACACAAGTTTATATTAGAAGCTGAGTTCAGAAATCTAGTATCTAGAGAGAGATTGGAAAACAGTTGATTGGAGTGCTATATATTTTTATAAACACCCTCATTTATATACATACACACACATATTTTGCTCAAACAGCATAAATGAACTGCCTGACCAGGAGCAAAGCTTGGCATTTTGGAGGAAGAATTTATTGCATGTAAGTAAATCTTGGAAATCCTTATTTTATTTTTTCTTAGTCTTGCTGCATGTATTTAAGAACTCAATCCTAAAGCTCCAGGCAGGTCCATATGCCATTTGAAGTCCCTTTTAACTTCAGTGGGGCTCTGTGCAGGCTCAGGTTTCCACCTCTACCAAGCAGTGTGAAGAATCAGGGCTTATGTCCTGGTATCTTACACTATTTGGGGCAGAAGGGTTTCTTCTCTTCTACATGAAAGGCTTGTTTCTAATTTTATTTGCACTGGTCTTAATCTGGTGTAATATCATCAGACTTCTCCGGAGTCTTTCACTGGTATAATTGACGGCAGAGTTCTATTGTATTGAAACTGGCATAATTCTCCTTTTTCTTATGCTGTTGAAGGCAGTGGTGTGAGTGCGTGTACCATTCACTACACTAGTGTAAATGAAATCAGAATTAGGCCCTATATTTTAAGCTATTCACTGTGGATTTGGGGGGATAGTTAAAATTGGGTGATGGAGTTTGTGAATGCCTTCAATTTATTGTTCATATTTGTTTTAAGCATGCAGTCCTTGGATTTCCTGTACGTCCACTGAGCTCAATGGGAGTTTGAGCTGTGCAAAGAATGTGGGCTCAGGCCCCAAAGTTTAAGACATTGGTAGACTTGGCTAGAGCTCAGAGTGGCTATTTGCTGTGAAACTTCCCCATGCAACTGCCACAATTCACCTCAATAGTGCCAATTATTTCTGGAATGTAAAGGTCATTTTTCATATGATGTAATGATAGTCGCTTCAACCGAAACTGTCTATTTTGAGCAAGAACAAAGTTCACATGAGTTTGTATAGAGTGCCAGGAAGTCACTCATTTGTTGTTCATGATTTCAGCAAATCTTTTTCAGCCTAATGAAAACTAAATGCGTAGGAAAACATCAGTGTCTAGCATTGTGAAGATAGTTCTCAGTGCTAGCATAACAATCCTACCCCAGGCATGCATGCACCTTTGCCAGCAGAGTACAGGGGACAGTACTGCTGCTTCTGCTCATCCAGAGCAGTGTCTGTCCTGCCCTACCTGACTGTTTCAGTGCGTAGGGACACAGCTCCCAGCTCTCACCGCTCTGTACATGGGTGAAGGGGACACACATATACAGATGAAAACTCTTCAGAACTTTCAGATTATCTCCTTACCATGTCAAGTGGAGAACAAAGAGAAGACATAATGGTGGGGGGAGCTATTAGGTCTTTTAATCCATCCCTCTGTTGGAATAGGATTGTTGCTCAAAGAAAAGTATCTATAGTAGAAGTTACCAAACTGTGATGAACAGAGCACTGGCTGCTGGTGTGCAGAAAGTTGGCTGGTCAGAGGGTTTTGGCTGCCCTTGTTTCCAGTTGTGAAATCACATTAAAAGAAGCTAAATATATACAAAAACTTTCCTAATATCGCTTTTCCATGTAATAATTGCAGTAGTTGTTATAGGGATGCTGTGCGATCACTAGTGGGAGACGAGTTGTCTATGGACAATCTATTAATGCATGGTCCACACTACGTACAAGTTTGAGAACCTCTGACTTACAGACTATTTCCTTTTTAAAGGGATGTTTCCAGCAGTAGTGCCTGCCCCAACCCCACACAAACTTTTGTCATTCATTCCAGTTTAGTGTTTAAAATATATTTTCATTGTCAAATTCACTCCTGTGCAGACAGCCAGCAGAAGCTCTATGCATCACGTCAGTCCCATTTAAATTGCTCACTGGATGGACTTCCATCATGGCAGCAGCTCTCCCATGTGTTGACAGGCTGGCAGAGTCCTTTTAACTCTTCAGGTCCATAGCAACATGTCCATGTCCATTCTAAGTGATTGTAAAGTGAGCTGATGAAAAGTTCTAGGAGGACTAGCTTGAATATCATTCAATTTTATACATAAACTAGCTGCCTAATTTTCCTCCCATGTAAGTAATAAACCAGTGTAATTCCATTGGCTTCAAAAGAGTTGCTCCTAATTGACACTTGTGAAGAGAATCAGCTGACTGGTTTTTCAAGTCCACAACTACAAGAGGATGTGCCAAATTTATCCAAAAATTCAGAACTCCATTCCCGCAGGCCATAAACTTTATTTTTCCATCCAATATATAAAAACTGCTTAAATAGTTATTTAGATATTAAAATTGTAGCCTTGTACCTCAATAATAATTAGAAAATGGGTCCTTTCCAGAAATCTATCTTGCATAATATAATTTTTATATGACTGGCTTCTCTCCTGTCATTGCAACAGGGCCCATGTGTCAAACTGGATTTCCATATTCTTGTATGGTAGGTATATCCTAATAACACCTGGTTCTTTCCCGATTGGCTGGCAGAGAAGACGATGCATTTTAGGAGCCCTTGCTGACAAAGTCCCCTGCCTACTCACATTCCAAAGCTGGTTTCTTTCAAGATCAGTTCAGAGATACCTACTTAAAATTCAGGCTTTGGGCAAAAAAGACAGATGATCTCAGGTTTGAATCTCTTCATTTCCTTTTCTAGATGGAAAACTACTGAAACATACTTGATGTCTAGAATACTCCAAAGCCATTTAAATCTGATCCAGGAGTGTCTGATGGCACAGAACGATTAGGAAAGCAAGCAGCAATCATTCTAGTCATACCAAGGACCATTGTCACAGGGCAGTGTGATTACAGCCATGGGACACTCACTCTGAGGGAGGACATGGGACATTCCCCACAACACTCTCTTTAGTGTTCTATGTTGGAGGAGCAATGCTAATAAATAGGTTCACTCTAATCTCTGGCTGTAAGCCTTTTCCTGCTACCAGTACCTAATCTTGGGGGTTGCACTGACTTCCAGATAACCTCTAATGACACAGCATGACTCCACTTAAGGACTATGCTGTGCTGCACAGAAGCTGACGTGCACTCAAGGTGAACCCAAATTTCTTCACATTCAGACTGGAAATACCACTGAGTTATCACTTCCTTGCAAGACTTCCAGCAACTCTAGTCATGGTTAGGGCGGCACCCAGCAGAGGCAACATGGAAATGAAAAAGGCTGTCCTAACACTTCTGGAAAAAACCCATTTGAATTTGGTTCTAAAAATGGCTGAAGGGTAAGGGGAGAGAGAGGTCTCATGAGCTGCTGAGCCTGCATGAGACACCCAGGACTCCAAATGGCTATTTGTGCCTAAGGCTGGATTTGAACCTTTTGCAAATTATAGTGGTAAACACTGATGCTGAAAGCAACCTGGTTGCAACAGTGCCTTGCCAAGCTTTCACTTGGGAAATAGGATAGATCAGGTTGTGCCTGAGTCGGTAATGAGACTCTTCATTTTGTGCAGTAAATAGAGGCGGCTCTGAAATGAGCAAACAAAATGTTAACTGTTCTCGGGCCAGCATTTATTTTAGCTGTGCCAATGCTGGATGGCAAATTAATCTACTTTCTTGCAGTGCTTGTCTCTGTCCCACTCCAAGCAAATTCTCCTCTGTTACATCCAGGCAACTCGGATGGCACCAATGTAAGTAACAGATGTATAGGTTCAAATTCTGTCTTAGAACAAGGCAGTCTGACAATCCCAGTTCAAATTCCCACTGACTTCATGGATAGTATAGACTGCAGAATCAGGTCCTAGATTATGTCTTAAATTAAAACATTAGACTGGTATGTGTTGTTGAATGCTGGGAATAACACCACCATACATGTGGCAGAGCCATTACTGAGAAGATAGTGTTGTATAATTTTGCTGTACTCACTGGGTAGTGTTTGGGGGGCCTTATCTATCCCTTTCCTTCAATCACAGAGAGAAAATAATCATTTACACTGAGACCTCTATGCACTGGTTTGGCAAAGAGGCCTGAACATGGGAGTCCTTTACATTTACTGTCATGAGACGCAGGCCCCAGAGACGTACAATGTATACTTTTAGAGAGATGAGGCAGGTGAGGTAGTATCTTTTCTTGGACTAACTTTTGTTGGTGGAAGGGTCCAGCTCTAGAACTTCCAGAAGCTCTTTTTCAGCTCTGGGGTAGGTAACGAGAGTGTCTGAGCTAAAAAGTTGGGACAGATTGTTAGGCATAAGAGGTTCACCCATGCTGTAGGAGACCACTTAAAATGAAGTGGGCAGGTAAGGCTTAGCAGGCAGTCAGGCCTGACATTAAGGGGTGGCAACCAGGGCAATTGCCCAGGGCCCCATGCCACAGGCAGTTGCTCAGACTTCAGCTTTAGGCCCGAGCGGCGGGGCTCGGGCTTCGGCTTTCTGCCCTGGGCCCCAGCAAATCTAATGCCAGCCCTGCAGGCAGAGGGTGTGTGTTACAAATTGTTGCAATAAGCCAGTTGTGATAAAACCAGTGTCTGTTTAGTCCATGTTTTTAGTGTCTAGCAGAGTTATGAATTATACCGCAAAGAATGTTTATTTTTCTTACTAACACTTTATTACAGATAAACAGGATTGATGACACTACAAATTATTTTCTGTGTGTGTGTGTGTGTTTATCATCCTCTTGAACTAACGCTGCTGTATTCCTTACCTTTGGTGAGGCAGCATAGGCTGAGTTACAATAGATATACATATTGGACCAGAAGCTCAGCTGGTGTAAATAAGCATAATTGCATTAACTGCAGTGGAGCTACATGGATTAACACCACCTGGGATTCTGGCCCCAGGTGTTTTTTCACAACACTTGCAATTTGTATAACCTTAAAAATCCACAGGGAAAGTATTATTTTTAAACAAGTGAATTATTAAATTCTCAGCATCTTCAATATAACTGTGAAAGACTAAGCAATATATAACTGTGCCGCATATCTTCTGGAGTTGGAAATAATTTCCCCATCAGTGAATTTATGTACTAATCTTGCATTTGTTGTATTTCTACTGACAGTATAAGAAAAATCCAAATTAAACAGAGCCTAACATTGTTCCTGCAATCAACTAAAATTCTTGACTAGTTAATTAGCAAAACAAAAATATATTGTACCAGATACAATCTTTTTCCAATCTGCTTTACTGCAGTAATTTGTAATCTTTGATTACAGCTCTTGGAATATATAAGTGGAAAAGTATGTTTATTTATCGGCCTGTTGGGATTCTTTTGCTGAAATAGTACCACACAAAGCAATAGTTTTGGCACTCCCATCTCCCTATATATTTGGGATCAAGAGTAAATCATAGATAAAGGGCATCATTCTCATTTCAATCAGGCTGGTGCAAATCAAGAATAACTCCAGTGAAATCAATGAAGTTATACTGTAAAAATACTTTGACATCAGAAGCAGGCGCATATTTAAGTGGAGTACAGAATGATAGGTTACAAAGTAGCAGCCGTGTTAGTCTATATCCGCAAAAAGAACAGGAGTACTTGTGGCACCTTAGAGACTAACAAATTTATTTCAGCATAAGCTTTCATGGGCTGCAGCTCACTTCTTCAGATGCATAGAGTGGAACACACAGACAGAAGATATTTACACATACAGAGAACATGAAAAGGTGGAAGTACGCATGCCAATTGTAAGAGGCCAATCTCTATCAAGCATTCTTAAAACTACAATACCAACCTGCTGAAGTGAAAAAACAGATTGACAGAGCCAGAAGAGTATCCAGAAGCCACCTACTACAGGACAGGCCCAACAAAGAAAATAACAGAACGCCACTAGCCGCCACCTTCAGCCCCCAACTGAAACCTCTCCAGCGCATCATCAAAGATCTACAACCTATCCTGAAAGATGATCCCTCACTCTCACAGATCTTGGGAGACAGACCAGTCCTCACTTACAGACAGCCTCCCAACCTTAAGCAAATACTCACCAGCAACCGCACACCATACAACAAAAACACTAACCCAGGAACCTATCCTTGCAACAATGCCCGATGCCAGCTCTGTCCACATATCTATTCAAGTGACACCATCATAGGACCTAACCACATCAGCCACACCATCAGGGGCTCGTTCACCTGCACATCTACCAACGTGATATATGTGCCAGCAATGCCCCTCTGCCATGTACATTGGCCAAATTGGACAGTCTGTACGCAAAAGAATAAATGGACACAAATCTGACATCAGGAATCATAAGATTCAAAAACCAGTGGGAGAACACTTCAACCTCTTTAATCACTCAGTGACAGACTTGAAGGTGTCAGTTTTGCAACAAAAAAACTTCAAAAACAGACTCCAAAGAGTCTGCTGAACTCAAATTAATATGCAAATTAGACACAATTAACTTAGACCTAAACAGAGACTGGGAATGGTTGGGTCATTACACTCATTGAATTTTTTTCCCACCATGTTAAGTTCTCCTCACACCTTCTATGGGCCATCTCGATTATCACTTCAAAGTTTTTTCTTCTGCTGCTACTGATAGCTCATCTCCATTGATTGGCCTCTTACAATTGGTATGCGTACTTCCACCTTTTCATGTTCTCTGTATGTGTAAATATCTTCTGTCTGTGTGTTCCACTCTATGCATCTGAAGAAGTGAGCTGCAGCCCACGAAAGCTTATGCTGAAATAAATTTGTTAGTCTCTAAGGTGCCACAAGTACTCCTGTTCTTTTTATAAAATGATAATGCACTTGGTTTTGTGAGTTTACTCTTTTCCTTTATACTCTTTCATTACAGACTTTGTGTCTAATCCCCTTTGTTTTTTTTATTAACGTCAAGGTAATTTAGGATTATGACACAGTTCAATCCTTTTTATGTCATGGGAGAGTTGCAACGAAATCATTTTGCCCTGGTAATTCTATAGTAATCAGTTATCTAGATGCTGCACTGACATTACATTGTTCTCTCTTTGTAAACTCAAATCACAACAGCATTTCAATGATAGATTTTGCTCTGATGTAAACTGGTGCAACTTCGTGGAATTCAGTTAGGGTCCCTTACACCAATACATTTTGGCCCAATGTCTTTAGGTCCACTGAAATCCATTTTGCCATTATAGCCTACATTCTAACAAGTTTATAATGGCATCACATACAGAACTCAATAGACTTCCAGTGAAATTGTTTCTTTTAC
Organism: Trachemys scripta elegans; assembly: GCF_013100865.1. Taxonomy (NCBI): domain Eukaryota; kingdom Metazoa; phylum Chordata; order Testudines; family Emydidae; genus Trachemys; species Trachemys scripta. The sequence goes on from NC_048305.1 coordinate 31,765,764, forward strand.
TGTTTTAACCTTATTTGGAAACTCAGCCTCTGTAGTAGTACACTCAGGGCCAGCTTCAGGGTTTTGGCCACCCTAAGCAGCCCCCAAAAAAAAAAAAAAAAAGACCACAATCGCGATCTGCAGCGGCAATTGGGTGGGAGGTCCTTCGCTCGGAGCGGGAGTGAGGGACTGTCCTCCGAATTGCCCCCGAATAGCAGGACTTGCCGCCCCTCTCCGGAGTGGCTGCCCCAAGCACTGGCTTGCTAAGCTGGTGCCTGGAGCCAGCCCTGAGGACACTGGAACCATCGTGAGGATGTTGACAGGAGTGAACAGGGACTTAACATCACTAAAAAAAGAAGCCTGTAAGAAAGAAATATTGTATATGTTCTCTGTCATTTTTCAAACTTAAATACCTCATTTTTCTGAAAGAAGTTGAACTTGGGGAGAGAGGATGTTTACACTCTGGCTGTGTTTGGTTCTAGGAAGTGCTATCTTTCATACAAGTACAGTACTATCTAGCTAGCTTTGGTACTTATCTAGTGCCCATTACCATTACACCTGAGTGCTTCACAATCTTTCATGTATTTCTCCTCACTACTGCCCTTTGAGGTAGGGAAATGCTTTTAAACCCATTTTACAGATGGGGACAAAGCAACAGAAATGCTGAGGCCCAGATCCTTAAAGGAATGTAGGCTTTTAACAGCCATTGAAATCAAGGTCATATCAACTTTCAAGCAAAAAGCCTCTAAGTAATTTAACAAGACATCAAAATTCATGAAGCCACAGGGAGGAATCAATAACCCATTCTTTTAAATCTACAATGTAACATATTCTCTTTTGGAAATTTATATTTTTGCCATTTTACAAAACAGACTAACTGAAACCATTTTAGGAATATGCATTGAGACAGACATAGTAGATTGGAATGACCTGATTCTCCATAGCCCTGCACCTTATTTTGTGATTTCCACTGAGCAGAGTGAGTGTAAAATGTTATCACATCCAAATGTTCACTGGTGTAAATGATGACACAAATGTAGGGCAATGGAGCTCAGGTCTTATGCCTTGACTCCCATCCAGTTGTAGAGGAATGAGCGATTGAATCCTCAGAACGAAAATGTCTCAGTGAACTAGTTCATTATTCTGTTTTCAAGGATTAAAAATGAATTGGGTATCTTTTTTTATAGTAAGCTCTTCTAAGTTTGAAGTTAGGAAGAGAATGTAAGGAACCCAGGATGATAAAATTCAGTGACCTCTCAACCATGTGTGTAAAGCAAAGGCTCTGTAACTTTGTGAACTTGCTAGCTTGTTTTTCACTTGTGGGGAAAAAAAACAAAACAAGAACTGGCTTATCCACAGGGCAAAATGAATCAGGTATTCCTTCATGCTCACAATACTCTTTAGATTTTAATTAGTCTTTAAGCTGCGACACTGTCAGCTTTTTATCTGCTAAGCAGAGCTAGGGTGGGTCACAATCTGGATGGGACACTACTAACAGGAATAAGTGCATTGCATTGGTAATCCAGCAGGTGATGTGCCCATCATGGCATTCATGAGCACTGCTCTTCTGAAGAGGCCGTCTTTCACATGAAATGAGAATACCAGGCCTTGACTCCAGCACTTTATTCTATTTAACATCTCACGGCACTTTTCAGGAGAGGAGCTGTGTTAATCCTAGTGCTCTGGCCCAATGCCAATTTGAATAATTGAATTCTGCCTCCATAAGAGCCCTCTCCTCCCCCTCCAGTAATTTCAACTGGATACAATGTTCTCCACTTTCCATCCTAAACTGTTGTGTAGCGTTGCTGTGAGCTGTTAAAACAATTCCAGTTGCGTTTCAGTGGTGGGCAGGTAGGAAATCATGTGCATGCCAAATTGGATGAAAAGTGACAGATATGCAAGAGCCTTATCAGAACGTCAGAATTTACACAGAGAACTGGCGATGTCAGAATATATTTCATTTTTGGGAAACACTCCATTCATATCCCATTTTTGCCCCCACTTGATTCTCCTTATATGATTCCTTTGGGTTCATTGTGGTGCCTAGCTGAAACTGCTTGCCATATTGTTTCATGGAGCTGCTGCCAGGAATGCCATGAGAAAAGAACAGCAAGCCTCTTCCCTCGGTTCCCATATGCTGATCCCATCCATTACATACAGCAGGTAGGTTAGGACTTGAGAAACTCAAGCTCAGATCTGCCCTTAAGAGCACCTGAAACAAACAGCGGAGTGAGGCTCTAAGGTGATAGGTCACTGAACCCCAGGCTTTAGGACTCATTTCTCTCCTCTTACATTTAAAAGCAGCCGCTGGCAGCACAGGCAGCCAATGTTTTTGATTATTCTTTAATCCAGTTATTGCAAGGCTTGCTTTTTAATGACGTGTACAACCACCTTTGCCTAGCAATAGGGTGGCAGGATGGCTACTACTGGCATCACTTCCTTAAAGAGAAGTGGCATCCACTCTAGCATTGGGTGGTTTGCTATCCCTGCTGAAAATTTACAGAGCCTACCCCATCCAGGGCAAACTCTCAGCCTTGCCCAAGCTAGTCCCAAGTCAGGACTTCTGGGTGCTAACAGTGGGCTAGATTCTCCCTTGCATCTGAGCTCAGCTCAGCACAGGAGCAGGGAGGAGCCATCAGGGAGCTGGTTACAGCTCTCTGATTTTCACAGCCTGGGCTCCACATGAGTTAGGCCACTGGAATATGGTCCCATAGAGAGACTACACCAGTGAAGCCTGGGCAAATAAAACAGAAATTGATGATGCTTGCGCTCTGCCCTGGTGTGTCTTTTCTTTCTCTGGGAATGCTCTTTATATGGTGGATTGAGCAGCTGGTGCAGTAACCAGCTCTGCTGGCTTTGCATCAGCATGGAATACCCCTTTGCCCAGGGAGTTCTCCACTGGCAAGTTACAGTCTGAATCCAGCCCCTTTGTACCACCTGAGTAATGCAAATAGGCAGGATTGTAATGCACATTTGGACCACAGTGTGCTAACTGAGATGGCTCTAACTGCAAAATAGGAAATGTTCAAAGTGTTTTAGTTTGGGGCATTATGGAATAAGGGCCAGCTCTGAAGTTTGAATGCAAATTTCAGGCCATAATGAGAAAACACATTGAGTTAAATTCTGTTCTCAGTTGCTTTCACTGGCCTAAATCCAGAGTAACTGCACTGACTTGCATAGAGTTATTCCAGACTTATATAAATGTAACTCAGTGCAGAACATGGTCCATCAAAGCTAAATATTTCCTTGCCAATATCTGCATGAAAGCACTCATATACTCAGACGTATTTACATGCTCATTTGGAGTGGTTTGATGGTACAACATCATGTTCCCAACTTGAGTTCAGCATGGCCAAGTAATGAGAATGTCTTAGCAACCACAGTGTGTGCAGATCAGCTAACTCCTAGTTTGTTCTTGTTAGAAAGTACATTTATTTGGGAGTGTGACACAGCCATCCATATGCTTTAGGGAAGCTTTTTAACTGACCCACTCTTTTGTTCAGTGAACTTAATACTGGAGAGGGGCTGCAGGTACATTGTAGTCAGATGAAGGCTAGTTGATCATCATGTTGTTCCTTTCAGAAAAGCACAGACCTGAGGAACTCTAAGGCTGAAAGCCAAGATTCAGTTCCACTCCTAGAAAAGTCAACAAAACTATTTTAAAATAGAATGATTTCATCCTGTAGCGAACCCTGAGTTACCTGCCAGTGGTACTATTAATAACCATATGTTTATCGCAGGCATGACCTAATGGAGTACAGAGACTAAAACATTTTAAAGCAATATTTGGGGCCCAGTTGTGTTAGAAGCTAAAACCCTGCTGTGAGGAAAGGAGATCAGATGAATCCAGAGTCGGATCACTGTTAGGAAATGCTGAAAAGCCTTCCTACTTAATAAAGATTTTCCACCATAGCCAGAATGCCATTCACATCAATCCTTCTTTCTGCCCTTCTTAAACCAAAAACTCAACCCCAAGCCACATTTTCTGTGGAAGAAATGGTATCAAATCCAGAGCCTCCATGAAGTGCACTGAGCATTGCCAGTCTCTTTTATGTGGAAGGCATTGCTGAGAGACCATGGTGATGGGCATCATTACAGAACCGAAAGAAAGAAAGAAAGAACAGATTCTGGAGTCCATATGTGTTGAGAGTGCTGGATCAGGCCCTGATGTTCAGATTATAGAAGAAATGTTTAACTCTTGTCCCCCATCCACTCCCCCAGGATAATATCTCTGTGTGTGCTCATGCACATTTTCCTTAAACTGCTGTAAATTACATGCCGTTCCTTTCTGCTTCGCAGATGATCAGTAGAAGTATCACAGCCAGCACTGAAACAAACTCCAGAAATGTACTGCAGATATTTTGTCCTCATCTGTGCGTGGCTTTTTCTTCCAACTCAAAGGTAAGGTTCCTGACAAGGATACCATCTGAAGTGTAGTTGATATAAATGCTGGGGGCAGGAGGGAAAATAGCCATGGTCCAGACTCCAATCCCTTCCTAAGAGGGCTGGATGCATCAGGGGAGAGCTGATTACACCATCCCAAAGGATAGTGAAATGGGCACAACTCCCTGAGTCACAGTTCCTCACTAGGGAGGTGCTGCCCCCTTTCTACAGCTCAGTCAGGCTCTTGAAAATTGCAGCTTTGTGTAACTTCCATTAGAGAATCTGGAACCACATGACCCTCCCCTAGTTTTAAGTTTAATTAAAGTGTAAAAGTCGGTGAATTTTTCAAGTGACCCTATGCCCAACTCCAAGGGAGGCTGAAACCGTTCATGCCTCAGTCATGAAACAACATGAAGCTGAGCAGTTCTGATCATTGCCTTGGGATTTGTGGGTTCTTTCAGATCCGAAACCTACAGTGAAATTTCAGGGCTATGAAACCTACATAAATGAGAACTGAAGAAAAAAATTCACAGAAACCTCCAGAACCCAACCTGCTGCATTTCACACTGCATAGCCCTCGCTGCCATTAGGTACTGGCAGTGGGATGATGATGCACTGCCTTGGACCTTGTTTTGCCATTTACACCAGAATAAACACCATAAGACCAGAATTATCCATTCATTCACAGTGCTGGCAATTTTTTTTGTACCAACTTTATACAGGGTGTAAGTGAGCACACAGGGTCTGGCTCCACTGAGAAATTACACCATGTTAGAACACGACCCCTCTCTGTCTTTCTAGCTGGGTACTTTAGCTTGCCCTGGTCACCTCAGTGTGTAAGTGCCTTCAGACACATTAGTGATTTCTCTTCAAAATACCCCTGGGTCAAGTTTATCCTCTAACTATGGAATGCTAATTTTTACATAACTAACAGAGATAGGTCTGAATGAAAACTCTGCATCTGATCACCCCTGGAGTGAGAAAAAAATTGACTTTGCACATTGGAGCTCAGACTCACTTCTGATCATCGGCCATGCAAGCACAGAGCCAAACACAGCAGCTTGATTGTGCTCAGTTTGAAAAGCTTTGGCTCAGGCTGTGAATGTTTAGTATTGACTGCCACCTGCACCTCCCAACCCAATTCACCCAGAGGCTGAAGGTAGGATTCCTCCCTCTCCTGATGGCATTAGCTGCGCAGGGACACTCTGACACTAGAGGATTGTCCGTAAACAATAACAAGCGAGGTGCAAAGCATTTCCTGGATATCAGTGACCACCAAGGAGGAGCTGATGGCCTGAGGTACAGCTTTTAGCTATCAAAAGGTGATGACTAGGGAGGGAGGAGGAATGGATGTATTCACATATGGGTTTTATAACAAGGGGGTGCAGTTTTAGATCTTGTAACCAATCAGCTTTGTAATGAGGGATGCCATTTCATGTGTTCCGTACTGGACAGTTTTAGAGACTTCTAAATCTCCTCCATTTCTAGGCTGTCAAACCGCATGTTCCAAATGATCACAAAGGACATCGTTTACACCCCATACTTATGCATGAGATGGGGGTAGTGGGGGCAGATGTGCAGGGGCAGTAGGGCCGCTGACAAAATCTCAGGCACCTAATTAACCCAGTCCTCATTGGGCTGCTAAGATAGCTGCGGAGGGCCCTATCCTGTGATGAACAGACCTGTAGATGACACAGATAGATTGCTTGACTCTTCTTCAATATTGTTTTCTACCTATATAAGGGCTTTATACTCCCACCCACCAGGGTGGTATCTGAGCATCTTCTATGTAAAATCAATAGCAACAGCAAATCCCTAATGACTTCATGGAATGAGTCTCTGGCACTTTTCTCTTCCTGGGGGCAACATACTGCTTGTAGCTGGGTCATGTGCTATATTTTTAAGGTGGGAGGGGTAATTGGGTGTCTAAACCCCATTCTGTCACACCCACTAAGAGGTTAAGAGACAGAGTAGCTACCTCTCCAGCTGCAGCTGATTGGCAGATCAGCAACACTTGGAATAAGAGGCTGCAGCAAGGTTGGGAGCTATCATCAGGAAACTGGGAAGAAGCCACCAAAGGAGCAGGACCAGGACGAGAAACACCCAAGGACTGGGGTGAAACCCACCAGCCTACGTGGGTATTCCTTCTCCTGCACTCCATGAACTAGAAGAAGACTGGACTGGGGTGTTGCTTCTAGGCTCAGAAGAAAGACAACATAAGGATTTGAGGATTGTGGGAACTGAACTGAAAGATTAGGAGAGCAGGGTCTGAAAGGGCCAGCCAGGGCCGGCCCACAACATTTTGGCACCTGAGGCAGGCAGCACAAATGATGCCCCCATGCCCCCTCGTTTGGGCCAAAGCTTTGAAAGGTCTCAATTCTGGCTTCTTCCTGTTCTACTCTTCTCATGATACTACTCTGCTACCTACCCCAATAAAGAAGAACTAACAACTTAAAATGCCTCGTTCAGAAATTTTAAGTAACTGTAGGTATGACTTTGCTTTGTTGCTTTGTTGTTCCATTGCTCCAGATATATCAAGGTCAACACCTTGGAGTCTCTTGCTTAGTACATTTATTTCAAACCATATGTCATGCCACAACACTAAGCCACACAGAAATTTGAAGTTATGTATGTTTCTTGTGATTCCATTTTCCTCTGCCACTCTTCTCCCAAGAACAGTTCCTGTCATAGCATTATCCTCCATAATGGTAATTATGGCATCATCTATCTTCCCAATTTGGTGTGTGATATGCTTTACTGCCTCCACTCGACTTTCCCATTGTGTGGCAGTCAGTGTTTTCAGTGTCAGAGAGGATGTTCCCAGATGTTGCTTCAAAATTTGCCATTGATGAGTTGATGCAGAGAAAAATACATAGATGCTTTGAATTACATTAAAAAATTCAGCAGCCTCACTAGAAGCTGATGCTGCATCACTGACCACCAAGTTCAATGAATGAGAACTGCATGGGACAAAAAAAGCTCGAGGGTTTAACTCTCAGATCCGTGTCTGCACTCCTCTGTTCTTTCCTCTCATGTTGGCACCATTATCGTAGCCCTGACCTCTCAGGTCAGCTATCGCAATTCCCATATCTTCCAGCTTTTAAGAAGCACATTTGTCATACCAGCTCCTGTAGTATCATCAACGTCAATAAATTCTAGAAAATGCTCTCTGACAGTCACCATTGCAGGGACATTTTCACTAGGTTCTGTTGTTGTTGTTACAAAATGCACCATTAAAGTCATTTGTTCCATATGGCTGATGTCAGGTGTGCAGTCCAGAATAACAGAGTAATATCTTGCTGACTTCAGATCTGCCACAATCTTCTGTTTGACTTTTGTTGCCAGTAACTATATGATCTCATTTTGAACTGTTTTACCAAGGTAATGGTGTGTGTACATTTCTTGGGTGGTGACTCTTCTTAGATGCTCCTGGAGTACAGCATCAAACTCAGCCATCAGCTCCACAATTTTAAGGAAGTTTCCATTGTTTGGCACAGACAGCTGATCTGAAGTGCCACGCAGTGCTAGGTTTTGAGTAGCAAAGTAGTAAAGAGACGCTGATGCAATCTTCTCTTGATGCTGATCATCTATGGTCTCATCTCAAGCTCTTTCCTCTGATGGAATGCTCTCTGGTGATTTGCTGCCTTCTCATGGCATGCCAGCACAGCACTCCACCATCGCTGTGCATCTAGAGCAGAGAGAATACATATGCACCAGCAACAGACACAATTTTCTACACTCTGGGTCCTAGTGGCACCCCCTCTCCTCCCCCCAGTCTGGCACCTGAGGCGGCCGCCTCAGTTCGCCTCATGGTAAAGCCAGCCTTGGGGCCAGCATATATCTGACGAAGCTGCAGACAGGCTAGAGGGACTGAGTCCCTTCACAGGCCAGGAGTTGGGTAAGAATTGAGGTGTAGAAGGGGTGTCACTGCTATGAATCTCACTGTATGATGGAAAGTCTTTTCCCAGCAGTTTATCACAGAAATGAGAGACTGGCTCTTCTTCCTTCAACTAAATCCCTGGATCAAGATCTGGGTTTGGACAGGGGTATGTAGCTTTCAACCAATCCACTTGGTAGGAGAATCTAAATCCAAATACCCTGAACACTAGGGAGGCTGTAATCCAGAGTTCCAAGCCGAGTTTGGATCCAGAGCCGGAGACCAGACCTGTGATGTTGGTTCTGACATGTCTTTACCTACTGCCGAAGATGGCCAGAGGCATTAAAAATGAACCAAAAACCTCAGACGCCTAGTCTAGCCACTTCTCCTCTTCTGTTTAAGAAGCAATGGTGCCTCAGCATCATTACCATGGTGCAGACACATGTAGCCAGAGACCATGGCTTTAATTGGCAAGGCTCATGAATTCAGCTACAGAATTTCACTGAGATCCTCCACTCTTCTCTGCAGCTGACAGGCGCATGCTTAGCAGCACAAGTCACTGGGAAAATATTACTTCAATACTGCATACTCTGCACTGGTATCGCACTGAGTCCTATAGCATCCCCTACTGGCCAAGAGTAGCTCTGCAGCACTCTGCCTCAGTTTCCTTTTATGTTTGGGGCCCCTTAAAAGTCCACACAGTTCAGATACTTAAAACATTCGCCATCACTCCGTCTTTTTAATAGACCTCAAAACCTATAACTTTCACCCCAGTTTCAGCTGGGCTCAAGCCATCCTCCCTGAAGATCTGTCCTCTCTCTAAAGTTTACTTCTTTCACCCTACTGCCAAGCTGGGCACATCCCCTCTGCCCTGGGCATCTGTCTTGCTGCTTTCCCACCACCTTTTGTCTGAGGCTTGGCCTTCTCCACTGGCCTTCCCAACCCCGGCTCATTCAGGGCCCTCCTGGAACCTTATCACTCTCTGACAGCATCTCCCAACCACCTGCAACTCTTTCCCCCTTTATAAGGCTCAGGTGCCTTCCCTTAAGTCCACTTGGGCAGCAGGTCATCAGTCCAGGAGCACTGGACCCCACTGCCTCCTAAAGGGGCCAGTTCAGTTCAGGGTCTCTGACCTGGTTTTCAAAGTCTTGCATTGGATTAGTCCTGGCTACTGGAGAGATTGTCTCTCTCCATCCAGCCATGGCCTACTTTGAAGGCCATATTGCACTTGAATGAGGAAACTATCAGCCAACACGGTGAGGCTGACAACTGGGACTGGAAGACGCTTCCCAAGACCAAGACACTGGATCTCCCTCTCAGATGAGAGAACAGCCACTAACCTCGCTGCATTCAGAGTTAAGTGCAACTATCACTGACAGTACTCTGCTCATGCTGACAGGGGCATTTTCATATTCAGAGTAAGAAAGGAGGAGACAGAAGCCTGTCTGTTGCTGAAAGGGGCTCGTTACCCTTATTTTTGTTGTTTGGATTGTAAACTCTTTGGGGCAGTGGCCATTGCTGTGTTCTGTGTACAGCACAATGGGATCCCGGGGCATGGTTGGAGCTTCTAGCTCTTACCTTAGTTAGTCCATCCCATGCTTTGCTGCATATTGGGCTACCCACATTTGCTATCCTTGCCTGTCAACTGCCCATCTCTCCAAATCTTCCATTTCATGTTGAGGTGCTTGATGTCATTCAGAACTGTTCATTTCCATGTTATTCACGGTCTTTCTCTTTCTTCTTGTGTTTTCTGGCTTCCATTCAAGGGCAGTATTTGGTAAGCATTCTTTTTCCATTCTCAGCACGTCCCAGCCACTGATGTCTTCTTTTGTAGATTATTTGTGAGAGGGTACCTTGTCCGGTAATTTTTCTGACTTCTTCATTCGTCTTCCTATCTCTATATGTTATTCCCAATATTCTTCTCAAACAGTTGTGATGACATGCATGCAGCTTTTGCATATCTATCTTGGTAAGTTGCCATATCTCACTGCTATATATTGTGATAGCGATAACAATTGCTTTGTACACATTCAGTTTTGTCTTGAGGGAGATGTTTTTGAGTTGCCAGAAGTTTTTGAGTCTTCCAAATGCAGCGTTTGCCTTCCCAATTCTTATTATTATTTCCTCGGAACTAGTACCATCTTGATGGTACTTCCAAGATACGTAAAATTGTCCACCTTCTCCAGTTTCTCTTCTTCAGTTTTGATTTCTGTCCCTATAGTCCGCATTAACATGACTTTACATTTCTTTGCATTGTATCTCAAACCTATCTTCTCCATTACTTCTTTCACTTGGTTTGTGCATTTTTGTAGTTCATTGGCATCTTCACTGATAAGAGCGATGTCATCAGCAAAGTCTAGATCAAATAGCCTTGAATTGTTCCATTTTAGGCCATATGTATCACTGTCACATTGTTTTAATCCATAGTCGATGACTAGCATAAGCATAAACAAAAAAGGAGACAGGATGCACCCTTGCCTTACCCCTGTCTTGATGCTGAATGGCTTACTCAATCCATTTTCCATTTTAATGCAGCACTTTGAGTTGTCGTAGAATGTCTTCATAATGTTAATTAATTTTGTTGGAATTCCATATTGTTCCACAATTTTCCACATTGTTTCTCTATTTACACTATCGAATGCCTTTTGTCCACAAAACTGATGACAAGACTGCCTTGGAATTCAATTGTGTTCTCAATAATCCGTCTCAGGGTGAAAATAGCATCTGTGCATGATCTCCCTTGTCTAAATCCAGATTACTGTTCACACAATACAAATAATAATTGTGGGAAGCAATCAGCTACTATGGTGATAGGCACTAATACAAGAACCCACATAAGTAAACATTAAGGAAGTCATAAGCAAATTCCAACTGTCACCATTCCAACTGTTTCTGCACATAAGCATCTTCCCTAGCCAACCATATCCCTCCTATACCGCTGTAAAACACCCCAAACTTTGGATTGTCTGTTTAATGAAGTCACACGCTGATTGCCCACAGTCCCTGTCCCGCACACAAATTAAACAGCAGAATCAAGTGCTGCTGGCTTTGATGAAGTGTTTTATGCAGTTTCTGTTGGACTGCTGTATACATGCAGGCAGTGTTTCCCAAACTTGGGACGCCACTTGTTTAGGAAAAGCCCCTGGTGGGCTGGGACAGTTTGTTTACCTGCTGCGTCCACAGGTCCGGCTGATCACGGCTCCCACTGGCCGCGGTTCACTGCTCCAGGCCAATGGGAGCTGCTGGAAGCGGCGGCCAGCACATCCCTCGTCCCGTGTCGCTTCCCACAGCCCCCATTGGCCTGGAGTGGCGAACCGCGGCCAGTAGGAGCCGCGATCGGCCGGACCTGCGGACGCGGCAGATAAACAAACAGGCCCGGCCCGCCAGGGGCTTTTCCTAAACAAGCGGCGTCCTAAGTTTGGGAAACACTCCATGCAGGGAACGCAGCTGCAGCTGCACAGCAGATGCTCCCAGCATGCCCTGCCATGCCTAACAATATGTATTTGTATATTTTAGAAAGTGCACGCTGGGCCATAAATCGGGCACACACAGCAGTGACGCGGTATCGCTCCCTGGATTTGAGAACCTCACGGAGGGCTACAACAAATATCTCAGGCCATACTTTGGTGGTACGTCAACAGAACATTTCAGTGTCTGATAAAACGATTATATAATCAGTAATATTTGCATGGAGAGAATAATGTTTTGTGGGTTTTCTCTAACAAGCACTAGTTTATCTGTCCCTGTTAAATTAGCTGGGGCTGGGACTATGTGCCCAAAGTCCATCCTCACCTACTCCATCCAATTCTGTTTGCTCAGTAGGACTGTATGTGTATGACTGAAGGCAGAATTTATTCCCTTCGGACATATTTGTCTGTGGAATAAAGAACAGGAAGCTTAGTGAGTTTTGACACCTGTCAAATTAGCTACATTGGGCTAAATTCTGCCCTGTTATAACCACGCAGCCCCTTTGTGTCAGTTTGTCCCCTTGGTGTGGCTGTGTATTCGTTAATGGACATCCATTTTATAAGGGTCATTGTGGCTGCAAATGAATGAAGCCTGGCTCCTTGAACTGCAGCATTGCTCACTTATAACTTCCTTCCTGTTTAGTCCCAGTCTCTGGGGATTTGTTTCCACTGTGGAACTATATACACTAAATTCTAAACAGCCTATGCCAGGCTTTGCCTTAAATGTTGTGAAGGGACAACCTTCTCAGTGCACAGAGCATGTCTGGACGTTCTGTGAAGTGCAGATGACCAAGCCTCAGGCAGTCTGATTACGACCCCTATGCCATGTAATGTAGCTGGTGTACCTTGGCTTTGTCTTACACCTTTTCACTTCTCTCTCTTTATCTTCCTCCTGTGGTGATAAATCTCTACAATAGTGGAGTTACATAGAGTAATGACCACTAAGTCTGGTATTGTGGAATAATACCAGCTCTTCATTGAAATTTGTCCCATAGGACAACAGATGGTTAAAAAATAGAAGAGAGAAGTTTAAATGCATGCAAGTCAATATCAGCACAAGTTTAATATGTTCATAACATATTGGGTAAAAATTGTCAGGACTCTGGCTCCTAAATAACTATCACTTTTGAAAATGGGATCTAGCTCCTAAATCACTTTGGCGCTTTTGAAAATTGTCTTTTTTGCAACTTGAAATCTTAGTAGGCAAATTCTAGATACATTTAAAAAATCTTGTTAAACCTAACTGACTTTTAGAAAGTGGGTGGCTTCAATTCTAACTGGCAAGCTATATAGGATTGAGCAAGTCAGATAGGTGAAAAAAGTACACGTGTTGACTACATAGATATATATGGCCTGTTCCTGAAATGTGGTGACCACCTGCAAATCCTGTTGACTTCAGTGCAATTTGGGGTGCTCAGCACCAATCAGGTTCAGGTCCCTGTGGCCTTAGGGCTTGATTCTGCCGTCCTTATGCACCCAAATCTCCCCCTGAAACCAATGGGAATGAAGTATTGGGCCCAGTGCATATGAATGTTTCCGATCTGTGGGTTATGAAGGAAATGTTCTAATATGTTACTGTGCCATATATTTGCTACTGTGCTGACGGGATTTGATCTTCCTCATGTTCACCCTTATTACAATAAAAAGAGGCAAAATATAAACTGACTTACACTAATGTCTTCTGACATTTCCTAGGATGGAGCTGCCCTCTTGTGGTGAATCCTAGCTTCAGTGCTCAAAAAGAGGCAGCCACACTACCAAGCTATGTGGTTCTGTCAATGTAAAATTTAGTGTGTATAGACACAATGAAAGGGGATACTTTGCCTCCATTTTGTCATGTGTTTTACTCACTGACAAGCTACCTCCTTTCTAGCTAACGGCTGTTCTTCAAGGGTTTCGCTTTACGGGAGCTGAAGTGAACTCCACAAAGGGCTCTCCCAGGCCCATAAGCACCAATGAGGCCTGCTTTGTCACCTGGTGTGGGTCCTGTGTGCTGAGGAGAATTTCACCCCATATGTACTGAAATCTGCTAACTAAATTTCTAGTAGGGCCCATTTCCTGACTTGGGAAACACCTGCCCAGGGGACAGGAAACCCCACAAGTTCTGACTTTGTTGTTCTACTAAGTGGACTGAGTTTTCTTCGACCTCTACAGAAATGGCAGGGGTTTGGCCTCCTAAGCCCACAAATCTTCCTGACCCCAATGCCCCACAATTCATGCTCCCCATAGAGCAGTGATGCCCACTGGCTGCTGTCCCACCCAAGCCACCCGTTGTGGGGGGGAGACAGGGTATTCACTGTGCACTACCTCTGAAGGGACAACATGTGAAGATAACGTTGTTTACAGTGATTTCCTGTGGGTAAGGAAGCTGGGGGGCAGGGAGGGCAGGTGGGGAACAGTGGCACAGACAGCAGCAGTCTCCATCTGGCTCTGCACCTGGTCCATACCCTCCTAAAGTACATCTACTGAGAGGCTTTTATGAGATCAGGCAAATAAGGAACAATGGCAGAGAGCTGGCAATTCCTCTTCCATCCTCTCCAGATAGGCTCCGGCCAGCTGGGTTCTCTGTGCTCAGTGAAGCAACAGGGTCAAATGGGCCGTATCCCAGGAGACAGAGCAGATTTCCAAAGCTGGGTGTGCAAAGGAGAACATGTATCTTTTCTCCATAAAGCAAATCTCTCTTCCCATATACTTCCAGTGCACCTTACAGCACTCTGTCCTCTGTTCAACTCCAGTTACAAGGCAGGACGGAGGTGGCCACATTAAAACAAACCTAATACGCTGTCTGCTGCCAAACAATGGTTCACTGGGGCACAATGGTCACTCACTGTAAAAGATTTCCTTAAATCCCGTTTGGCAGGTTCTCGGGGTGCTGGGCTCAGCACTCTGGGACGGGGGAGGTCAGACTCTGTGCACAGATAGTTGGGAGGGTCCCTAGATCAGGTCTCCACTATGAGCTTCTGTGTACACTGCAGCTGGGAGGTGTAATCGCAGCACATGGAGATGTACCTGAGATAGCTTTGATTTGAGCCCAGTGATCACTTTCAGTGAGTGGTGCTGCTCACATGAGAGGCCATGGCAGTTGATTAGACTCACAAAGGGTGACACCTGAATCACTTATAAATCCCTGAATAACCAGGATTGTAGGGAACAAAATCTCACCCTCCCAAACTCAGGGACAGGCTGCAGGACTTTAGAGGGAGAGTGAGGCTGGGGACTCTGCCGTGCTTTGCATCAGGAAAAGGCTGTGTGGTTCAGTGGACAGGACATAACTAGGGATCGGGGTGGGGCTCAGTCCTATTCCTGCTTTTGGTTCTGACTCACTGGGCAAGTCGCTTAATTGTTCCAGGACTCAGTTTTCTCATCTGAGATATGAGGATAATAATTCTTACCCACCTCTAGAGCATTCTGAGATTGCGCCATGGAAAGTGTTATATAACAACTCAAGATTGTTATCATTACATATGCTGAGCCATGTGTAGCCCTTGATTTCTGTGGCTGATTGCAATGGAAATATTGCCTACCTGGATTGCCTGGGTGTATGGCCACTAGTGCTGCACGTGATCATTTCTGTCCGCTGATGCCACCAAAGAAATTGGCAGCACAAGTCAAAAGTTTTTGAGCATGAGATTTCACAACCCAAACAGTCTGCTCATGTTTAACTCTCTGAAATTTAGTCTAGTTCTTTGGTCGCTGGCAGCAATAGGGACACCCCTATATGTAGGCTTGGAAGGATTAGACTTTTATAGGTAAATGTTGATTGCATCATACGTGTGCAAACCGATGAAAAAGTATTTCCATCAGTAATAATCAAAGTAGACAGTTAGGCAAAGTAAGACCAATGCTGCTTGAGAACTTATTAGAATTTGATTTTAAGGCTATGTATTTTGTATATTTTGATATTTGATGTTGACAGTTTGGTTTAATGGTTACAAAGCTTTAACTTTTTTAATCTGTCTACTGTCATTAAATAATTGTCTGACCTCCCTGTAGTTTCCCACAACTGTGAAAATGTAAATAGCTAGATAAAAATCTTTAAAAAGCTTTAAAATAAACATTGATATTATGCATCAAAATTATAAAAAAAAAAATCTAATTCTTGCAAGACTACCTATGTGTGCTGCTCGATTGAGTGCAGTGAACTGAATTCCATACTGAATGCTAAGTGTCCATTTCTTTTGTTTAGTACACAACAACATAGTGTTACCTTCACCCTTTCTTCACTCTAATCTAAGCCTCTCTATCCCTCCCAGGGAAACCTGTTCAAATAGCATTGAGCCTGGACGTTGCAAGTATTTCAAGTATATCTGAGAGTGACATGGTAAGTGACTCAGTCTCGATTACATACTGAGGAGAAAGGGGCCAGTTTGGCTCTGCTGCTCTAGAGGGGATCCAAGTTCGAGACACCAGAGTTGGAGACCAAGAGTGACTGATTGTTTGGGTGCCTCTGTTCTTAGGAGCCCAGTGTGGCAATTCCCAACTAAGCCACAGACATCCTATGACCTTGGGACCAGATAAGCATTTGGGACCAAGTCCTCAAAGGTATTTAGGCATCTAACTCCCTTTCAATGGGAATTGGGTGCCTAAAAACCTTTGACAATCTTGGCCGTGGTCTCCCTGTGCTCAGCTGCTCTTCTGCAAAATGGGGATAATAGCACTTTCCTCACTCACAGGGCTGCTGTGAGGATCAAATCCATTCAGAATTCCCCATTCACAAGCACTCAGGTGCTACAACCGAGGGGATATAAGGACTGAGTTAGAGACAGAGACAGGGAGCTGACTGTCAAAAGGCAGGAGCTCAGCATGTCCTGAATGCCGGTCCCTTTTGAGGGGTCTGAAGCTGGGCACCAAAAATGGTGGCACACAAAGTTATTATTCACAATGGAAGATCTTAGCCATGGGCTGCAGCTGTTATAGCATTTCATCCCCCCTTCTGTTTTCCTGCAGAGTCTCCTCTTGCAGGCTTAGGCATGACACTGAGCGTTACTCCAGAAGCCACCTCCAGTCCTCCTCTTTAGCCTTCAAATTGTGGAGGAGTAAAGCAGATTAAAGCTGAGGAGAAAGCCCTCTGAACATTAGGCTAGAAGGGCCATCACCCCAAGGAGAAATATAAAGGGAAACCTTCACCAAAACAGGGTATTTTCATGAGTCTAGTTTCCCACCCCTTGTAAAACTATCCCTTTCTACAGCATATATTTCCTCCACATCCCACCTAAAT
This sequence comes from Trachemys scripta elegans, assembly GCF_013100865.1. Classification (NCBI taxonomy): domain Eukaryota; kingdom Metazoa; phylum Chordata; order Testudines; family Emydidae; genus Trachemys; species Trachemys scripta. The sequence continues at coordinate 31,782,688 of NC_048305.1, forward strand.
TCCCCTTGTGTCAAGGAGAACATTATAGAGACATACTCTATGGCTAGATAAATAATTGAAATGACCCAGAGGTTTTCCCCTTCATCACCAGTATTAATAATTCACTATACTGAAACTCTTAACAGTTCATCATTTCAATCACTTAAGTCATAGAGTAGAACTTACTCCCTCACTTCCCACACACACACAACAGTCTGAGAATCAAATCTGAAGAGCGAGGATAACATAATTTATTTAGCACCTTTCATACCGAAGGATTTTACAAACCATCTATTGAACATAAGGGAATTGATTCATCTGCCACTGAAATGCAGCCATGTCTGGGCAGGAACATGGTAGCTGTATAACGATGCAGAACAACACTACACAATCATGAAAGCTGCATTTAGTTCATCTGCAAACTAGAGAGCCAAGGATTGCCACAAGGTCTGGTTATGTATCCAGGAGGCTCAGTAAAGAACTGTCTTTGTATCCATTACAACTGAGCCCTGTTTTTCCCTTTATCATGGGGGCACTATAAAAATACTTCATCCACTTGTAACTGCTGGGGAGATTTTAGGCAGGCTGGATATTGCAACCAAGTTGAAATTTGACCAGGACACTAGAATTAACACTCCTACTCTTGCAAAACGTTCTGTGAGATCTTCAAGGACAACAGTTGGTCAAGATCTTGTTTTTTGACTCTCCTACCTAAAACTTCAGTCCCATAGCATCCCTAGTCCCTGGCTTGGGCTCAGTTTAGTACCGACCTGACAGAAGAGTAACACTACAAGCTTTGACTGCACTTCCTACTTTATTTGGCTTAAAGAGCATGTTATTTTCTTACATTTCTTCAGCATATCACCCCCAAAATACCTCTCCTCTAAGCACAACCCACCCGCCCCGTTTGAGTGATCTAAATATAGCTCCCAATAGTGAATGAAGGGAACAAATATTGTACAGGACCAGTGGCATGACTCATTCGTGGTCCTGCTTATCTCCATTACTCCAAACTGTGTTATTCTTCTCATCATCTACTATGCATAATCTTTCCTTCCCTTACACAATTGCCTTCCATGGCTTAAGAAAACGAACTTTCAATAGGGTGAATAGGTGAAATGCAGGTGAGTGTTTGCTCTTGGACTTTTAGCTCTGGTGAAAGGCCAATGCAGCTGTATTTGAATACCTGCTCTCCCTCTATGTGGCTATATATATATATATATATATATATACTGCATTCGTGTGTAGGTTACTTATATATTTTTCCCATACTGGAAGCTATTTCATATGTATTTGATGTAGGGGCTTGAGTAAGCCAGTCAACCTCTCTGCTTCTCTGTTTTCTCAGATGGAGATTATGATCCTTACCCACCTTAATACTTACTTATGTAAAGGGCTTTAAGGTTTAGGAGTGAAAAGCACAGTATAAGACTAAGTATTATGATTGTTTATTGGGTATGAATACATGAAAAACCTCAAGCAAACAGAGGAACTAAGTTCAGAATTCAAGTCTACCAGTTTTGTCCTGTGTGTTTTAAGCTGAGTTTTGGTGTGTTACATGCCCTACATTTAATGCTATGGCTGTATCCTTTAGGAAAGACAGCCAGAGGTCTGGATATTGTAGCAAAGGAGGGTGAAACAAACACACACACAGAGTTTGTGAAGACTATGCCTTAGCCTCCTTAATACGTCTTGGACATAGGAGGTGGACACCAATGCCTCATAAACATTCTTGCTGCGTGTCTTCTCACACCTGCCTTTCTCCTTCAGGACTACACTGCTACAATATATCTGCGGCAGCGCTGGACGGACCCCCGCCTGGTTTTTCATGGCAACAAGAGCTTCACTTTGGATGCTCGTCTAGTGGAATTGCTATGGGTGCCAGACACATATATTGTGGAGTCTAAACGGTCTTTCCTGCATGACGTTACCGTGGGGAATCGTCTTATAAGATTATTCTCCAATGGCACTGTCTTGTATGCATTAAGGTAAGTCACGGACTGGTGGTGAAGAGCAAATTATTAAAACCACACCGGATCAGAATGTACGTAGGCTGGTGTGGCCATCATGGTTAACAAGAGCTTTGGAGTCAACAGGCCCCTGGTTTTGACATTATTTTCTGGATCTCAGCGTAATTTAATTGCTCCTTCACTGCAGTTGCACATTCCTCCCAGTCAGTGCAATAGTTATCTTGTATTATTTCTATTGCATTAGTCCCTAGGAACTCCAGTCAAGGATCATCATCCCCTTCCTCCCCCCTCCATATCCTCCTTGTGGTAGGTGCTGTACAGAGCAGTAACACAGAAGACAGTCCCTGACCAGGGACCTTACAATTTCAGTGACAGACAAAAGATGGCAGATGGATAAAACAGAATGGGCTGGAAGAATGTGAGGGGCGGAGGAAACAAAATGAACAAACTTTAGCAGAAAACTGGAAGTCTTGGCTTGCTGCTTGCTTAACCAATACCAGCCAGTGGTGATCTGTAGGTATCACATGAATATTCAGTTAAAGCCACTTGTGTCATTTCCCCATTAATTTCCCATACTCATAGGGCCAAACTGTGCTCTCTCTTACTCCAATGTTAATCCTGAGTCATTCTATCTCCGCTGATTTAGACTACACTGGTATAACTAAGCTCAGAATTTATATGTTAGGCTGCAACTTCTCTGGTGTTATTAGTGCATTGATTTCAAAAGTCAGAACTATCCAAAAGCCTGATCAGAATCTTTGGGGTCTGTAGTTTGCTATGAAAAATAAAGACATCCTGCGATATGTTTTTATTGCACAGCTTCTGAACTCTTTCTCCCCATGTAGAATCACTACTACTGTTGCATGTAACATGGACCTGTCAAAATATCCCATGGACACACAGATGTGTAAACTGCAGCTGGAAAGCTGTAAGTATAGCATTTTACAGATGCCTGACAATATTTGCCTGGCCTATTTTGAATCTGTTTATTCGTTTGTAAGTGTCCATTCAAATATTTGGTTTCAGCCAGAACAGCCTCTGAAAATGTGCCTTTATTTTTGCAAATACAGAAACTTTTCAAGAAGAAAACAGTTCAACTTAATTCTTCAAATATAAATTATTGTTATTCCAGGGTTTATAAGGTTCCTGTCCTCATGGTCCCCATGCACACTTTATAGAAGTCACAATGGTAATAAACACTACCTTCCTCCAAACAGTCGGCAGGTATTTCAGTCTTTCACATAGACATAAATGATACTGTCTTTCTCTAAAATCACCTCCTTTTGAGCACACTCTTTCATTAGGGCTAGCCTTTGGTCCAATAGGTGGATAATAGGACCCAAATTTTCAAAAGAGTGCCCTCAGTTATCATCCATATTGCTCCCCATTCACACATGCAGTTCATGTTTGTGTATGCAGAAATCTCTGTCTTGAACACATGCATTGGACTGTAAACTTGCATAAGTCAGACACGCCCACTCGTGAAAATTAGAGACTAAGTGGAATTGCCTGGATTGTGGCTAAGACAGAATTTGGCTCTACAGCAATTTCATTGCTGGGCGGGTGGCTTCCCCTCTGAATAGGTCTGCCAGTTATTGATAAAACAAGCAAGTGCAATGAGCTGGTAATAATCTCACTCTGGGTGCTAATGGACACATGTCCACATTATACAAAAAAAAAGTACCAAATCTGCAATTAACCAGCGCCTTTGATGGTATGGTTTGAACTGTTGCTTTCACTGATTCCCTAGGAATAAACAGTGCATGTTAGTCTCTAGGGTCCTCAGTCCAGCATCTTTCACCTGTGCTAAATCACTTACCATAAGTTATTTTCAAAGCAGAGGGAGTTTTGTTACCAGGGAGAAGATCTGAATTCAGGAAATGTGTATTGCCTGTGAAATTGGTGAGCTGAAGCTAGAGCCAGTCCTAGCACAGGAAGGCACAATGAAAGCTTTCCCATCTGTGCCCTTTGTTACAGTAACATAAATGTTGGCGATCATGGGAACCCGCTCCTGCAAGCCCTCTGTGCACAGAACCCCACAGTGGTCCTCTCTGGGACTCCTGGCTGCAGGGCACTTGCAGGAGCAGTGATAGTCAGTAAGCAAAATGCTCTTGGTTACTTAAACTCGAAGGCCTGGATATTGCAATGCTGGCCATTTATTAACAACAGACTGCATAGATAACCCAATAGTAGTCGCCAGAGAGAGAGAACCATGGGATTTGCACCAATACACCGTGTCTTTCAGGAGAGGAGATCTCTTCTCCGGATGCTGAGCAGAGGTCAGCTGACTCCCCCACCATTACACCGGTCTGTAGGCAGGCTTCCTTCTCAGCAGTCTGCATGTCCAGACACTGCTGCTCCCTGGGGAAAGAGTCTGCTCAGATGCAGCGCACTCAAAATCTCAATGAAAAGAAAGAAATTCTTCACCTCCTGCTGGGACAAAAGGGAAGGGAGCTCCCACCTAGCCTCTAATGGAAGCTCTGTTTTCAGGCGTTCTTAAGCTGGGGCACCCACACAGGGCTCCCAATTCCCTGCCTCAAACTGAGCACCCAGAGAACTCATCTCCTCCTTCCTCCCTGTCTGTTTCTTAAATTCAGCTGTGCAGGAAGGTCGCTTCCCGGTGCTCCAGGTGAAGCGAGACACTCTCCCAGTCACACAGTTCATCAGTAAAGATGGAGCTTTTCTTAGTTCCATCCTTGAGAATCCCCAGAGTAAAGCAACAGCCAATCTCCCGTTTCAAGCCACAAAAAATAAATGCCTGAAATCTCATTATTTAAAAACCAGGTTTGACTTGCCAGCTTCTAGAATGGAGCTCCTATGGAAGCACATATTATTTTCACATTAAAATCCTATTAGTTCACCATGATTAACTTTATTACAAAGAATAGCACCTGAAATAATAATGATTGGCCTCTTCTTTTAAAGTGTAGCTGGCTTCAGACTTTTTTTTTTTTTTAAGTAATTGGGTCTTACGTCATGCTCAGTGCTGTCTAATTCCAGTGAAATTACATGCATATTGCCAGCTGGAGATTTCATTAGGATAAATGCCTAGAATTAATGCTATTTAAATATATGCTAGATGAATTAACAACCTGTCATTTATTATAAAGTTTCCCTAAGTAACCGCAATTGCTATTATTACAAAACTGTCCAGAAACTTTGAAAAGTCACATGATTAAGGTTTGGACGCAGGGATTCAGAACCTGTGCATTGAATTTATGAGTAGGTCAGAGGCATGCTCCAGTAATTTGTGTCTAATAGAAAACACAATTAGATAAACAATACTGTAGGAAGCGTGGTAGTTTTCCTCCAAGGTGTGAATTGGTGACTATTGGCCTACCAGTGTCACTAGTCATTTTTCAGATAGACATTTAATTAAAAGAATCAAACTAATAAGATTAATGGGCTTATTCACTAAATTAATATGACTTTTTTGAGCTTGCTGGCTATTCGGTGAGTGAGTAGGAACGTCAGGTTATCAAAAAGATCACTCACTTTAATTTGCAGTCATGTTATGCTGTCACTTTAACTTCCAGAGCCAGATCCTCAGCTGGTGTAGTCTGGGGTAGCTTTGCAGAAGCCAGTGGAAGTATGTTGACTTACACAGCTGAAGCTCCGGTCTGGGCCCGTTGTTTTCAGTGGGGAGTTCTATTTCAAAATCAGTGGCGGCCCTGATAAATGAGCGTCACAATATTTGAATAGTCCAGTTCAGGGCTGATAAGCTCCCAGATGTTTAGATGCTTGTCCAAAGCATCTTTGAAGTGTGCATAAATGGGTGGGCCATTTGGTTAAGAAAGCGCCACACACTCATAAGATTTCTGACTCTTCTGCTTCCAGTCATGAGAATTTATAACAGTTTACAGACTTGATTCTAGAACAGGGCGAAGGGTTGGAGATGAGACTTGTACTTCTTTCATAAACCCATATGGCTGACGTAATTATGCACGGCGATTGTTATTAACCAAGATCATCATTTGCAATCAAATTAGAGCTGAGTGGGATTTCCACCTTTAAAAAAATGTTAGAATATTTAAAAAATAAAATAAAATGCTGTAAGCAGACTATATGAAATAGGAGCTGACTCTCCACTGCCTTGCATGTTGTTATTTGCCGCTGGGCAATGTGGGTGCAAAACACTACCAGATCAGAATTTGCCACTCATTTACAACACTGGCAGAGACTTACACCCACATGAGCAGGGGTAACTGACTGCACCAGGCACTGAAGAATAAAGCCCATACAGCCTAATTTCAATTTCAATTTGATCCATCAGAATAAAAATATGGCTAATATAAGAACAACCACTTTCACCAACATTGTAAAGTAATTATACCTATAAAACAAAACCTGTAGCCACCTAGTAATCTCGTTGCTTGTGGCTCCATAGCTGAGTATTTCTGATTCTATCCAGTAGAGGGCAGTATGCCATGCATGGACTAGTTGGTTCATTACAGTAATGTGGTTCTTTATGTTGTCTGTAGGGGGATATGATGGAAACGACATAGTGTTCACTTGGTTTAGGGGAAACGATTCAGTTCATGGCCTGGAAAAACTGCGTCTCTCTCAGTACACTGTGGAACGTTATTACACTCTGGTCACGAGATCCCAGCAGGAAACAGGTAAAGCAGGGAGGTGGGACTGGTGGAAGAGCATGTGTATCTCGCAAGCATGTATAATTTTTCTCTTTCCATTCTATGCAGTGATGTCTTTCAAGCCAAGAGGACATGAGTAGTGAGATCATTAGCAGTTCCTAGTTCCACTGGAAATAAGGCAGTAAAATTGCTTCTATAGGAATAGGTGATATGTTCCTTAGGTGTTAATAATAATAATACCTAGCTCTTGTATTACACTTTTCAATAGTAGATTTCAAGGTACTTTACAAAGGGAGGTAAGTATCATTATTCCCATTCAAGTCATGGAAAATATGGATTTCACACGTGCCTGAAATCCACTTGACATTTTTATTACATCAGAAAAACCTAGATTGTGCTTTCTGCAACTACAAACTATAAATATTGCATTAAGCATTCCAGGAAACACTTAAAGTAACTGGAATCAAAACTAACTTGTTGAATATTTGTTTCCAAAGGTCACTTCTGTCTTGATGTAATGGGAATGTATTTCTCATTACCAGCTGGTTTAAACTTCCTTCCCTAGTGTCAGAGATAATATGAGGAGCGAAGCAATCTTCCTTAGGGTGACCAGATTTTCAAAATGAACCAGGACCCGGGGTGGGGGCCTATCAGCGAAGGATCAAAGGTTTTAAACATCCAGGACATCCTGGCCTTGTCAAGATACGGGCTGTCCTTAAGCATAGGCAGCATACAGGGCTGCGTAGGACACTAGAAAATTTAGGGCACCCCTGGGTCTTAGTGTCCACCCTTCCACCTCTTCCTATCCCTTCCTATCCCTGTTCTGACCCTTCCTGCAGGCTCCCACCACAGTTGCCTGCTGCAGCCTAGTGAGTCTTCCTCTGGAGGGGATCTAGTAACTTAAATGTGAAAAAGCGTTCCAGCCTGCCAGATCTATTAGCACAAACTGTTAAAGAGCCATTTAACAGGCATTTGTCACTCCCCAAGTATATACTGTCAGTTTCTGAATTTACTGACAAAAAAAGTTGTGCATTACTATAATATTTACTCAGAACATGTTAGTTTTCAGGACCTTAGTTTAAAATTTGCTTTAAAAATATTTCATTAGTGTGTTGCTGAAGATTATAAAATCACATCTCTAAAACATCCTTGCAAAGATTTTTAGATGCACAATATGAGTATTCATCTTTAGCTTTAAAATAGGGATCGGCAACCTTTGTCACACAGTCCGTCGGGGAAATACGCTGGCGGGCCGGGCTGGTTTGTTTACCTGCAGCATCTGCAGGTTCGGCCGATCACAGCTCCCACTGGCCACGGTTCGCCATTCCAGGCTAATGGGGGCTGCGGGAAGTGGCGGCCAGCACATCCCTCGGCCCGTGCCGCTTTCCACAGCCCCCATTGGCCTGGAACAGCGAACCGCGGCCAGTGGGAGCTGCGATCGGCCGAACCTGCGGACGCTGCAGGTAAACAAACCGGCCCGGCCCGCCAGCAGATTTCCCTGATGGGCCATGTGCCAAAGGTTGCCGATCCCTGCCTTATATGCTTGGACCTTCAGACATATAGTTTTTTTAAATAAATTTTTCAAAAGACCACCCTTATCTAAAATGCACATTTTAATTTTAATTACTATAGTACAAAAAACTTGCTTCCAAAGTCTTCCTGTCCATCCCTTTCTCCCTTCACTCCCCTGTTGAAGAGAGCCCTTAATGGGACAACACCCCTTCCTTCCAGATAGCTGGACAAATGAGTTTCCTTTTCTTTACTTCTGACTATTTGATGAACTAGTTTTAAGAGAAACCTCCAGCAAAATCAGTACCTTAATAAGATATAAAATCCTTTGTTATGCCTAAAATCTTTGGAAACATATTTTTTAAAGTTGGTGAAATTTCATAAACATGTCTATTGTTATGGACATCACACAAAGTAAATTAATGTTCCCTTTTTCTAAAAGCAATGAACATTGTTATGAACACACTAAACCTCTGTGACTGATTAATTTAAAAGAATGTCTTTGTTTCAGTGAGTTAAATGTAGTGATCTGGAATGATTACTTTATGAAGGCTTAAGAGTACATTTAAAATATAAAATCATCTTAGAAATACTGATTAAGAAAATGTAAAACAGAAGAGCTGCATCATGTTTTCCATAATATTTAATGTTGTATTCATCAAGACAGCTGACTTGCCCTTACTACAAAGTTTTTACAAATAAATCTCTGACAAACTTCAGGGTATATCAAAAAACCTGTGACTGACATTTTTTATTCCCAAGTTTAGTGCTTTTAATTAGGTATCTTCTGCATGTCCAGTCTTCACCATCTGGCATGCAGTGGAAAACATGCTTCATTTTCTTTAGAAAGAAATTGCAGACAAGTGTTTTTTTCCAATGGCATTTGCTTCAGGGATTTGGCCGGAAGGGGGTGAGCGGGGAAGGAAGAAAGGAGGGAGACAGTGGGAAGAGGGCGGGGTCTGGGCAGAGTGGGGTGGGGCCTGGGACAGAGCAGGAGTGGAGTATGGGTGGGACCACAGGCAGAAGAGGTGGGCTGGGGAGCTAGCCTCCTCAAGCGGCAGCTTCACCCACTGCCCATGACAGCAGGTAAGAGTGGGTCGGCTCCTGCACTCCCAGCGTGTGGTGCAGTGTCCTTAGGCAGAGGCCATATTCAGAGAGTCGAATGCACCAGCGCAGTGCATTCTGCATGAGGAAGAGGGTACAGGGCTCTCTGCAGGGAACTGTGACTCTCCGCCACCGTGAGGTGCGCCGGGTGGCTCGGTATCCTTTGCTGCCTCATCCCTCCCCCCGCCAGGCTGTGAGCCCGGGCTGCCATCGGGCATAGGGGCACCAATTTAATAATAATAATGCAGAGGGTCCCATAAATCCTAAGGACAGCCCTGACAAGAGGTGTTTATTTAAGAAAACAGCTACAGGCAAACAGATGAGTTTCCACACAACTTCGTTCCAGTTTTGGAATCCCTTGTTTACTAGAGATCACGTCCTGTCTGGGACTCTATACAGCACACAGAGACCATTAGTGGCTATATCGTATATTGTATTTAACCAAATCATTACAGACATGCTACAGCAGTTCTATGGTACCAAGCAGAGAGCTGAAGTGAGAACACAATGTTGCATCCAATTGTAATGGCACAAAGCATTCCCTCTTTCCGTTGGCCTTCCATGGTTGAGAACTTCAATTCTGTGGTGATATTCCCACTTCCTACTAGCCTACAAAGCAGAAACCTGAGATCACGTGTCAATGGGCTATTATTAAGCTACAAGGCCAACCAGCTACCACCCTTGCTGTTTGCTGTAGAAAACTTAAGAGAAGCACATTGATGTAGGAAGCATTGTAACAGGTTAACCGGACTTAACATTATGGGACAGATCCTCAGCTGATGTAAATCAGTATCACTTCTTTGAAGTCCATGTTGCTATATCAATTTACACTGGCTGAGGAGCTGGCCTATAGACAGGACTAAAGCAAAGCTTATGTTGACTCTTGGAGACATTGTCTAGTCAGATTTGGCCTGAAATACAGATTGTGTGAGAAAGAAGCTTTTACAAAGCACAAGGTTAATAGAAATGTTTCCTTCCATTGTGTTTTTTCCATGCCGATGGAAAAGGTTCTAAAGCACCAAATAACCATCACCACACAGCGTTTGCAACTCAAACACTACAGCCCTGTGCTAGCTTCATGACAGACTGATGGTGAAATTGACTTGAGGCTGAAGTGAAGTGGGTTAGGCTGATTTCCTTGCCTAAGTGGAGAGAGATGAAAGCAGTCACTAAGCAGCATGAAAAGCAATAAATAAATTAGATTTTAAAATTTCTGTAATGTTAACAGAGTGGGGTGCTATTTCTGGGCCTGATCCATAGCCCACTGGGTTCAATGGAAAGACTCCCATTTACTTCAGCGGGTACTGGATCAGAATTTTAACCTGACAAAGTCCTTTTAAAATGCTTCCTTGGGAAAAATACTCTGTGCTGCCTCTTAGAGATGAAATGAAGTCATCAACCTGTTTCCAGGCTTTGTTAGGGTAATAGTGTGGAATATTGCCTGTAAATAATAAGATGGGGAGTCCTTAGTGAGCTGCCTATTTATTTTAAATATCTCTTGCTTACCATATATTGTTAATTAACTTACATTGTACATTGGTTTGTTTAGGAAATATGAAATGAATAAAAAGACAAGATGGGTCAGTCTCTCTACTGATGTAACTTGATGTCACTCCAATGACTTCAATGGAGCTGTGCTGGTTCACATCAGCGGAGGAGCTGGCCTATGATATGCTTGAATCCTAATCAAACTCTTTCTGGAAACCTTGCTTTTGTGGCATGTGTCCTTGCTTTACCTAACAGGCAACTACCCGAGACTGATACTGCACTTTGAGCTGCGAAGAAATATCCTGTACTTCATTTTGGAGACCTATGTTCCTTCCACACTGCTCGTTGTCTTGTCCTGGGTTTCTTTTTGGATCACCCTGGATTCGGTTCCTGCAAGAACCTGCATTGGTGAGTGTAGCGGGATAGTCACCCGCTCCTGCACTGAAGGGTTTAAAACAGCCCTGGGTTGCAGGGCTGTTGCAGGAGAAGGCAGCTACGAGGCTGATTGGGGAAGCACCCGCAGCTGGGCCACACCCCAATCAGGCCTCAGCTGGCCCTATATAAGAGGCTGGGAGCCAGGAGCTCAGCAGACTCCCTCTAGCTTCTGAGAGGGAGGGACCTGGCTGCAGGGACCTGAGCAGAGTACGTGAGGGGAGCAGGGCTGGGGAAAGGCAGAGGAGCTGGGGAGCTCCAGCCTGGAAAGCCCCAGGCTGCGGCCTAGCATAAGGCCAATGGATACTGGGGGTTGCAGAGGACAGCCCAGGGGTAGGCAAAGGCAGCAGGGCCAAACCCAACCTTGCTGGTGATGAGTAGGCTGACACTGCAGTCTGCCCCAGGGCATGGGGGCTAGATGATGACTGGCAGTAGCCTTCTACTGAGGTGAGGTGGGGATAGTGGGTGGGGGTTCTCTGGGGAGGGGAGACCCTGAGAGAAAGAGGTTACTGCCAAGGGGCAGCACCCCAGATGATGGGTCACTGGGTCTGGGAGGGACACGGGGGCCAAGCAGCAGTGGACACCAGCCTGCAGAAGGTGCTATAGAGGCTGGATGAGCTAATTCCCAGAGATGACCAGCCGGAGGTGCTGCAGGGGTGCGTCCCACATTGCCACAGTGAGCTGCTGCCGGGGGAAAGGTACTTGAGGCATGTGCAAGTGAGTGGGCAGAGTGCAGTGTGCAGTACAGTCAAATGCCAGCAACACTGCCCCCACCAGAGCCCTTCATGGCCAGGGCTCCAATGCGATCCAGGACCTGAGGCGCGCCTGCTGTCCATTTCAGGCTCCCCTCCATCTGCCAGGGTATCTCCATCTGGGTTAATATTGCGGGCAGTGACATCACTTAGGTTCTGCACCTCCCCCCAGAGAGGGACTTTTTGCATTAGCTGAGGGTAAGAAAACAGCCTAGGGGCGGGAAGAAGAGCAGCACAGAGGGGCTGGCCTTTTACACTGATGCACTTCAGTATCCATGGGGCAGGAACTTCTCTTCCCACTGGATTCCCTGGGTGGAGAAGCTGAATTCTCTGCTTCCTCCATCTGTACAAAGTGGTATGGAGTGCTTACCATTGTAAGTCAATGGAGGATTTGGATTTGTTAGTGTTATACCCACTAGGCCTTGGTGTAAAGGACTATCCAATGGGTAAGAGAACCAGGCTTTTTGTTTCCTGAAGTGCGGGTGAAATGCTTCCCCATTTGACCTGAAAATATGTCCTTCTTCGCCTTACAGGAGTAACAACTGTGCTGTCGATGACCACTCTGATGATTGGCTCCCGGACCTCACTATCTAAAACCAACTGCTTCATAAAGGCCATTGACGTTTATCTTGGCATCTGCTTCAGTTTCATTTTTGGTGCCCTGCTGGAATATGCAATTGCTCACTACAGCTCATCACAAAAACATGCAGCTAAAGAGCCTCAAAAGGTACATATGGAGGTGCCTTAATGAGCAAGGTGATATTGAGTCAGACGTAGTTGGTCTTTGTTAATGGCATATCCAATGAAGAGTGAACTAGAGAAATAGTCTTCCTGTTGGGGGATGAATAAGAGGTACATGAGTGTCTCTCTCTTGTTCCTGTACCCATTAAGCAATGGTATATACAACTCCCACAGTCTCACGCAACACTGGCCCATAGCCATGATGCTAATGTTTGGCATCACTTGAGTGCTGCTAGCTCCAGAATCCTAACAAATCTGACTGTGTTCACTCATTGTCTAGATGAATGTTAATAGCCGGAAGAACCTTTCTTGCTGGCAAAATGTGGTGAGTAACTGTGCCAAGCCAAAGCGTTACAGCAGTGGGGAAGACCACCCTGACCATGGGGAGAACTGCGTGTTGCAACATGAAGCCTGCAGGGGCTTTTCTTTCCTATTGACATGCAGCCTTACGCTGTGCACCCAGCTGATTTTATAAGTTACGAGGATTGGGCTGGTTCGGTGCTTGGAATAGAGATCTCCAAGGAATACCTCCATTCTTCAGGAAATGCTGCTGTGATCCATAAGATGGCACTTATTGAATGTTTAAATTTTGCATGTAACAACCCTAGCATTACGGGTCATCAACAGTGATAGACCCTTCAGGTCTAAAGCATAGGGCTCTACCACTTAAGTTAAAGGAGTAAATCCCTTAGTTGAGAGCTGTGTGTAGTCTCTTAACTTCTGTACAGAGCAGCCAATAGAGGAGGATATGACACACTTAGCCAGTGCATTACATGTGTATCCAAATCACATCACCTAACATTAATTGTGCTCTATCATTTCCTAGGGTCCTACCAAAGAAACTGAAGATGTCAACATCACGAACATCCTCAATAGCTCCATCACGAGTTATAAGCAGAAAATAAGTTTAGCCAGCACTGAGATTTCCAGCGATACCGTCGACTATTGTGACCTGACCATGAAAACCCATGACAAAATTAGGTTTGTGTTGAGAAACAAAATGCACCGGATCATCAGCTATTTCACAATTCAAAATCCCAGCAATGTTGACCATTACTCGAAGTTACTTTTTCCTTTGTTTTTCATGCTGGTCAATGTATTTTACTGGGCTTACTATCTGTATTTTTAGAAAATGACACCTCTTCATTCTCACACTTCAGAGGAGCTTGAAACCAGGTGGGAGCAACCTTTATTCCTTGATACCCCTTACTGGACAGAAAACTCACTGAGCTAATCCTACCATATTACAATTGTCCTGGAAAGAAAGGTAGATCTTCCACAGTTCATAGAAGGAGCTACAATTCTCAGAACATTGGGGACCAGGAATATAGCCAGTGAACCCTTATTATTGCTCTGTAACCAGCGTTTTTATCCTGCTCCTTGTCTTGAGTTTCTTTTAATGTTTGTGGGTCAGAGTGTAGTTGTGATTCAGCCACTTTTCTCTCCATAAAATGCTATTAATCTACGATGGCAACTGTGACGCTCTGTACCTTGGGGGAACATCCTGAACCCCCATGTTCATCCTTATAATATGATTGTGTGGTATCCAGTGCAAAGTTTGTCATGTTAGGTGTCTTCGGAAGGCTTGTGATGTGCTGAGCATTGTTGTTATAGTAATGTTATAGGTTGTAATTTCATGTATATAGTTATGAGGCTGAAAATGTGTCCTCATGGCTTAAAACAAGCCCAGGCAAAAACTCTCCAGGAGCAGAGGCCCAAGCAAAATTCTCCATGAGCAGAGGGGCAGTTCACACTTCATCAGGGCATGTATGGGACAAACCCAGCCCAGCCTCACAGGAACAAAGGACACTGGCCTAAGCAACAACAAAGGATCTGTTGGAATCTCAAGTGAGTCACCCCCCTTCCTTGGTCAGTTTGGGACTATGATGAAGTAATGCTCACCTGACTCTGAGGGTGGGGGGGAGAGGAAAGCCAAGGGGGAAGAAAGAACATGATAAAAGGGAGAGATGTTCGCCACACTCTCTCTCTTCCACCTCCATCTACAGACACCGCAACCAAGCACCTGAAGTGCTGATCAAAGGGGAGAGCCTGGCTGAAGGGCAACCAGCCATCCTGTGGTGAGAAGCATCTAAGTTTGTAAGGGCACTGAAAGTGTTAAGATCAGCTTAGAATGCGTTTTGCTTTTATTTCATTTGACCAAATCTGACTTGTGCTTAGATTTTAAGTGAATCTTTTGTAGTTAATAAATCTGTTTGTTTATTCTACCAGGAGCAGTGTATTTGGTTTGAAGCGTGTCAGAGACTCCCCTTGAGATAACAAGCCTGGTACATATCAATTTCTTTGTTAAACTGATGACCTCATATAAGCTTGCAGCGTCCAATGGGCATAACTGGACACTACAAGATGGAGGTTCCTAGGGTTGTGTCTGGGACAGGAGATATTGGCTAGTGTCATTCGCTTGCACAATCCAAGCAGCAGCCGGCCAAAAGTGCTCACTCGCATAGCTGGGAGCAGCTTACATGCTAGAGGCTGTGTGTGAACAGCCCGGGAGTGGGGGTTCTCACAGCAGAGCAGGGTAAGGCTGGCTCCCAGAGTCAAGGATTGGAGTGACCTAGCAACTCACCGGTCCAGATAATATCGGGGAATGTCGCTGCAACTTTTATTACCTCTTGACAATTCCTCTAACATTGCACTCCAAATATTGTTTGTGTCAGCTTCTGGGCAAGTGTTTTTCTGATGTCTGTTTTATCATATGGAAAAATGCAGAGTTGCGCACACACACACACGATTTGCAGATGCAGGGAGGGTCATAATGGTGCAGTTTGCAAATGCTGATCCCATTTGTGTGCACAAAAATGGGTTCTTCATACAACACCAGGTCGGTCCATGTGAAAAATACATTGCCCATACAAGATTGGGGAGGGTCGTTTTAAAGGCCAGCTTCCACCCCCTTTGAAAACCATTTCTTATCTTTCATTTTAAAAATTAGTCAATTTCTAGCCCTCATAGTTGCAGAGAAAAGCTTGAAAACATGAAGCCTAAAGGCTCCAAAACCAGAAGGTTGGTGAAAGGAATCCATATTTAAAATCTCATGACCTTTAAGCCAATCTCATGATTTTTGTGGGACCCGATCCATGATTTTGACCACTTGAGGTTGGCAATAGGAAACACTTGTTTCTGTTTCTTGAATAAAAGCCCAACAGCACAAACAGTACATCATGCAGGTGTTTAATCTCAGGAGATTTCTCTTCCTGCTTTTTAAAAAAAAAAAAAAAAAAGTTCCCCTAACATTCTCTGTGCCTGGAGATTTATTAAGATCCCTGTTGAACTCCTATACTCTTAGATTCGACTGCCTTAAAAACTCAGCATCTCCCTGTCTTATTCATTTTCTACAGTGTGACACATCACTGACCCTATAGATAATTCTTGTATGACTCTTTAAAAATTGTACCTATGTTTTTTTGTAATAAAATCAGAAATCTAAATAATGGGATGATAATGGGACAAATTCCACTTTGTTACGCTGACATAAATGTTGAGTAGATCAATAGACATCAGTGGCATAACCCTGGAATAACACTGGTGTATTGGAGAACAGAATCAGGCCCCTGTGGTTGCAGAGTGCATATGCTGGAAACTTCAGGTCAAGTGAAGTACAATTCTTAATTCCCATAAGTTTTCCATCCACATATCTCATCAATGGTCAAAGACTGTGAAATAAATACAGAACTGCAGATTAAAACTTTGTACAGGAAAATTGCTCCAGATATGCAGAAGCTGAATGTTAACCATGCACTATTACTGGGCTGGGTCCCTCTTGAATATTCTACTCAAAAACCCAGGCATATTTTACAGGCAATTTGGTTTGGAAGTTGGGCTAGAGAACTCTATAAATCAGACCATTGCACACAATGGCCAGAGCTACCTAGTCTCAGCCATGATAGACATATCTTGAGAATAGCTCATCTTTGATAATATTTTTGTGCTTGCTTTTCTAGTCCTGGCAGGAAGTGAGAAGGAATGTGATTTATTTTTAAAGTTACCTGAATATTTTTAATCCTCTGTTTCTAGCTGTCTTTGTTGTTGTTTTATAAAAGCGGTCTCTGATAATTCTGCTATTGTCTGTGTCCAATCATCAATCTCTGATTAGAGGGTCAATCATGCCCCAAGATCTGTGTATAGAGGGGACCTTCCCGTGCCAGACTTCACCGTTCCAGTGTGTGAGAAGGGGATCAGCTGGCTCTGTGGCAGCATCCCCACCCCAATGACCACACTGAGGGGTCTCTGTAGTGTCAGCCCTGCATGGAGGGAGAAGCAGGGCCTTGCTGGGCTGGAGGTAGCGAGCTGTCAGTCTCACACTGGGTAGGGCCAGGAAGAGCACACCTTGTCCTCCCTTCAGCCCCATGGAATTTACCTGGAAAAATAAATATTTCCTAGGGCTGTATTATGTTTCCTATGTTTGTGGAAGGGATCCTCCTTAAAGGGGCCAGCTGTGGCCTGGGTGTCCCTGGTTGCAGGGTCTCTAAGACCCATGTTGCCAAGGACTCCTCAGTTCTGTGGCTCACCCTGTGTGGCCCTCAATGGGCTGATTAAAGAGAAACTCTGCAAAGTGGTCCTTGGAGACAGCCTTTTTCTCAGCTCCCTCCCTCAGGTCTCACCACAGGAAGGGCTGATCCAGCCCCACAACACCAACTCCCTAACTGCTTTGTGTTGGGTGTGAGGGCACCTGTTTTTAGACTGCCAGGCTATTTGACCTCGCTTGGACGAGAGAGCCCTTGAGGGTATGTCCACAGAGCATCTGGGAGTGAGCCTTCCAGCCCTGGGTGACAGACCCTACTAGCTTTGCCTCAGCTAGCATGCTAAAAATAGCGCTGTGGCTGTTGTGGCACGGGCAGTGGCTTGGGCTAGCCACCGAAGCGTGGACCCAGGGTTTGGGGGACTTGGACTTAGGTGGCTAGCCTGAGCTACCGCCCATGCCACAATGTCCACACTGCTCTTTTTAGTGTGCTAGCTCGAGCAGAGCTAGTGCAAATCTTTCTGCCTAGGCTGGGAGGCATGCTTCTAGCTGCAGTGTAGCATAGACATACTCTGAAAGGCCTACCTCCAAAGAACCACCTTGGGCTGCTCCCTCAGAAGAGGGGAGGGGCTAAAAAAGAAACTGGTGTCAACTGATTGCATGTGACAAATCAAACAAGGCCAGGGATGGGAGTAGGGTCAGAGGTTCAATAAAAGGGAAGCAGAGAAGTTCAGGCAGCTCCCATTGCTTCAAGATGATGGCACAAGCTGCCAGAACTGAAAGCCCTCTAGCCCAGTCCTCTTTACAGTTACAGCACAGATACCAGCAGCTGTGCAAACTGCCCTGCCAAGCTGACATGACTCTAATGCAATGAATGTCTACGTGGCATGTGATGGAACTAGTACAGTCTCTGTGGTCCACACCGGCCTTGGCCCCTCTGCTCAGATGCGGGAGTAAAGTGAGGTGATGGGTTTTATAATGTAATCAGCTGCCTGCTAGGAACTGGATTGAGTTCACATTTCACACAAACCACCGAACAGCTCTGACGATCTTTAATCAAACACAGATAGATTAAAAATTGCATCGTATCTCAAGTTCCATGTTCTGTTATTAAGCCCTTTGCCTCTTGCACCCTAGACTTACTGAGCACGTGACATTGTGAGAGGTGACATTTGTCAGGACACTGGACATCACAGAACTCCAAAAGCAACATCCCAAGTTGCCAAAGCTGTGTAAAGCATATTCTGAGCATGGGGAAGGAGTAGCACCGTGGAGGTCAATGGGTTGCTTAACAGTGAAACGCCATCATTAATGCCTCCTTCCTCAGCAATAATATATTCTTAATGGTCTTTATCCATGCCACCTTGGTAAGGGACAAAGCTGCCTTTGAAGATGAAGGCAGAGATGGAGTAGTATGTTGTTGTTTAAGTGTAGAACACTGTTACACTTCTCCAGAAAGTTAAATTCAAAGCAGTGCTCGGAAGCTAATTATGTTTGTCGGCTCAATTTTGCTCACTCCAAAATCAGTATGACTGACTGCTTTGTTCTGGAAATGAGTTAAATGTGTGTGTGTCCCACACCCACACTTCAAAGCACTGAGCATTTGGGAACCAAATTCCATTTGGTATTCTGTATCTTTAGGCTAGAGAGGATGGTTTAATTTCCTGATTTTGAAGTAAGTCTCTTAAACAGATTATATATGGCTGATTTTGTTTCCTTTTGGTATATGCAACTTTCATTTCATGCCTTCACTAAAGGCATAATCTTGAAGTTCTTACTCAGGCAAAACTACTGTTGATTGCAATGTCTGTCTTCAGTTGGAGTTCTGCCTGAGAAAGGACATATCTGCATGCATATTTGTATTAGAGTTGTGCAAGTATGAGTGTTTGCTTGGTATGTGACTGACTAAAGTGAGCTAAATCTCTTACTAGGGTTTGTTATAGAAGGTGGAAAAAACGTGTGAAACTTTATGGATTTCTTACTTTAATAACTTTTTATTGAACCATTTTGCTACAGTACATTGTGAAGGATCAAAACCACATATTCATAAATCATACCTTGTATTAAGTGCAGCACCTGAGAAAAAAATGGGAACCGAATGACAATGGCAAGTGAATAAACAAAATTCCAATAATGAAATGTAGGCTTGTACATAGTGGCATTTAAACTCTATTCCATAAAATGTAATAAAGTGAATGTTTGAAATATAAAATCAAAGCCCTGGAGAGGTTATCTGTTTTTTTTTTAAATCACCACTTTCTTTTTGCGTCAATTTCTTCCTTTAATCCCAACTAAAATGCTGTTATTTGTTCTACCCTGAGCTCACACACAAACACTTAACAAAGGGAACTTTTCTATTATAGTGGACGTGGTTAGCTGCTCCCAGGGTTGAGGCTGAACACTCTATTTGACAACGTTCCCTTTTTAAGAGGGGCTCATAACTTGTTCAAAGAAGTTCTCTGTGAGCTGAAATTCTTCACCCACTGCCCCTCCCCCAACTCAGCAAAAAACCCCAATATTTTTAAAAGTTTCAGCACAATTCATTCTATGTGTTACTGGTTTGAGATCTACGTTATATAGCATACACACTATATATATAAAATAGTACAATACACACATATCCCACAAAGAAAAATCATTATTTAAAAATCAGTTATGGTTGGTTCAGGGGAACATCCACCTCCATAATCCCTTACAAGTAAGGTAATGCCCAAATGTATTTGCATTCCCATTGCATTGGCTTTCTGCAAGCATTCTAGCAAAAGAGGTTACTGGCCAGATTATTCCTGGAGGTCCCAGTTCAACAAAGCACTTAAGCACTTGCTTCACTTTAAGTGCAGGATCCTTCTTTAATGTCCCTTAACCTCCACAATCACTTTCAGTGACAGACTCTAACCCTTTATAAATAAGTTCCATACACCTCCAGCATATACAATAACACAATGCGCACACCCAACTCCTCACAAATACACTGTAACACAAAATCTTAAATCTGACCTCAGCTGGGTGCAACTGGAGTAGCCAGGAGGCTGTTCTGTTGGACTGAGCTCAAACCAGCCTCCAGCTAGGTCCAAGATTTGGGAGAAAGGGAGATAAAGGTGACATAAAGCCACCTCTGCCTCACCCCACCACACCTGCACCAGCACAGCTCCAGAACAGTGGAGGATTTGTCTCTGCTAGTGTAAATCAGTATAGCTCCATTGATTTCAGTGGAGTTGCACCAGTTTACACCAGCTATGGATCTGGCCCCCAGGGTGCAGATTGATTCTTGTAGATCACTTACCTTTTTTTAAAAAAAATATAATGGAGCTATCCTCTCTCTTAGAACTGGAAGGGACCTTGAAAGGTCTTAGAGTCCAGCCCCCTGCCTTCACTAGCAGGACCAAGTACTGTTTTTGCCCCAGATGTCTAAGTGGTCTCCTCAAGGATTGAGCTCACAATGCTGGGTTTAGCAGGCCAATGCTCAAACCACTGAGCTATCCCTCACTAATGACCACAATGTGTTGTTCACAGTCATCATGAGGCATAGATAGAGTCACTCTTGAGATGCTCTCTTCTTTTCTCTCTCAGGCCTGGTCTACAGCTAAAACTTAGGTTGACCTAGCCATGTTGCTCAGGGCTCTAAAAAAGCTCACGCCCAGTGTGACATAGTTAGGTTGAGAACTACTGGGTTAGGTCAACCTATTTATCATTGTGGGCAGCAGGTTGAGAACCACAGTGCCCCTGCAGTCCCTTATGCCCAGTGCCCCTCACCCAGAGACCCCTCCACCAAATGGGACCATGAGCACAACTGGCCACGGGGGTGGGCAGCCGGCAGCCTGAACCCTGCTGAGTGGGGCTGGGCAACCAGGACCCGGACCCTACCATGCCCTGCCAGGAGCATGGGCTGGCAGCCAGGACCCGAGGCATAGGTCAGGAACCTGGGGGTTCTGTAGCACCCCTGCAAACCCCTAGTTCCCAGGGCCCTCCACCTCCTCAATGCTTTCCTGAATCAGGACTCCAATCAGGGAATAATACCAGCTGACCAGTTGACTTAGATGACCGACCAACCACAGTGAAAATTTCAAATTTTGGCAGCCAGCTATTCATGAATAATTGGAGGGGTTAGTCACTGAAAAAATGTACAAATAATGTTCAATTTTTGCCTGTACACCTCATGTGATATTGCTTATGGGCACTGCCACATTTCACGGGAAGCACTGAATGTGTACTTCCAGTGTAGCATGCTACTTAGAAACCTGGTCAAGGAAAAACTGCATTCTTTGTTTCTGCTGTGCTAAGAACAACAGATGGAACCACCAAATCTAGCCTGGGTTCTGTAGATCTTTCTCTTATTGGGTTATACCAAAGTCCTGCCCTTGGATTTTCTGTGGACAATTTTTTTTCATTGATTTTATAATTCTCATAATTTGTAAATGCTAGCACTGCAGGGAGGGGGGACTTGCAACCAACAATTTATTTTCAGTTTCGCTTTGTGAACTGCCTGCAAGCAGGGTGCAATTGTCTCTCATTTATGCAGTATTCAATATTATTTGCTTAATAATATCTGTGAAAAACTCTTGATCTATAGCTTGTTTGCGGGCACTTAGTTATGAATACTTGATAGTCAAAATTTGATCTGCTTTGATTGGACACGGGTCCCATGGTGTGTTTCTTTTGCCTTATTTGGGACAAACAAACAAACAGAATCAGGTTTCCTTATGAATGCTTGTGTGCCTACTCTGCTGAATCAGCTTAAATCTTGCTGTTTCAGACCCTGACTTAGCAAAGCAACTAAGCACATGCCTAAGTGCTTTGCTGAATCGGGGCCTCCATAAACATTCTGGCCAGTAAACTCATTTGCTAGAATGTTTGTTTGCAGAAACGAGTCGAACACAAAGGAAATGCAAACACAATCAAAACTAAATTATGAAAACAAAGTGTGAACTAATATTCACAAAAGGTTTGGGTAGTAAATTCCCCACTCTAGTAAACATACATATTTCTGAAAGCAACAGTAGATTAGAGGAGTGGGAACACTTTAAAGTAAATATAAGTATTTAAGCAAATCTACTGGCAGGGAGGGAGTAAGGAGTACAGGGATAGAAAGAATGAAAGGGACTTGAAAGTAACAAGCATGAGGAGCAGTCAGGCTATTCTAACCAATCTCGCTCACACATATGCACACGTGCCCACACACACACATACATAGGAGGAACTTTCTTAATATTACTGACATCTGATCTGTGATTATCCACTTCCATAGTAAACCCCAGTATGATGGGGTATCCTCTCCACACTTGCTCTGAAGGGGCAAAGGTAGGCCAGAGGGGTCAATTAACCTATTAGGTAGCAAGCTGGCTGAGAGGACATCCCTAATTAGAAGAAACTCACATGTGCAGGAACAGGTTGGGCTTTCATAAAGCCAGGGAGCAGACAGCAGAAAGCTGCAATTCATCCCTGGAGGGAAAAGGAGGTGTGTTGGGGCTACAGAGACAAATAGCTTACTACAGTTACTCCATGGGAGGAAGGAGTTTTGAGACTGGCAAAGGCAGAGAAGGAAAGGAGAGGAGAGCCAGCAGGTTAGGAAGGGGCTCAGGGAAATGCAGCAAGCTTCGGGATGGAACAGACCTGGCCTGCTGACTAGAGTGCCTCTGAGCTGGAACCCAGAGTAGAGAGTGGGCCCAGATTCCCCTGCCAGCCACTGGGGAAGAGGCATCAGCAGGGCAGTGAATAGGAAGACTGCCTGAGCCTGTTGGTGGGAACAGACTTGGGAAACCACTTGGTGACCTGGCTGGATGGCTGTCACGAAGAGGACACTGTGGTTCCTGGAGTAAGCATGGTGCCCAGGCTGAGAGAGTGATGGTGGGCAACGGCAGGAAGGAACATCAGCCACACACAGCTGTTTCCTAGGGTGACCAGGAGGAAGCGCTACCAATGGTGAGTACAGCACCCCTTCACACAGTCCTGTGCTGATCTCCATGCAGGTTGAGCCCTTTACCCTGAAGGGGCAACTGCAGAGCTCATTGGGGATTTGAAGCTGTAATAAATAATAAAAAGTAATCCTGTTTTAATTTGTGAGTGTCCATTGTCCAAAAGCCTCTCCAGGTCTGTCTACACTGCAATGAAACACCCGGGGCTGGCCCATGTCAGCTGACTCAGGCTCACGGGCCTCATGCCAGAGGGCTGAGTCAGTTGACATGGGCCAGCCCCGGGTGTTTCATTAAGTGTAGACTGACCCTGAGGGTTAGAGTTAACTCAGGTTACCTACACATGAGTTACTCCTCTCAAGTTAGCCTAGTGTCAGTGAGAGCAGCCATGCTGCGAAATAGTCAAGTTAGGGTTTGGGATTTTTTGAACTTTCACATGGGTTTATTTCTGTAACCTCAATCAGCTTCCAGGAGGTATGGCCCAGCTGGGGATTCCTCTTCACTTCTTGCTCAGAAATCTAAGGGGCTACAAATGGCAATAAGGAGATGCCAACATTGCTTACAAACTCCAGTCAACGCCACACAACTCTGCCTAGCAAAGCAATGTTGCTACTGCCACCCTAGTACATGTTCGGCTCCTTCAGGCACCACATGACAGCCATATACTTGATGATCTCGCTGTTCCAGCATGGGAAGTATAGTCTGCGGTCGGTGTGGTCCACGCTAACCAAGGATGTGGTGTTCCAGCCAACTTCCTGTCTCTCTGTCTGTGGCTCTGTGTATTTCTTGGTTGGCTCCAGTGCAGTATGGTGAATAAGATTTAGAAACTTGGCGTCTTCTATGTTAGCGTGTCAAGACATTGGCTTCCTGGTGATCGTGTGAACCCATTTGAGGGAGTTGACTCTGTACTCCATTTGCAGTTGTTGGCACTGCAACTCCTTCTGAAACGTCTCACAGAAAATCTGGTTCTGATGCATCAGGTCAGGCAACTCCTTCTTGCGGCCCCACACAGCAGTGAAGTTGCTGCATTCACAATGGCACTACACTCACTCATTTGTGGCCCTAGGAATTCTGGGGGCACATCCCATGATTCTTAGCAGTAAGCTGCATTGCACTATGAATTCCCTCTGTGTATTGTGGCAGGTCAACGTGAGTTAAAAGCACCATTATATGTGGGTTGTTGACCTGAATTTGATGGGTGAATTTTTATGGCTCGCCACTGATCGCATCCAACCAGAAGATTTATAGGTTCTTATCCAATTCAGACTACAGAGTTTAAGAACTCAGAGTTCTATATTGGGAGAGGATTCTCAGGGTGCTTGGCAAGAATGCATACACTGAGGACAATACCAAATTGGTAAAATCTTTATTGCCATTAACCTAAAAACAAGGAATGCAATGAAACTTTTAACTGCAAAACAGTAAAAATTCCAAAACTCCTGCTGGTAACATTTCTATTATAAGTACCTTAACCTAACATACTCACACCCTTCCTTGGGAACCCGGTAATAGGAGGTGAAGGACCAGCCTCACTCCTGGCATGACCGATTAAGCAATGGTGCTGGCTTGTTATGCTCATACAAAGCACACGGGATCTTTATAGAGGAAGCCAAGTCTTCCACTTTTTTCTTGACCATCTGGAGATTTGTGATGGCTTTCACACCTTATCTTTTCCTGATGCATGCATTCCTCGTTCACACAAACAATCTCTTACAGAAACCTTCAAAGGTATACAGACAGCAATATTGAAATTTAGCAGAATACATTGTAAATCAAGCCTTGCTAAATCTTATAACTAAAACAATTCATGCCCTCAACATTCCTCTAATCTCCTTAACATAGATACAATACAAGATCCTGTCTCTTACTTACTAAAACCTTAAAACAAAGAAATGTATATTTAACTAGAGTGCTTAATTTGTAATACATATAGGAAACCATAGTAGACATTATAACTTACCCTAAAACAAAAGGGTGACCATAATCCATCATAAGGATTGTTCTGGTCTGTCATTCCTTTCCCCTATTCAAAAAGGGTGACTGACAGGATAAAATCAAATCATACATTAATTCTCATGGGACATTATAAAATCCTGCTCCTACAGGCTTCCCCAATGGTTAGGAATGTTGAGTAGTTATACTATACTGCATAAACAGAACTGATAGCGTGATAGACGATAGTCTCTAGAGTAAAGTACTCCAAGAAACCAAAGCTTCAAAAGTTACAGTATAGAGCTTAGAAACAGAATTTAGGCTTTCGCGCCTCTAAATTCTATCCCTAAAACTATCCTTACAGGGTATTTTATAGGATCCTGATCTATGTAATTCAGGCTAACCTACTATACCCAAATCTTGTTTCCGTACCCTAACAAATTTATGGGTGCCTTTCTCCTATAGGTTAGTGGATTATGACACTTAGTTCTTATTAATATATTTAGAAAGTATCTCACTCCAAAACTGCCAACCTAGACTCTCTTGATGACCTCAAGATGTGATGTACCCTACGGTTACCAACCGGTTGTAGGAGCCGGATAAACCTATGACATGGGACAGTTCCCCGCTTTGGTTCCCCAAAGTTCAGGGACCATTCTTAACGGTGCCAAAAGTTGCCAGCTTTTATGCTAACATATTTATAACTGATTATACTTTTTGGTATCGAGCAGATCTTACAAGCCGGTAGGCTTCTTGCATTTCAGCAAAACTACTTATTTGGAAATACATGTCTCAGCACATCCTAAATTCCAAGGAATTAATACTGATAAAATCTAAGAATAAAATGGATTAATATTAGAAAAGGAAACATATTAATTAATACTGCTGGCCAAATTAGTAGGATATAATAGCTATCAAAATAATCATATAGGCTACAGGGTTTTTGTGTGTGGATACGACTCGAGTTAGGGACAACACTCTAGTTACAACTTGAGTTAACTTTGCAGTGAAGACAAGCCCTGAGTGTATTAACAGGAGATAACTAAAAACAGCCTCTTCCATGGAAGAACAACATAGAATATCAGGGTTGGAAGGGACCTCAGCAGGTCATCTAGTCCAACCCCCAACTAAATCATCCAATTTTTTTTGCCCCAAATGCCCCCCTCAAGGATTGAGCTCACAACCCTGGATTTAGCAGGCCAATGCTCAAACCACTGAGCTATCACAGAGAAACTGTTGATAGGAGCTAAACAACAGGCACCAGCTGATTTACTGGGCAGGAAGCTTGATTAGATCTGTAAGGTGCCTGCCAGCTTTAGAACAAAAGGGGGAGTGTATGCACTGGCAAGCCCCTCCTCCCCCTAGGAACTCCACTGGCCATTGGCCAGCCAGAGAGAGATGGAAGCTGATTGGCTTCTTGCTCCCCACAATCATTAATTTAAACCCAGGCCCGGGGTTTCTTGAGTCTTACCCCTTTTAGGGGCCCCTCTGCCCCTCCCCCATAATTATATAGTAAGGAACTATGGTTTTAGGTGCTGTAGGTCTGACTGATCGCCTGGTTTAGGGGTCAGGAAGGAATTTTTCCCATCGGAGCCAAATTGACTTGGGTGTGTGTGTGTATATATATATATATATATATATATATATATATATATAAATTAATTAATTAGCGTAAGCAGAGTCAGGATGAGCTCTACCCTGACATCTCGTGGTGAATTATGGTGAGTGTGAAAAAGAACTTTAGGGGCTGATCTTGTTTGCATAAGCACACCCACCCTGCCTAGCATGAGCCCAGGGCAGCCCAAAATGGTCACTTTGGCAGCTGTAGGATTCCCAGTTCCTCTATTATTGGGGCAGGAAGAATAAAGTGTTGTTGCCCTGATTATGTAAATCAAGGACAATGAAACTGTTTTATGATAGAGGGTCTCACCATCACCTAAGTAGCACTTGCTAGACAAGGGACATGGGTTCCAAAACCCAGTAAATTGAGAGAGGGTGGGGATGGGTCCCCCTTGAGGATTGGTAATGTCAATTGCAGTATCCCCTCTTTCCACTGTCGAATAGCAGAGCTAATTTTGCTTCCATTAGGAGTCTAGCTAGAGGTTGCTAAGCTGAATTTACTTTGGGCCAATGGTGTACTAGCACTGGGGCTCCCCTCCTACAAGCTAAAATTGCTGAGCTGAGACCAAAGTTCTGTCTTAACTAGTGGGAGAGCCTGAAGACATATTGCTAAGCAGCTGGTAGAGTGGAGCAGTGTGCGGGATGGTTGGAGCTGCCCACGGAACAGTGAGCGGAGTGGAGCTGAGAAGTTTGCAGGGGCAGCTAGAGCAGTTCATGGGACAGCTGGTGGAGTGGAGTGGCTGGCAGAGCCGAGCAGTTTGTGGGATGGTTGGAGCGGCCCGCGGAACAGCAAGTGGAGTAGAGCAGAGCAGTTTGCAGGGACGGCTGGAGTGGCGCGACTGGTAGAGCGGAGCCGTTCGTGGTGAAGGCTGCAGCAGAACTCCATGGAGAGGCAGGGCAGTCGGCCTTGGACCACATAAGGGGCCCCTTAACACCCTGTGTGGCCCCCCCCATTTTCACCCAGGCTGGGGAGGTAAAACTTTGCAGATAAACTTTTGAACTCTGGGGCAGCAGTGACCAAGGACAAAGACTTTTGGGTTGTTGGATTTTGGATTGATTGGACTTAAGACCCTGAGGGGAAAAGGACACTGCCAAACTTACTTGGAGGTGGGTGTTTTGCTCATGGTTTGTGTTATGAATTCTGTCTGTGGTGTTTTCCCAACATAATGCTGCATGGTTTCCCTCCTTTATTAAAAGGCTTTTGCTACACTCAAACTTCGTACTTGCGAGAGGGGAAGTATTGCTTCCTAGAGGTGCCCGGGGGTGGTATGTAATTGTCCCAGGTCACTGGGTGGGGGCTTGAGCCGGTTTTGCATTGCGTTATTGAAACGGAACCCCTAGATACTAAACCTGGCCCTTGTTGCTGCCAACTCAGAGGAGCAGAAGGGTCACATTTTGGGGGGCTCATCCGGGATCATGCTAGGCAGGGTGGGTGTACCTATGCAAACAAGATCAGCCCCTAAAGTTCTTTTTCACACTCACCATAATTCACCACCAGATGTCAGGGTAGACCTCATCCTGACTCTGCTTACAATAGCATTATGGAGACACAGGTTAAACTGAAATAGGATTTAGAAATGTAGTATTAGGAATTGTATGAATGTCTAGTTCATAACATCTGGCCAGTGGGGATAAAAGGCCAAGAGGGCCATTGCCCAGAAATAAGGGCGATGAGATTTCCCTGTGAACTGCAAGCCTAAAGGAAAAGGGGAGACCTGTAGTCTTCATGGAGTGGGGTCCCTCTTTAGTATCTTCTGTCCCCTTTGCAGGGGGGAGGGGGAGAGGATTCACCAGAAGAAAGTCAGCCCTCAGTTGTGGGCTGTATGATAGGAGCCCTGTGAATCCTGCACGGGACCCACTCTAATGCCTGGAATGGGGTAGATCGCACCTCTCCCCAGTGTGAAGTTAATAAAACCGCAGCCTGCCACTTAAATACACCCTTCCATCTGGCCTTGTTCCCTGGCATGTCCTGATAAAAAAACAAGCAATGTACCCAAAGGAAACAAAATCATCTGTGCTTTACCTTGAAGGATCAGCTTTGACATAGGTGGAGCAGGCAGGCCTGCCGATTGGGGGGCGGGAGGGGGAGGGCAATTGCCCAGTGGCATGGGCGATTTAAAAGGGCCCAGGCGTCCCTGGCTACTGCCGCCACAGTAGCAGCGACCAGAAGCCCTGGGCCCTTTTAAATCGCCTGGGTGGGCCGCAGAGCTCCTAGACGAGTGTGGGGTGGTACTGGCAGTGGCAAAGGCAGCTGGGCGGGCATGTGGAAGTCCTGGCCATGCCAGAAGAGCACGCCCAGACCAAACATCAGGTGGACCTTTCTAGGGGGCCCATTGACTGTTCTGCCCTGGGCACAGAGCCATCCCTAGGGTATGGTGAATTAGGGTTACCACTCTGGGCCCTGCACTTTGGGGGGCCCCACAAGCCAGTGCGATTGGCCAACATGGCTGGTCCTGGAAGTGACAGATTCATCACTTCTGCCCAGGGCCCCGCACCCCGCTAGGGACGGCCCTGGCCCTGAGGCCCGGAATTGCTGTCGGCAGGCCTGGGAGCAGGAGAGAGTTTCTGAGTACTAAATCCTGGCTGGGAAAGAACCTGGACAGAGGCTGGCCATCCTTGGGGTTGGTAACCAATCAAACCCCACTGATCTTTTCTGCCCAAAGAGGAGGGAGGGAATAAGTGACATTCTGTGCGGAATGTACAGCTTTGAGGGACCACTACTTACCTACAAATCACATGAAACTCCTATACCTCCTGTTGTTCTGAGTAATCCCTAATGCTGCTCTTTACTGTTCCTTTATATTTTCAGATTGCATTTGACAATGCTGCAAGTATATAGGGGGAAAGAGTGACATTTTCCATACACAGTTAGGATTTGAGAGTCTTTTTCACACAGCATCAGAGATAAAAGTGTATTAAACATAGGAAAATAATATGGTAAACCATAAGAAGGTTGATTAAGGGACAACCTAGTTAGATTTTTAAGTTAATGGTGTCCGTTGTACAAGTGTGTGATGTTATTGACATGAATTGTGACCGTATAGATTGTTGCAACCACTGTTATATATTTGCAGCAAATATTGTACAAAGATTGTCAAGTGAGGTGTCTATGAAAAGATTATGATCTGCTGGTTATGATTATGCTATCTGTAGGCATGTGTGATGTTATGAGTATAATATAATATCTCATTGAAAGGTGACAGGGCCAGAAAGAGTTAATTAATTCAGACTGACCTGACCCAAGGGTGAACCTTAAGGACTAGTTAGGAAGATATGTAAAAGAATAGAGCTTTGAAATGCAAGTCTGTTAGAGATCTCAAGGGTAGATGTTTGCTCAGGTCTTGTGATGAAGCAAACAAGTCTTGTCTATTGCTATAACTTTAATTCAAAGCTCAAAAAGGAATATTAACATTTATGATAATACTTGAGTGAAATAGTATTATTGTCTATGTCTCTTTGAAGGTTGTGTTAACCTGTATCTGAACTGTTTAATGGATAAATTACCCGATGCTAATTGCCAGGATGTTTGGAGGGCGAGTTAAGCCTATTGTTTTCTCAGGCAGAAAGGCTGCTGGAAATGTATAAGAACCCTGGGACATAATCCTTCTTCATCTCAGATTTGCTTTGGGTTTCAAGAGGGGGAAACCTTAAGCCACAAGGATTGAGATCCCCAGTCATTGACTGGAGACATCCTGAATATGGACATAGTCCATAGGTTATAGTCCAATTTCTAAAAGGACTCTTGGCAACTACAAGTTCCCCTCTGCTATGTATCTGAACCTCAAGAATTGAATTCAAGTCTGTATGTATATTGATCTTTTAACCAACACACACTCTCTCCCTTTTCTTTTTAATAAATTTTAGTTTAGTTAATAAGAATTGACTATAGCGTGTACTTTGGGTAAAATCTAAGTTGTAATTGAACCTGGGTATGTGGCTGATCCTTTGGGATTGGAAGAACCTTTTCTTTTATATGATGAGATAAGATTTTCAGTAATCATCATCATATCTGACAGGTGTCTGGATGG
The DNA here is from genome assembly GCF_013100865.1 of Trachemys scripta elegans. Classification (NCBI taxonomy): domain Eukaryota; kingdom Metazoa; phylum Chordata; order Testudines; family Emydidae; genus Trachemys; species Trachemys scripta. The sequence goes on from NC_048305.1 coordinate 31,813,221, forward strand.
AGGCCTGAGGCTGGGTACTTTAAGGGAACCGCATTGTTTGGACTTCTGAGTAACCAGTGAGGTACTATAGAAGCTGTTTTGTGTTGGCTTGGTAAATCTAAGTATTGGAATGACCACCAGCTTTTGGGGTTTGTCTGCCCCGTTTTGTTTGCAGTTCACCCTGATTGAGTGACCTCAGCTGGCTCCCACGGGCAGCACTGTCACAGCATGTATCAATTTTGTAGTTGAAATTATGAATATTGGCTATGTACTTGTATCTCAATGTTTTTGATTCTAAGTAGCGTTAGTGAAGCATTTGGTCAGCTTATTCAGAAAATATTTTGCAGATTAAGTGCTCAATCAAGAAACACTTAACTAACAATGGACCTTGGGAGACTCCAATCCACATGAGAAGCCTTCCTGGGAACGTTCAAGGTAGCATGTGAGCAATGGCTGCTCTCCCTGTAAAGAACTGAGTCATGTATGGATATGTGACTTGCCCATGTGACTCCAAACTCCATCTTGCTGCTGTGATTTTCACAGTAAGAACAAAGGGGTGTCCTTCCACGTGGCAGAGAATATAAAAGGCCCTGGAAACCCCTCCATTTGGTCTTCAATCCTGCTTCTTACTTCTGAAGGAAACTTGCTACAAACTGAAGCTCTGAACAGAGGACTGAATTACCCATCCAAGCTGTGGCTGTACTCCAGAGACTTGATTTGAACCTGCTACAAGCCTAAACCAAGAACTTTGCCATTACTGTATGTAATCGATTCCATTTAACCAATTTTAGCTCTCATCTATATTACTTTCTTTTTATGAATAAACCTTAGATTTTAGATTCTGAGGGATTGGCAACAGCGTGATTTGTGGGTAAGATCTGACTTGTATATTGACCTGGGTCTGGGGCTTGGTCCTCTGGGTTCGGGAGAACCTTTTTTCTTTTACTGGGGTATTGGTTTTCATAACCAAGGAGGAGCCTTGGTGGTGATACTGAGAAACTGAAGTGTCTGAGGGAATTGTTTGTATGACTTCTGGTTAGCTAGTGGGGTAAAACCGATGTTCTCGTGGTTTGGTTTGCCTTAATAGTAAAGGAACTCCAGCTTTGGGCTGTAACTGCCCTGCTCTAAGCAATTTGCCCTAAATTGATACTCTCAGTAGTGTCCCGTCAGAGGAAGCTTTGTTACAAAGTGTAAATGATTGCACAAGGTAAAATACAGAGGCATAGGCGTGCGCACGGGGTGTGCTGGGTGTGCCCAGGCACACCCTAATGCAGGGGTGGGCAAATGGCTCCACTCCCCGGAGCAGCAAGCCGTGAAGTCTGCGCAACTGGGTCTGAGCGCCCTGCCGAGCGCAGCAAGCCGCCGGCCCCTCCCCCGCCTTCTTCCCTCCCCTGGAGCCATGCTGCCACGCGCGCAGTGCTCTGGGGGCCGGGGCTGCGCACTCCCATGGGGCAGTGTTTAGCTCCGCGGGGAGGCTAGGCGCCTTCTCATGGTAAGGGGTCCGGGCCCAGGGGGGTTGGATAAGGGGTGGGATCCCGGGGGGGGTGGTGGTTAGGAGTGGGGGATCTCTGGAGGGGGCAGTCAGGGAGCAGGGGGGATTGGATGGGGCATGGGAGTCCCGGGG
>NC_048305.1:31814923-31840494 GCF_013100865.1 Trachemys scripta elegans
CTCTGGAGGGGGTGGTCAGGGGACAAGGAGCTGGGGGGTTGGATGAGTCAGGAGTTCTGGGGGGGAGCTGTCAGGAGGCAGGGGTGTGGAGAAGGGTTGGGGGAGGCAGGGAGCGAGGGGGTTGTATGGGTTGGGAGTTCTGGGGGTCCTGTCAGGAGGCGGGGAGCAGTTGAATAGGCGTGGGAGTCCCGGGGGGTCTGTCTGGGGGCAGGGGTGTGGATAAGGGTCGGGGCAGTCAGACAGGTAGGGGGTAGGGTACTAGGGGGGCAGTCAGAGGACAAGGAGCAGGGAGGCTTAGGTAGGGGGTAGAGTCCTGGGGGGCAGTTAGGGGCAGGGGTCCCAGGAGGGGATAGTTGGGGGGGACAAGGAGCAGAGGGGGTTGGGGGTTCTGAGTGGGGAAGTCAGGGGGCGGGAAGTAGGAGGGAGTGGATGGGGGCAGGACTGGGGCGGGACTAGGGCGGGGCTCCCTGGGTGCACACCCTAATGAAATGGGCTGTGCACACCTATGTACAGAGGAGAATCAAGCCATAGTTACCCCTGGGAGTTTTCCTGACACCCCTTTAACCTATGGGCCATGCTTGATTTTGGGGTTCTTCTCATTTGTTCCATTTCTTCTTAAAAGCTTTTTCTGCCTGCCTCACCCCTGAGCCAGCATAAGCAACTCTTTGGTGATGCAGTATGAGGCACTCCTGGTACAGCTTGAACTCTGCAGTTTGAACTTGGAAGCAATTTTTTTCACCAAGATGAAAGATCCCAGATGATTAATCTTATTGCCATACATGTGGCTTACATTATTACCTCAAAAATAAATTTGTATATGTAAACATTACCATCTGTGGCAAGGAATCTTATGCATTTTTAAAAGGCGAACAACATGCTCAGATACACTCGTATTGAACTGGTGGCAGAAATTTTATTTGTTTACTGTATAAAACATGGCAGCATGTAGAAAGCCATAAAGCCACGTCAAGGAAACGTGCTTTGGGAAGCACCCAATTATCACGGTGCTGTTTGACTGGCCAAAGTTGTTGGGCTTTTTGTTTTTTTTGTCCCTCCAAATCCTCACATGGAAATAACTTTTCTGTTCGGTGGTGGAAGTCAGTAACAGTAACCATTGTGGTACACAGCCCATCGTGGAGCTGAGATTAGCCAGTGGGCATGTTAACTAGAGTTGGGTGCTCGGTTTTCTTGAATTGTTTGACAAATTTTTCTTCCTCCCCCCCCCTTCCCCCCCCGCTCCTTTGTAGCAGTATATTGGTTTTAAAAAATCACATCCCCAACTGATGTAATTTATATCAGTACAAACTCTGTGTAGACCAGGCATTAGAGTAAGAGCTCATACTTTTTAGAAATATTAGCTTCAGTTGTCTTCTGTACTGTGTGCTATCTGGTATTTTATGTAAAAGCCCCATTGCTTTTACTGCCTAGAAAATGATTGTGGTGCAGTATCTCTCTCTGATCTTGCTGCAGATGGAACTGATTGGAAGATTTTCATTTTAAAATGTTTCATCAACCTGGGCAAAAAAAAAAAATCAATCTGAAGTACGCCCTGTTGGCCAGAGACAAAGGCCATTTGTCCTGCCAACTTAAACAGGAAACTAGCTAAGCTAAAAGCACTGGGGGTGAAATCCTGGCCCCATTGATTTCAATACAGCCAGGGTTTCACCCTGGGCAATTCACTCTCTCTCACTTTTTTGATTCATATTCACTTTATCTGAGGTTTAGATTCCAGCTTTTATTTCTTTTATCAATCTTTTTATTAGGTGCCCGTAAAACATACAGATCCAAGGAGAATAACAAACTACCTGCCACTCAGCAATCATAAGAAACTGGGCTATCATAGTAAAGTGTATATAATAATGCAAATGAAATGGCTCTGGGTTTTTTGATAAGTGAACACCTAAATCAGGGGTGGCCAAATTGTGGCTCTGAAGAGCTGCATGTGGCTCCAGAAGTTTAATATGCGGCTCCTTGTGTAGGCACTGACTCCGGGGCTGGAGCTACAGGTGCCAATTTTCCAATGTGCTGGGGGGTGCTCACTGCTCAACTCCTGGCTCTGCCACAGGTCCTGCCCCAACTCCACCCCTTCCCACCCCCTCCCCTGAGCCAGCCATGCCCTCGCTCCTCCCCCTCTCTCTCAGAGCCTCCTGCATGCCATGAAACAGCTGATTGGGAAGTGCAGGGAGGGAGAGGGAGGCACTGATTGGCAGAGCTGCCGGTGGGCAGGAGGAGCTGGGAGTGGAGAGGGGGAGCTAATGGAGGGGTGGAGGGGTTGCTGATGTATTACTGTGGCTCTTTGGCAATGTACATTGGTAAATTCTCGGGCTCACCCCTGACCTAAATAATGGTCAACAAGTCAAAAACCAAGCCATATAGGAATTGTTACCCTGCAGGGAGCTGTATGTCTTGGCTTAAATTAAACTACATCTATTATTACTTAGTACCCATAAAGTCAACAATTGTGCAAAAAAGGCCTTTCTTATCTGATGTGCCTGTATATATTATCCATTCAGTTACATGAGCTCTTTGGTGCAAGGACAGTCATTTGCTAAACGTTTGTACAGTGCCTAGCATGGGGGTGGCTAATCTGGTTGATCTCTAAGTGCTGCCACAATGTAGATGTTGTTAAAGTCCCCCAGGGCAGTTGGGATGGGGTTGTCCCAGTAAAGCCAAGGCCCAACCCTCAATGTCAAGTTTGCGTGGTGTAGAAACAGACAAGGGGGGGGGAGGGTTAACTGGATGTGGAGCAGATACATCTGAGATTTATTAACCTACCAAGTCCTATTGCCAGGAAAATGAGGAAGAAGTAAGGCGTGGCCAGTCTGGGAGGGGTGAGATCAAACTCCACCCAGCTTGATACTGCTTCCCTTCTTGGACCTGAGAGGGGAGGGTGGGGCTGATGCTTGGCTGTGATTAGGCCCTGGAGAGAGAAGGCATTTTGTTGAACTATTTACACCCTGAAAGTTAGTGGATTTTTTTTTTTTTTTTTTTGGTCTCTACAACACAGGGATCTATGGCTCAGTTGTTCTTGGTTTCCCATTAGCTCTCACTTTATAGGAATTGACTTAATAACAATTCATAATAGCAACAGGCTGAAAAATGATCTCTTAGAACCAAATTATGCCTGGTTCTTGGAGGTCTACTAGATGCAGAAGGAGAGAAGGGTAAAGTATTTGGACAGCCTGTTCATCCCCCTAAACCCCTTATCTCTGTTGCACCTTCATAGTAGGTGCCAGTATTTGGCTGCTGGTGTTAGGGAGTGGTGTCTGCTATTGCTACCTGCAATCCTAATAATGACCCCAACATGGCAGCACCTGTGTGAGGTCTAGCCACCCCTCTTCCTATCCCTAACCCAATGCTACACAGCAGCAAGCACTGACAAAAGCACTGCCAGACCTTCTCATGAGTGTAGCAAGTCCTGCTGCTTATGGAGCTCTGGAGGCAGCATGCCTGGTGGAGTTACCCCAGCGCTACAGCTCTCCTAGCCCAGGACAGCTCTGCTTCACCAGAGGCATAATGAAGCCTTTGGTGTTTGTGATTCCACCTTTGATTTTTAATTTTACGCATTAGGATGAATGGACAACTCATGGATCATCTTGTCTGGGTAGTGCTCAACACAGGCAAAATTCTGCACTCTTCTCTTCAGTGTACCGCGTGTGCACTCCAGCATCACCACGTCAACGTCTCATAAGAACAGCCATACTATCCTGTCTTCTGACAGTGGCCGATGCTTCAGAGGGAATGAACAGAAGAACAGGCAATCGTTGATCCATCCCCTGTCATCCACTCGCAGCTTCTGGCAAACGAGTGTTCCTCACAAGAACCCAGCAAGATCTATAGTGTGCATCCAAATACCCTTGAAAACTGACTGCCTTAAACAATGACAGTATGTAGACTGTACTCTCATTTAACTTCTGTAGCTAGTGTACATGTGAGTGAGTGCATGATATGATAATATCACTGCCCAAACCTATATCACTTGTGACAGACCCAGACCAGTGGGGTACAAGAGTCTGGTAGAGGGCAAATATACTGGTCACTGGATGAGTAGTTTTCTGTTCCCTGAGTGACCAGAGCAGGGGCTGCACTAGAGTAATCAGGAACCTGCTAGAACCAGTTAAGGCAGGCTGGCTAATTAGAACACCTGGAGCCAATTAAGAAGAAACTGCTAGAATCAATTAAGGCAGGCTAATCAGGGCACCTGGGTTTTAAAAGGAGCTCACTTCGGTTTGTGATGCAAGTGTGAGGAGCTGGGAGCAAGAGGCGCAAGGAGCTGAGAGTGAGAGGGTGTGCTGCTGGAGGACTGAGGAGCACAAGCATTATCAGACACCAGGAGGAAGGTCCTGTGGTGAGAATAAGGAAGGTGTTTGGAGGAGGCCATGGGGAAGTAGCCCAGGGAGTTGTAGCTGTCATGCAGCTGTTATAGGAGGTACTATAGACAGCTGCAGTCCACAGGGCCCTGGGCCGGAACCCGGAGTAGAGGGCGGGCCTGGGTTTTCCCCAAACCTCCCAATTGACCTGGACTGTGGGTTCTTCCAGAGGGGAAGGTCTTTGGGCTGTTTCCCAACCCACATGGTGAATCTCTGAAGCAAGAAAATCCGCCAATAAGCGCAGGACCCACCAAGATAGAGGAGGAACTTTGTCACACACTGCACTGGATCCTATTAAGAAAGACATGCGGTGCTAAAACTTAGCACAACCATAGTCCTCAGAACAGAGATGGGCAAAATTTTTGGCCCAAGGGCAACATCTGACAATAGAAATTGTATGGCGGGCCATGAATGCTCACAAAATTGGGTTTGGGGTGTGTGTGTGTGGGGGGGGGTGAGGGTGAGGGCTCTGGTTTGGGTGGGTGGCTCCGGGGTGGGGTCAGAAATGAGGAATTTAAGGTGTAGGAGGGTGCTCTGGGCTGGGACTGAGGGGTTCAGAGGGCAGGAGGGGGATCAGGGCTGGTGCAATGGGTTGGGGTGTGGGAAGGGTTGCAGGCTCTGGTTGGGGGTACGGGCTTTGAGGTGGGGCTGGGGTGCAGGAGGGTGCTCTGGGCTGGGTCAAGGGGTTTGGAGGGCAGGAGGGAGATTAGGGCATGGGGAGAGGCTCAGGGGTGCAGGCTCCAGGCAGCGCTTACCTCAAGCAGCTCTGGGACGCAGCTGCATGTCTCTTCTCTGGCTCCTACGCAGCGGCGCAGCCGGGTGGCTCTATACACTGCCCCATTTGCAGGCACTGTCCCTGTAGCTCCCATTGGAGCACCAGAGGTTGCCCTTGGAGTGGGGCCATGCCGCTGCTTCCGGGAACTGCATGGAGAGGCCCCCCAACCCTGCTCCCTGGCTTGAGCACAGGGGTGGGGCCATGCCACTGCTTTTGGGAGCCACGTGGAGCGGCCCCCGACCCTGCACCCTGGCTGGAGTGCCGGAGCAGGGCAAGCCCCACTGGATGCAGACAGCGGGCCATAGTTTGCCCACCCTGCCTCAAAAGCATCAATGGGATCTATTAGTAAAGACTAATAATTAATACTTTCTATAGATCTCAAAGCACTGCAGGACTGGATACAGACTCTCCCGCACTGAGACAAATGGTCATTCCCCACAGAATGAACACATTGTATGCAAGAGACATTGTACAGTGGGGATAAGCAAGGAAAGTTTTGCCTTAAACCAGTACTGGCTTCCAGTTGTTGCTTCAGTACGGAATCTCTGCAGCATCTTTTGTGCCCTCCCTGTAACAGAAAGCAGTGCTTACTTGAATTGCCTTGTGGGATAGCAGCTGAGGCTAAAGGAAAGCCCTCAAAGCTCTCCTTTTAATAATGCCTTGCCTGCTGATTGCATGTTTTTAGGGACAGGTAGCTTTTGCTAATGAGACTTTTAATAATAAAGTTTTCATTGCTTTGGAAAATGTGAACTTTGCTGGGTAGCTCAAACAAGCCCTGCAGTTATAGTTACAATATCCTAAAGATTTAGCTTCCCAGTAATAATAGGTCTAAGCCTTCGCACTGCCAGAGGCTATAACTATTTTATTTGAAATGAAACCTCTCATAAATATCCAGCTATGAAGTCACTTTATATCAGTTGCTGTTATATAAACTGGACAGGGCTAAATATCCGATCAGCCAATATCAGGGTTGCCAGAAAGAAAGGCTGTATGTACAATGCTTGCAAATTGACAGAGCTCCTTCTCTTTATTAAGCCATCCTAGGAAGTGTTTTGTTTTGCACGTTATAGCAACTTCTGTGACGATTGCATCCATAGGCCAGTGGTCATAGCAGAGTCATCTTCTCTAAGCCTGAGGGTATGTCTATACTTTTTTAAAACCCTGTGGCAGTAAGTTGGGAGCCCGAATCAGCTGACGGACTTGTGTAGCTTCTGCTATGTGGCTAAAAATAGAAGTGTAGACATTGCTGCTCAGGCTGGTGCCCAGGCTCTGACACCCCCCCCTGCCCCTTTGCCAGCCTGAGCGGGCATGTCTGCATTGCTATTTGTAGCCCCATAGCACCAGCCTGAGTCAGTTGATGTGGGTTCTTACTGCAGTGGGAAGGGGGGAGGGGATAGTTTCAGTGTAGATGTTCTCAGTGTAGATGTAATCTCCTTTTGATGTCTGTCCTATCAGCCCCACAATGGGAAGGGATACTAAAAGGAAGCTGTGCTTAAGTTGCATACTGCATCCTGTTCTGTCAGACTAAAGTTCCTCATGATACTGCCAAGAACCAGCACTCTATTCTTTGGTGCCCAGGAGCTGGAGTTAAATAATAGATGTTGATTATCCCTTTAATCTTAGTTTTGTACCATGCCTAAATTTGCCCATTTTTAGTAGAGTGAGATAAACACCCGTCTGTTCCAAGCTCCAATATTTTCTTTCTTGATTGAATTGCTAAATTTCTGGGTGGCTAAACTGTCCCCTGTCCCAGCATCCCTGTTATCTTTGCCCCTGCACATGAAGCTCTGAGAATAAGTACTGCATTTTTCATGACAAGTGAGCTGAAAGGACCATGGGCCAGATTTTAAAGGTGTTTAGGCAGATTTTTAAAGGTATGGAAATTGTGGGTGTTAGATGCCTAGGCACCATTGAAAATCTGTCTAGCTACCAATCTGCATCTTTAGATGCCTACATAGCTTTAAAATCTGGCCCTATATAACAATAGCTTGATTAAGCATGGCCATGTTCCAAACATTTGCCTTCAATAACATTGGAATATTGAGAAGGATGGGGGGACTCTTTGACATATGAGGAAGAGCTAGAACACAGCAAAGTGATTTTGACACTAGCCCAAATTATTGCAAATTTCCAAATTCACCCCCTTTTTAAAAGGTTCAACTCTGTTGCACAAGAGTATGTCTACACTGCAGTGAAAAGCCCACAGCTGGCCCATGCCAGCCAACTCGGGCTTGTGGGGCTCTGACTGCGGGGCAGTTTCATTGCAGTGTAAACCTCTATGTTAGGGTTGGATCTTGGGCTCAAGGACCTTGCAAGGTGGGAGAGTCTGAGAGTTTGGGCTCTGGTCCCAGCCTGGAAGTCTACACTGCAATCAAACAGCCCCACAGCCCAAGCCCTGCAAGCCTGAGTTATGGGTATCTAGTTGCTGTGTAGGACTCTTAGAGTCCTGCCCTAGCCCCTACTTCCACCTTGACATCGTCCTAGCATTAGAATAGCTACCCATCAGTCTCTCCTCTCCCCCTTCCCTCATTCCCACCCCATGCCCATTGCTATAAACCCACTCACACACAACTTACCTCTTTCCTACTTTTCTTTCCAGGAGGGCAGCTCAGTTGGGTCTGTGCTATCCCTGGCAGCTCCTTATTGAATCTTTGCAAGTGCTGATGCATTCCAGAATCACCTGTGCCCCCGATTTTAATATTAATATGCATGTATGTGGCAGCTCTCATATCAAAGACCTTTGAAAACTGTCCATAAAGAATCATTTCACCCATCACTGAAGCCCTGCCTGGGGTGAAGCAAGGCAATTGTTCCACAGCCACGCTACGCAACAGTTTAGAACAAGAACTGACTGACTGTTTGTGCATGGTAGAGAACAAAAAGGAGAGCGCGCTCTCATCTCTCTGCCCCTCTCTTGGGAAGTGAGAGCTCATAGGCCAGTGGTCATAGCAGAGTTATTCTTCCTCTTGGGAGCAGGAATAACAGCCAAATTGTAGATGTACCACATGGGGCCCTAGCATCTCTGCTTTGAATGTTCATAGGCTATGTTATGCACCAATCCAATCCCAGTGAGCAAAAACCTAAGGGGAAAAGCCTGTCTAGGTGACAGACAACTGTCATCCTCAGTAGATAAGCATTGAGTGTTTCTAAGCATAACATTACTGTGGGCTAACTATCAGGCAAATGAGCAAACTGATGGCACCTCCTTTTAATCTTTCGAAGAAAACAATTAAAATATATAGGCTGTATTATTAAAATATGTAAAATTTATAATTTAATTATAAGATTAGAGCTTTATACTCTAATGGCCCCACTGTATTTTGCATATTAGTGAACAATTGCTTCCTTAAAGCACGCAGTAGAATCATTTACTTGATACTGGAGAATAAGTTAATTATGGATCCCCTGCCTTTGACTAATGGATTTAATAATCACGTTACTGTAGAATTAACTTCTACTTCTCCATCTTATAGCACTAATGAGGAGATTCGTAAGTTATGCTTCCTAAAAGTAAGATTGGCGTGTGTGCATGCGCACAAAGCTGCCTGTACAGCTCTGGCTTCCAGCCCGCAGTTCCTCCAAGAACATTTAATCGTATCCATCACTTTTGCCTCCATCTATCCTTAACACCCCCCCCACCCCCAGCAGCTTGCCATCCCCTCTACTGACTTTGCCAGAAAACTTAAGTTCCAGTATGAAAGGATAATATCCAATTTAAGGGCCAGGTTGTAAGAGAGGATGTGAGGAGCTCTTCCCCCAACACACTTTTGCTCACTTATGCAGGGGCCACCCACAAACTGAGCCAAATTCTGCTCCCCATAACACCAGTGCAAATCCAGAGTAACTCCATAGATCTCAATGGAGTTCTACTAATATAAAACTAGCGAGAGCTCAGATTCCTGCCCTTACTGCTTGGGCTCCTCAAGCAGACGGACCAACGGACTCCCACCCTGGAGGTACCAAACTGTGTTAGCGAAGAAATCTCTGTAAATTGCAAAGAATTTGATCAAAAAGAAAAGCCCTGGCACATTTGGAAAGATTCGTATGTAGCACTGTGAAAACATCACCGCAGACCTTACTATGCTTGATTAGGATCCCCAGCCTGGAGACTTGTGGGCAGAAGGACAAAAATCTTCGTGCCAACAGCTAACAAGCTTCGGGTGCCAGGGACAATTAATGCTCCAATCATTGCCAAAGAGCTATAAGGCAGGAAAGTGGAGAAGTAGTACAATGACAAGAATGCCCAGCCATTACTGCGCTGCAAGTGGGGAAATAACTACATTTCAAAGAGAACATGCCTGACAAGTGGTAATAGCTATTCCATCAGGACCAAGGTCATATATCACCGCCACCCCCAAGAGTCGGACCAACAAGAGGAACAGAAGGTTTCTAAACAAAATCAAGTATAGTGGCTCTCGTGAAGACATTCATAATGCTGCCAATAGAGGTAATACAAACCCAGCTAGTCACTGACAATGAAAATCAACAGGAGCGCAAACACAAGCTCAAGGTGGAAGATCAACTTCAGCCACCAAACAAGCTTCTACAGAAGAAATCGTTTTGACTTGAATAGGAGTTTCTCTGAGAGAGGATTGAAGGTCTGGTCCACAAACCAGATGGAGTACTACATTGTATTGGGTATGGTGTCCTAACAGGAGTGCTGCCAGCTTTTCTGCCACCATAGGCGGCGGAAGGTCCCGCCCTGAAATGTCGGCCCCCACAGAGGTGGCGGAAGGTCCTGCCGTCGAAATACTGCCGCAGTTGCTGCCCCCCAAATTGTAGCACCCTAGGCGACCACCTAGGTTGCCTAATGGGTTGCGCTGGCCCTGTCTCCTAAACTCAATGCCTCTTTCACTCAAATAGCCTCTTCCTTAAACAAAAATTAATCAAGACATGCAATGTTTACAGTGGATAGTCATATAGCCATGCATTTGTGTCAGGATACTAGACCTGGCATCTTAAATGCACATAAATAACGGGCTCTGTACAGAGCCCTTTCTGTGATGATTACAGATCTGACAAGGAGCTGGGATGCAGTGGGAGTACTGGGACCGTGTGGTGTACAAAGAGATGGGAACAAGGAACTGGGGTAAAAGGGGAAACTGAGATTGGATTAGAAGCCCAATAAGGGGCACTGGGACTGGAAGCCAGTTGAGGGGAGGAATAGACTTGAATTCTACCCCTCCCTCTGCCACAGAGTTCCTATGTGATGCTTGGCAAGTTGCTTAAAGAAAACTTTTTACAAGGGGTCACTAAGTGTGTTCCTCACTTTCTGGGTGCCTGACTTGAGACCCTGGCATTTGATTTGCAGAAGAACACAGCTATAACTGCAGTCTAAGACCTTGTCTACAGTAACAAGGTAAGTCGATCTAAGTTACACTAGTTAAGTTATGTAACTTACATATGTTATGTTACTTACATAACTTAACTTAAGTCGACGTAGCTTAGATCGACTTACAGCGATATCTACACTGTGCTATGTAGATGGGAGAGCACTCTCCCATTGACTTACTGTGTTTTCACCAGACCCGCTAAATCCATGCCACTGCATCGATTTAGCGCTCTAGTGAAGACAGTCTCTAAGGGAGCTGGGCTTTGCACAGCAAATGCTAAGTACTCTGAAAAAGCTAGACCTGGACATCTCAAATTGGGCACCCAAATTTAGGGGAAACTTTTGACCTTAATCTCTGCCTCAATTCCCCATCTGTAAAATGGAGATAATAGCCTCTTACCTCCCAGGGGTGTTGTGAAAATAAATGCATAAATGTTTATGCAATCAGATCCTTCAGCAATGAGTGCCATGGAAAAGCCCGTAAGGTGGTTAATAATTCTGTCTTCAGAGCAGGGTTTGGACAGAGTGCAGTAAATAAGTCCTAAGGCCACACAGTGAACAATGAGGATACAACAAAATATTGAGTAGCTCACTGAATGAAGGCAAGGGCCCTGTGAGGGGGGGAAAAAATAGTATGTGCTCATGTAAATAAAGACTATCATAATCCATGCATGCAGGGGGGCTGAATTATAGCTGCATAAGCAATCTGGTTTCTGGCATTGCCTAATTTTTGAATCCTTGACTTTGCAACCTTAATATTTTTAACATTGGGGAAAGGGAAAAAGAGTAGTGTATGCAATGTAAATATAGAATTAACATGAATATAAACTACCGTTTCCTGGCCATTCTTTCAGATTCCTTGTGAGACCACAAATGAAGATTTGTGCAGGGCTCTCAACCCTCCCTAGGGTTTTGCAGGGGAAAACAATGGAGGGAGAGACCTGGTCAAAGGTTACCTTTGGAACCCTAGTGTAGCCCCATTCAAGTTTAGGGGAGCTGCTGTACATGTGTATATCCAAAGGAAGAATTTGTTTTTTTTTTTTTTTTTTAAGCAGAGATCTATCCACTGAGTGCTTACAGAGATAAGGGGTCAGGCTCTGAGGTCCGTACTCAAACAAACCTGAGCAAATGTTTCTGGATCTGGCCCACAGACTAGAGCACCTGACTCCAATGTTTTCTTCAAAAGAAATAATGTTAAGGTTGTCAAGACACAGTTTCAGATTGCATCCACCATATACCATGTATTACCACGTAAAGCCAAATAATGCAGTGTAACCTTGCAATTTAACATAATACTGCGACATGATGAGAAGGCAGGAAAAGAATAAAAATGTAATTTCCTAAACAATTCGCTTAAAGGAATTGCTGTGCAGGGGGAAGATGGTTTTGCCATTATCCTGCTGGAAGAAGCATTGCTACTACTAGTAGCAGGACATAATGTGTTCTACTGGAGGAGGTCAGGATTTTTGCTATTATCAAATAAGTGCCTATTTCGTGGGGCTCCAGTTATCAGCCTTTCTGCAGAAACCTGACAGCATTCTGCCCATTCTTGCCCTGTGCCAGTGAGACCAACTGGTTTGAAGTGAGCTGCATTGGTCAAATAGCTCTTCCCAGAAGGGATAAGGAGCCAGTTTTTCAGCTCCACAGTGGTACATAGGGACCTTAAAGCCGTAAAGGGAATGCTGAAAGTTGCAGTAGGATGTATTCAATGGGTGGCCCAAGCTTGTGAAATCTGCTCTCTCTGGAGCACCCACTGCTCTGAAAGTTCTTCCTTTCAAGATAGCACATCCATCTGGAATCTGCTCCTTCCAGCTCATGCCCGATTCTGGAACTTTCTCCCTCAGGTGGTTCTCCAGAGCCCAAGCCTGGTGAGTCTCAGGAAAAACCTACTTGTGAGGCTAGGATTTTGCTTGACTTTATGGCAGGAAATTATGGGGCTTTAATGGGCTAGGGGTTCTGCTATAGTCTGTGGATCTCTAATTGGTTTCATTGCGGTAGCATGTACAGATTCCTTGGCAGTGGGAGTAAGTACAAGTTTCTATATCAATAAGATTCAAAAATAAATAAGAATTTGATTTATTTATTCAAGGATCCCATTCCACCAATGTCTCTCCAATCCCAAGCAATTTAAAATGGCTTTTCAAATTTTCATGAGAGGGTACCAGCCCGATTCATGGGATGAGGCTGCCGGCCATGAATCTGGGCAATAAGGAAATACTAATGATCTTTCACTTGCCCATCAAAAAAATCACTCATTCGGGCAGTTTGATTCTGCAAAGTGACTACATGAAAATTGCAACTTGCTCTTCAAATCCACTACCTCTATATTCACATTTCAGCAACACAAATATCTCACTTCTTTCTCTCCTGTTAGCCCTAAAGAGCTAACACAACTTAGAGACAGTCAGCTGGAGTCTGTTCCTTCCTGCTTGTCATCAGCATAATTGTCAGTTATACATGAGCAAGCACATGGAAGGCATTAGGGTTGTACAGGTGCCACTGAGGTGACCATCTGAGTACTGTGAGTTGCACAGGTTTGGCCTGCAGTCATGGTAGCATCCATGGTAGAGATGGACATACCTTAGGCTTAACTTTCAGAACCCAGGTTGAGTTTGCAGGCTTAGGCACTCAGATCTCTCTCTACATGTAAAGTGAACACTTTTAATATAAATAATTGAGGCACAATAAATCAGGAACTCTTGATACCATTTTTAGAGTTGCTTTTGCAGTATAGAATTGTACTTGAAAGAAACTAAGATGAGGCTCTTGAGCATGCCGATGATGTTGACCATCATGGACCATGGACTCCTGACCACCTACAGATAATGGTGGAAGAGCTGCAAAAACTGCAGAATCTGTGGGACTGAAGATCAGTGGTGAGAAAACCAAAGTTATGCAAGCTTCCTGTAAAATGGTAAGGAATGACCTGCTGATTCTGCATGTGGATGGCAATAACACTGAATGGGTGAATAGCTTATCCAGGTAGTCAGTTGACAGAAGGACATTCTACAGCTGCACAAGTCATATCAGTCTTGCATATATGGTATTTCAGCTTTTTCAGAGGTGTCTGTTTGGGCCATGGGATGTCTGTGTGACAACTAAGATATGAGTGTTCAATGTGGTAGTGATGATGATTCTGTTACATGGAGCAGAAACATGGCCATTATAAACAGCTGAGGAGAGGTGTTTGGACACTGGAAATAAAACCCCAAAGTTATGGGGTGTTCCAGTGGCTTGATTTTTGTCACAAACAAGGAGATATTTACATGATACGAGCAAGCTGCAGTCTTGCACCAGTTGAGAAAAAGACAACTGCAGTGGTGGCATCCTGGCCGACCTGAAGAAGATGCTATGCTTTTACAGAAGGTTTATAGAGCTGAGGTCAAAGGATGGAGAGCAAGAGACTGACCATAAATGATGTTGGAAGGTGCCATTTTGAGGGATTTAAGAAGCCTAAACCCTCCCATACTGAGTCTTGCTGAAGGAAGATTTGCAAGGGACTGTTCGAGATGGAAGGCCATTCTGTGCACCACGACGTCTACATCACATCTGTGTGAATCTGCTGTTGCTGGGTGAATATAGCATTTAAAAACCATTTAGAACTGTGTGAGAGAGCTGCTTTGGAGTCCCAGTAGAGCAGTCTTTGGGGGACAGCTGAACACAGATCAGAGTTCACTGGTTTAGTCATAGAGTGGTTAGGATTTTATATGGCTTTTCACAGAGTTTTCAAAGGCAATCCCACAATACACAAAACAATGGCAACAAAGCAAGTGCATGGTCATTTTTCTTTTTTGGTTAGTACTTAAATTGTAAGCTGTTGGGGGCAGGAACTGTTTTTGTTCTATGTTTGTACAGCACCTAGCACAATATGCTGTGACTGGGGTTCCTATGTGCTACTGCAATACAAATAATAACTGCTAATCTAGCAGGTCAATGTAAACTAGACTCACTGACTAGTGCTTTATCTTTTCTCATGGGTCCATGCACTTTGGAAATGGTTCCTGAAGGGTCATGGTGATGACTATTTAACAAAATACTGTTACACACTTTAAGCCACGTTTCAATTTAAGTCATTGACCTCTTTTTAAAAATGGCATAATTGGATGGCTTGCTTGGGGTTGCTACCTGAATAGAGAATCAGAAGGGGGCTGGTTAGTGATGGGGGCGGGGGAAAGGAAGGAGTGTGGTCAGACAAGGAAGGGGTGTGATTCAATGGTGAAGGAAAACTGTGGAAAGCAGCGTTGCAGAGTGGGGTCTTGGAAATTGAAGAACAAGGAGAGTGGGATTGGGTAAGGCAGTACTTTGCCCTGGAAGGGTATTTCAGAGGGTTGGGCATTTCATTCTGAATGGGCAATACATATTGTAAGAAGATTTATGCAGAATAACCAAGTCACCAATGTGACCTGATTTTTGTAAACCTCCTCCATTACCCTCTGTTCTCCCCCCCCCCCCCCCCCCCACTTCTTGAGCCATGTTTACTGTTAGATAAGTTCTTTAGAGCAGGAAGCATGTCTTCCTATAAGTCTGTGGCAACAATAATACTAACCTTATTGATAAGGACACAATCATTTCCTGTTACGTCTGTGTCATTTTTTTTATTTTGTGGGCAGCAACAGAATGTTAATGAAAGGAAGATATTTAGACTATGAAGTTGTCTGGGTTTCTGTAAAAGACAATCACCACGTTTGTCCCTTCCCCTATCCCCCACACGCATTGAAACAAGCTTCCAAGCTTATACACATATTGAGGTAATACCATTTTTATATTAAACCATATAGAAATGTCCCTTTAAATGCTATGTGTGAAAGTTCATATTTCCACTCTGTGATTCTTCTTTTCCTCTGTATTTATTTACACAACATTGGTTATGAAAATGTGAGCAAATTTGTCTCACTAGAGTCATAATAATCATATCAACTTTAACGTAGCTGCTACGTGTGAAAATTACTTTTGGCAAAACTATTGTCAATGAAAGATGGTTCATGGGGTGTTAGACAGACATAAATATGGCCATCTATTCATGTTTGTCTTGATCACTTTTATATTAGAGTAAGAAATGAGGTTCAAATACACATTGGATCAGCCCAAGACCATGTTAACACTCCATTGTGTTTGACTGCAAAAAGCTATCCAAAATGACCCAAGAAATTCTCATCCAGGATCAGCTTCTATTTTATGAAGCAACAGCTTTTTAACAGCTTGTTGAATTTCCATTGTGTTCACCACAGGTAGTGAAAAATTCAATGTTTTAAAAACTCATTTGACATGGCTTTAGAGACAACCGATCTGATTTTCCTCTCACTTGCGTTCATTTAATTCCATTGACTTCAGTAGAGTTAATCCT
Organism: Trachemys scripta elegans; assembly: GCF_013100865.1. Classification (NCBI taxonomy): domain Eukaryota; kingdom Metazoa; phylum Chordata; order Testudines; family Emydidae; genus Trachemys; species Trachemys scripta. Next base: position 31,830,745 of record NC_048305.1, read on the forward strand.
GAGTTACACCAGTTTAAGTGAGAGCAGAATCAGACCTAATTTTTAATTACCTTATTTACAGTCTTTAATTCAGATATTTCTTGAAGATTTAAGTGACCTAGTGTTTAACATTGGCTATTCAGTGAAAACTTCAGGCAACTGCCTGGCTATAGTAAGAGTCCTTCCTAGCATATTTTTGTTTCCCAGTTCTTTCTGGCTTTGAACTCATGTGTTACCTATTAAAAGAGAAGTGCAAAGTTCTTTCCTACTTATTAACATCCTGAATGTCTGCACCGGGATCTTCCCCAGTCTAACTTCTCTCTGCAAACATGGATCCCTACAACAAGGTCCATTCATTTTTCACTGCATACAAACCTCTGAAAACTTCTGTGCTTTACTGTAGATTTTCATCCACTGCATTTCCAAGTAATGAAGTTGACATTGACATTTAGAATCTGTAATGCAAAACAATATGTGCAATTATATTTTACACTTCTACATCAAATTCTAAAATATATTAAATGGATCAAGAAGGTGGGATAAGAATCTGTTTTCATTAATTCACTAGTCACATATTTGCTGATTCTTAAAGTTCAGAGCATCACTTACATACTTAATTTACTATTTTATAGTGTGACCCTACAGTCAAAGGCAGTGCACAGTACAGAATATGAATTAGCCCAGCCATGATAAAAAAGCAACAGAGGGTCCTGTGGCACCTTTAAGACTAACAGAAGTATTGGGAGCATAAGCTTTCGTGGGTAAGAACCTCACTTCTTCAGATGCAAGTAATGGAAATCTCCAGAGGCAGGTATAAATCAGTATGGAGATAATGAGGTTAGCTCAATCAGGGAGGGTGAGGTGCTCTGCTAGCAGTTGAGGTGTGAACACCAAGGGAGGAGAAACTGCTTCTGTAGTTGGATAGCCATTCACAGTCTTTGTTTAATCCTGATCTGATGGTGTCAAATTTGCAAATGAACTGGAGCTCAGCAGTTTCTCTTTGGAGTCTGGTCCTGAAGTTTTATATTTATCCTCATGCACAATTATTTCAAATTTGGTGACAATATATACCTCCAGACCAGTGGCACCGCTATGGGCACCCGCATGGCCCCGCAATATGCCAACATTTTTATGGCTGACCTGGAACAACGCTTCCTCAGCTCTTGTCCACTCATGCCACTTCTCTACCTACACTACAGTGATGACATTTTCATCATCTGGACCCCTGGGAGGGAAACCCTGGAAGAATTCCAACATGATTTCAATAGCTTCCACCCCACCATCAACCTCAGCCTGGACCAATCTACCCGGGAGGTCCACTTCCTAGACACCACAGTACAAATAAGTGATGGCCACGTTAACACCACCCTATACCAAAAACCCACCGACCGCTATGCCTACCTTCATGCCTCCAGCTTCCACCCGGGACACACCACACGATCCATTGTCCACAGCCAAGCGCTGAGGTACAACTGCATCTGCTCCAAACCCTCAGACAGAGACCAACACCTACAAGATCTTCACCAAGCATTCTCAAAACTAAGATACCCACACAAGGAAATAAAGAAACAAATTAACAGAGCCAGATGTGTACAAATTAACAGAGCCAGATGTGAACTCCACTGGCCATCACCTACAGTCCTCAGCTTAAACCTCTCCAACGCATCATCAGTGATCTACAACCCATCCTGGACAATGATCCCTCACTTTCACAGGCCTTTGGATGCAGGCAGTCCTCGCCCACAGACAACCTGCCAACCTTAAGCATATTCTCACCAGCAACCACACACCGCACCATAACAACTCTAACTCAGGAACCAACCCATGCAACAAACCTCGATGCCAACTCTGCCCACATATCTACACCAGCAACACCATCACAGGACCTAACCAGATCAGCTACAACATCACCAGCTCATTCACCTGCATGTCCACCAATGTTATATATGCCATCATGTGCCAGCAATGCCCCTCTGTTATGTACAGTGGCCAAACTGGACAGTCACTACGCAAGAGGCTAAATGGACACAAGTCAGATATCAGGAATGGCAATATACAAAAACCTGTAGGAGAACACTTCAACCTCCCTGGCCACACAATAGCAGATGTAAAGGTAGCCATCTTACAGCAAAAAAACTTCAGGACCAGACTCCAAAGAGAAACTGCTGAGCTCCAGTTCATTTGCAAATTTGACACCATCAGATCAGGATTAAACAAAGACTGTGAATGGCTATCCAACTACAAAAGCAGTTTCTCCTCCCTTGGTGTTCACACCTCAACAGCTAGCAGAGCACCTCACCCTCCCTGATTGAACTAACCTCGTTATCTCCATACTGATTTATACTTGCCTCTGGAAATTTCCATTACTTGCATCTGAAGAAGTGAGGTTCTTACCCACAAAAGCTTATGCTCCCAATACTTCTGTTAGTCTTAAAGGTGCCACAGGACCCTCTGTTGCTTTTTACAGATTCAGACTAACACGGCTACCCCTCTGATACTGCCCAGCCATGATGTAGACAATATGAAGTGTATCACAGGACTCTTCCAAGCAGGCTTTAAATGTGGGCCCTCAAAAGTTAGGAAACAAATGAACCATTTTAGCTGACATTACACAAAAAATTCAGTTTGAGGCAAGCAGCCGACATGGGAAATTTGACCCCAAATGGTTAAAGTTTGGCAAAATTATGAAGAACTGAGAGCATGGTTTTAAAAGGGAATGGGTCAGGCAACCTTAATAACAGGCAGCACTTTTACAGTACATCGTTTACAGAAAATAAATAATCCAATGACAAAAAAAAAATCACAAGATCAAGAGTACAGCTCCATTATTTATCAGTCATGCATTTGCATTCCACTGAAGGCAACAGACTGTGGGAGACTGAGGTGGAAACATCACTTTCAGGACTGGTGCTGGAAGGCTGAAGCCCCTGCACCTGCACGAGGCCCTGAGCTTGTGTGGTCCCCACAGGGTTAGAAATTTATTTTTCTAAGCACACATAGAGTCGGCTCCTCACACAGCAGTGAGGCACTGGGCCTCATTCTGAGAGCTCCATCTCCATCCTCAAACATGCTCTGGTAAGACATGAAGGGCAAGACATTCTGAGGTGGGTGATGTATCCCAGTGCGGGGGGGGGGGGGGGGAGAAGGAGCTCCAAAGGGAAATTTTCTCCAGCTTCTCACCCACTGACAGTGGTGTTTTAGCCTGAGGGCCTTCCTCTAGGCTTCCCCGGGGTGGGTGAAGGGCCTTAGTGTTGGGCTTTTCTGTTACATGAGAGCCCTAGCAAATGGGTCCAACAGGGAAGTCCCCAATGTTTTTGAACCTATCCTGATCACTGTGTTGAATGCCAGAAAGAGCGTTAGCAGAAGGTCAACAGATGCGAAACTCTTTACTAGATTACTTAAAGCATTATATTTTTGAATTCTAATCCTGTCCTCCAACATGCTTGCAACACCGCCCAGTTTGGTGTCATCGGTAAATTTTATGAGCATACTCACCACTCCATTATCCAAGTCATTAATGAAAATATTGAATAGTATCAGATGCAGGACAGAACCCTGCAGGACTGCACTAGATACATCCTCCCAGTTTGATAATGAATCATTGATAATGACTCTTTGAGTACAGTCTTTCAACTAGTTATGCACCCACCTTATAGTAATGTTATCTAGGCCAGATTTCCCTAGTTTGCTTATGAGAACATCATGTGGGACTGTGTCAAAAACCTTACTAAAATCCAGCTACATCATGTCTACTGCTCCCCCTTCCCAATCCACTAGGCCAGTAACCCTGTCAAAGAAGGAACTTGAGTTGGTTTGGCATGATTTGTTCTTGACAAATCCATGCTGGCTATTTCTTATAACTATTATCTGCAAGTTGCTTACAAATTGATTATTTGTTTATTAAATTGTTCCAGTATATTTTCTTCCAGGTATCAAAGTTTGGCTGATCAGTCTATAATTCCCCAGGTCCTCTTTGTTCCCCCTCTTAAAGATAGGTACAGTACTATGTTTGCCCTTCTCTGGTCTTCCAGGATCTCACCAGTCCACCATGAGTTCTCGAAGATAATTGCTAATGTTCCGAGACTGCGTCAGCCAGTTCCTTAAGTAACCTAGGATGAATTTTATCAGGCCAGTTTGAATACATCTAACTTATCTAAATATTCTTTAACCTTTTCTTTCCCTATTTTGGTTTGTGTTCTTTCCCCCTTGCTGTTGATATTACTTGTGTTGAGTACACCTCTACCCCGATATAACGCTGTCCTCGGGAGCCAAAAAGTCTTACCATGTTATAGGTGAAACCGCATTATATTGAACTTGCTTTGATCCGCTGGAGCACGCAGCCCACCCTCCGGAGCACTGCTTTACTGCGTTCTATCCAAATTCGTGTTATATTGGGTCACGTTATATCGGGGTAGAGGTGTATCTGGTCACCATGAGCCTTTTTAATGAAGACTAAAGCAAAATAGGCATTAAACACCTCAGCCTTCTTGATGTCATTAGTTATTAGCTCTCCTCCCCCTCTAAGCAGAGGACATACAGTTTCCTTCATCTTTCTCTTGCTATGAATATATTTTAAAACCCCTTGTTGCATTTTATGTTCCTGGCTAGGTATAACTCATTTTGTGCCTTAGCCCTTCTGATTTTCTCTCTCTATATATTTGTATTATTCTTTTGTACTCCTCCTTCATAATTTGTCCAAGTTTCTGCTTTTTGTAGGATTCCTTTTAGCTTTTAAGGCCATTAAAGAGCTCCTGATGGAGCCATGTTGGCCTCTTACTATTCTTCCTGCCTTGCCTTTGCACTGGGAGCATTTGCAATTGTGACTTTAATATTGTCTCCTTGGGAAACTGCCAGATCTCCTAAATGTCTATATCCCTTAGATTTTCGTCTCCTGGGACCTTATCTACCAGTTCTCTCAGTTTGTTAATGCTGCTTTTTTTTTTTTTTTTTTTTTTTAAGTCAACTGACCTTATTCTGCTGCTTTTACTCCCTCCTCTCCTTAGAATCATGAAATCTATTGTTTCATGATCACCGTCACCCAATTTGCCTTCCACCTTCAGATTTGCCGCCAATTCCTCCCTGTTGGACAGCATCAGCACGCTAAACTGGCTGTCCTCTGGTTACTTCTGGAACACACAGTTGTCTCCAATATATTGGATTTATTGGAAATTTTGCGTTTTGCTACATTACTTTTCCAAAAGATGTCTGGGGAGTTGAAATCCTTCCCTTAGTGGGGTGTGCTCCATTCCTGTCCACTTGCACCACAAAAAACAGCTTAGACTCTACTGGTTAGGTAGCCATGCTATGCAGTTTATTTAAATTCCCTCCACCACCTTTAAATTTCCACACAGAAGTACAATTTATCATTGTACTTGTATCATCAGCCCTCTCCCCAGAGCCTGAGAAAAGGTGCCACAAGTACTCCTGTTCTTCTTTTTGAGAAAAGATGAGATCTCCCTTCCTTGGGAGCTCTGAATCTGGGCTCAGCTAGCCCAGCTCCTCTCCCCTGTCACTTTCGTCCTGTGCTTTTTTTTTTTTTTTTTTTATCAGTCCTCTGTTTATGACCTAATTAATCCTCGAGCACCACCCAACCTGCCAGCCTGATTAGATAATTACGTTCCAATGACCAATCAGATCACTCTGGGGGACCTAATTAGTGCTACAGTGATCAGAGTGCTGGCTGACCTGCTAGCTCCCAGCACTGTCACACCCCTATTACTATTATTTTCACAAAGGCAGGGGGACAGAGCCAGAACAATGAATCCAGGGACCCACCTCCATGTTTGAAGTTCAGATCTGGATCCAAGTGTGATGGCCTGGGGCCATCTCTATAAAGGATCCATAATAGAATTATGAATCCAAACACACGCAGACTAGGGAGATATTTGGACCTAAACCTTGATCCAAATGTCCTGGCTCTGGCTCAGCTCTAGAGGTAAGTCCCCTGCTGCTTTGGGCATTGGTTTCCATCCATGTTTAGTTCTTTGTGACTAACACTATTAAGGGAGTGAGAGAAAAGAGGGAAATAGAACAAAGCATGTACTTCTCTGCTCTTTCATCATTTCATTCTGTACCTCTTCCTACAGCGGCTACAATATAATGTTTTTCAATAGAACAACTCTGCAAATTTGGCTCAAGGAGACCCTGAGCAAACAGCATTTCACAAATCTTCAACTCAGCTATCAGAAGGGAAGTGTGTTTCATATGTATGCAAGACCTGCTTTCCAAACTACATTAGAGAAAAGCTTCTAGGTTTGTAGGCATTTTTATTTATCAGTTCCAGATCAGGAACCTGATGCTAATTTCTCTTTAAAGCCTTCACAGTACATTTATATTCCAAAAACAAAAAAGGAGTGTGATGTTTTCTCTCTCTTGCTCGCTCTTGTTCTCCTCCCGCCCCGCCCCCTTGGTTTTACTCCAAAGACCTTTGCATTTCATTACATTCTCAAGATGAAGGTTCTGGAGGTTATAGTAGTTCTGGTAGCCCTGGTACAAGTTTCTCAAAGTTTCCCCACCTTGTACTACAGGAGTTGGTTGAGATTGTTAAGGGAAGGAGATAGCTGTGGAAAATGCAATTTGGAACTTTGCTCCAAACCTACACACTGTCCAGCTGGGACTGTATTAGATCAGTGTGGCTGCTGTCCTGAATGTGGGAATGTGGAAGGGCAGATCTGTGACTTGGATAAGGTCAATCATTTCTACGGGCAGTGTGGGGAGAACATGGAGTGCAGGCTGGATGCCGACGAAACCAAGTTTGGGGAAATCCCTGAACCACAATGTGTCTGCAAATCCCAGGAAAGTGTCTGTGGACCTGAAGGCAAGACCTATGTGAACATCTGCCAATTCAATGAGGCTTACTCTGAGAAGAGAAGAAATATCAACATGAAGCACAAAGGACCATGTGAATCAGGTAACATACATAGACATGTATACCAAGTAAACTGTTCTCTAAAGCAGATATATAAAGGAGACAAAGATTTGATGTTAATTTCTAGAAATATCTTTTAATGTTGCAGCCTACTTACAGCAAAATAATGCTTCAGCATCATTATAATTACTGTACTACTTCTTTGAGATTTAAACAAGTAGTTCATCAGCTGGTGTTTAATCTTGTGTGTTGTAAACTTCTATATTACCATAGTGGATTTTATATCACATGGTCCTCCGAATATGTGGAATGTGAACTTGTATATTATACAAGTTATATGTAAAGTTATATATGACCATAATTGAATTAATATCACAAAGTCACTAATAAGTGAAAGATGTTCAGAGTAGCTGAGCAGAAAGTGAAATGTGGTGAGGGTCAACCACAGAGAATAAAAATCTTTAGAATTATTATTATTTAATGCCTGAACTGATATTGCAGAGGTGGGTAGCAAGGAAGGTCTCAGTTAATATGGTGATGGAACCGGAATGGAATAGAATAGGGTTTGGAAATCACTTAAATAAAGTTCCATTCTTGATATAAAGAGTTACATTATTTTTAACAATGATTTTTAAAAGATCTAAACACCCACTGATGATTACAAATCCACACATTAGAACAGAATCAAACTGGAATAATTTCCCTAAAGGCAGTTGCATTCATGTTGATTATATAAAATTATGAACCTCATTTCAGTTTGTTGAGGCTTTAAACTAAATACACCTTTTGGCTATGTTTTATTTGCATAGGTAAGAAACAAGCATTCAAATGCAGCTACACTGCATGGCAGGGTGGTGGGAGAGAGAATGAAGTGGTTAGGGTAGTTACTTGAACACTGGCTATTTTTACAGTCTGATTTTAATGTGATTCATCCTTCAGGAATTAGTATCACCATCTCACATAGCAGATTTCTGAGTGACCTAATGCACAATATGGAGAGAGGTCCAAATTACACACAGCTAGACACAAATAAGGACTCAGAATGCACATATAGAGGGACTTTCTGTACAAGAACTCAAAGTGTATATATGTTTGCAGTTTGTGAGATTATATGTAGAGTTCTCACACAAATCTGTACACGTGCGTATGCATATTCCTGTTTAAAAATGTAATGATGCATCATCTCCTATCAATTGTTTTATATAGTACAAAATGTTGCTTGGAAGTAGCCTCATTTCTTTGAAGAGAATTTTAAGCTTCTTGTCTCTCCATGACTTTCTCCCCTGAAGTTTATTTAAATTGATTGCTTGTCTTACTAAGCTGGAATAGTAAGCGCTGAGTGCAAGCAGAACCAAATGTACAGGATCCTCAGGTTTGCACATCAGCAGACATGCCAAAGAACATTCTCCAAATGTTACAGCCCCACTGCCCCTTGGAACAGAAAGGATATTGCAGAAGACTAAAGTTGCACTGAAAAAATGTGCTTGAAACTGGAGATCCAGAATACTGAACTTTTCCACTGATAGCCTCTTGTGGGGCCAGATTCAGAGGTGCTAGAGGTGATCGCTTGTACGTTGGTTACTGGTACAGCATTTGGCACAACAGCCTATAGTCCTCAAGGGCCATGTCGTATTTCCGCTGGGCTCTTCCCATTCTTGGCTGTGAACAGACAACTCTGGGCCAAATTCAGAAGTGATATAAAGGGTGTTTTTTGTGACAACTCTGGTCCACATATATTTGCTCCCTGGACCCAGGGGGCAATTGCATAAGGGTGGAGGTTCATTGTCAGGGGAGGGAACACAGCAATCCCCCGCTCCTGTAGGGGGTTTGCCAAGCATCTTTAATTTGTGGCCTTGGCTCCCTAGGAGTGTTGCTGGCCAAGGAGCTCAGAATGTGCATGTCTATTGATTGTCCTGCTCCCACCCTTCCTTCAGCCATCTCAGTGCCAGGCAGTTCCAGCCCCCCCAACAGAGTGGGGGTTGTTGTCTGCCAGCCCAGCACCCACTCCAGACTTTGTCATGAGGATCCTACATGCTGGCAGGAGGGAATCCAGCTACAGGGACTCCAGGTACATGAATTTACATTCATGCTGTAATGGAGGAATTGTTGCAGGAAAAGCAACCAACTCAAGGATGCAAGATAAAGTAGCTCCCCCTGTCTCCATCTCACCTTATCCTCTCCAACCTTACCAGAGTCCTTGTTGACTGAGGTTTGGTAGCAGTGCTGTTCTATTCCATCTGTTCATTCTCCTCTCTTAGCATTAGGGTGACCAGATGTCACGATTTTATAGGGACAGTCCCGATATTTGGGGCTTTGTCTTATATAGGCACCTATTACCCCCCCCACACCCCGTCCCAATTTTTCACATTTACTGTCTAGTCACCCTACCTGGCATGCCATGGGGAAAGGTTGATACTGACTCTCCTAATGTTCCTCTGCAACCACACACACAGTGTTGCATACATAGAACTAGTCACTTTAAAGAGAACCTTGGTGGCTTTAGTTTATATTCTCCTTGCAATTTACCAGTCAAACATTGGAGTGGGGAGCATGGCCTCCTCTGGCCACACCTTCTATTCCTTAGCAAACCCATTTTCTGCTGCCTATACACTGGTGTGAACAAGGGCAGCATATCTGCACTCCAGTATATTTACAAGTGCTCTTGCAGGTGGTAGGCAGCTCAAGCCCCTGATTCTGATCCACTTTGTAACTGTAAAAACAACAAAGAGTCTGGTGGCACCTTAAAGACTAACAGATTTATTTGGGCATAAGCTTTCGTGAGTAAAAACCTCACTTCTTCGGATGCATAGAGTGAAAGCTACAGATGCAGGCATTATATACAAACACATGGAGAGCAGGGAGTTACTTCACAAGTGGCGAACCAGTGTTGACAAGGCCAATTC
>NC_048305.1:32516328-32682685 GCF_013100865.1 Trachemys scripta elegans
AGAGACTAACAAATTTATTAGAGCATAAGCTTTCGTGGACTACAGCCCACTTCTTCGGATGCATCTTTCGGGCTGTAGTCCACGAAAGCTTATGCTCTAATAAATTTGTTAGTCTCTAAGGTGCCACAAGTACTCCTGTTCTTCTTTTTACTATTATAGTTGTTTCAAAATCCAGGGCTGGAGCGTTATAGGGAACAGACCTTTCAGCAGAACTGGGATTTGTTGTTTATGTCAGAATGCCCCATGGTGACAGGCCAAAGAGGCCACATCACTTTGTGGCTCAGTGCTCCGCTGCTCAAAGTTCCTTTGTGGCGCAGTGTCTGTGATGCACCACAGAGATGTGTGAGGTGAATATGATGCCAGCCTGATGGTCCAACCTGTTCAAACCTTTGAGCACAGTTAGAGGCACCTCCCCAGCTTCCAACCTCTCTGACTGCAAGTTCTCATGAGGTGTAAGTCAGACTAGGTTTTGGCCCATGATGTTCATGAACACGGTCAGTGTGGCATGAGGACAGCCATGCAATTTTCCCCACTAGGCTCACTGTTGAAATGTGAGGCATTCTGTTCACACATACACCACTGGATGTCTTTTAAAATAGTTAAGAGCATCAGATTCTCAGTCATGAGAGGAAAATGACCCTCTCCCCCCTCCCAAAAGCAACATGGACAGGTATTCTTCTTTCTTTCTTTGGAAACCCAGAAAATGTAAGACCCATAAATATCACAGCCTAGAACAAGGAGATGAGATAGACAAGGATGACTTCCAAGTGCAACTCAAAGGAGAGGAGAGAAGGAAATGGATACTATACAGTACAGCTCAGTGATGATAACAAATTAACTTGCTGGTTCCCAGGTGTTGCTTTGGCACCAGACATGGCCCAAGAAAGAAAATTTAACATTAGGCATGTGTAATGTATTCAGAAGCTGGAGGCAGCCACAAAAAAAAAAAAAAAAAAAAAAAAAAAATTGAAACTTCTCTTTCTGTAACTCTATCTCATGGCTATTTCTAGTCTTTCCCTCTCTCTTTCTCTCCAGTGCATCTTAGAAAATAGCTTTTAAATTCATCAAAACCTGGACATACAGCATGGAGGACATGCCAGCAAGTTAGCTGTTTATTTTATAAGGGGATTTAAATATTGTAAAACTGAATAGAATGCAGGTGTTTGCATTATAGACAAGTTAGCCCTATGTAAGCTATGCAAAGAAGTGACTTCCAGATGAGAGCGACTTTAGCTCATTCTGGCTCAGCAAGAAAGACACTTGCTTTTGGCTCATCTGGTAGAGCTTCTTCCTTTAGATCATAAGGGTCCTGGTTCAAGTCTCTGCTATGGTTGCATTCTGGGGACGCACATATGGTGCAACAAACCTGACACCAACACAACCTCGCTGACTTCAGAATTTAACCACCAGATAGAGGACTCCACAAACTGGGTTAAATGCTTCCATGGACACCAGACATAAAGATAAGGATGGACTCTACTCCTGGAATAATGATCTTGACGTTACCATTCTGCTTGTATGGCTGAACCTGTGGACAAGTTATATTGAGATTTATCTACAAATAAAGCCATACAAGTGGCTAACAATAACATTTACTGATTTCTACACGGGACTCTGGTAGCCAGGAGAAAATCACAGCTGCCTCATTGAAGGCTTCTTCACCAGACAGACCCAAATCTTGTGCATAGTAGCTGACCAGTCCTAAAGGGTGTCTATACTATATCTGGAAGCGAGCTTCCCAGACCAGGTCCACAGACGTGCGGTAGCAGGGCTTGTGTGAGCATAGCTTGAGAGCCTGATCTCCATCCCAAGCCACGATATCAAAGCAACATCTACCAGCTACTTTTAGCATGCAAGCGTGAGCTGCACTAACCCAAGTCTATAACCTGGGCTGAGTGGCTCACTCCCAGATGCCGTGTAGAAATACCCTTAGAGGACAAAAGACGTTTTGAAGAGACAGTCTGCGCCTCCTCTCACATGGTTTAACAATGGTGTAACTCCACTGATGCCAGCAATGTAACTCCAGCTTTCCCCCAGTGTAAGTGAAAGGAGAACTAGGCTAACACTAGCTCATGACTAATGAGCATAGCCATGCCTTATGTTGGACTGAGTTTACCTGAATAGTCCCAATAACAGAGATGGGCTCAAAGCTCAACCCTGTATCGGAACATCCCAGAATTTGGGGGGAGGGCATTTTTGGGGTGGGTGTTTTCCACCCAAATCTCAACCCAGAGGTGGATCAGAAGGTCATGACTGGTCCCCTCCCATCCCCTATAGCCTGCTGAACCAAAGCCCCCAGGTCCAAACACCTATGACCTGGGGATGGTAGGGGAGGGGAAAGGTTACGGGGATCCGGATTGAGGTCCAAATGTTGAGACCTGTATCCCCTTTCCACTCAGTACTAGGGTTCTCTCTGCCAAGAAGTAATTTCTGGTGAAAAATCACCCCTGTGCAGAGGGCCAGGACAAAGCATATACATCAGGTAAGTCTAAGGCATCATGCACAGATGTGAATTTCACCTCTTTGGATATTTGATGGCTTGGTGAGGCCTGGCTCTAATCAGAGTGTTAATAAAGAGAATCTTGAACTATGTGGAAAAATGTGTCTGTTATTTGGTTATGTTTCTCCATACCTTGTTCTCTCTCCCCCATCTCCAGCCTCTCCCTTCTCATCCTGCCTTAATTCTGGGATTGCCACAGCCTGCTTTAATCAGTCCACAACACATTTGCAATTAGCCTGAGTCAAAAAGATCCACCTAAGAGCACTTTATACACAGTATGTTTGTCTCTGTTTCTAATTAGAGTGTCATGCACAGTGATGCAAAACTTAAGGTTATGTCAGCACTTATTAGAAATCCCTATTTTCAGAGAAATTACAATGTTGGCATTAAAATCCCCTCCAGGCTGAAATTAGGAACACGAGGTCTCAGCGCAAAAGTTTTTTAAACCAAATTTTGGAGAGGAGAGTGTGTGTGTGCGTGGGGGAGTTTCAAAGTTGTGAGCTTAGAAAGAGAAAGAGAGAGAGAGAGAGAGAGAGAGGTATAGTTCTTTGCTTGCAAACTAGATTTTTGCTAGTCAGATCAGTTCCTCTGAAAATCCCAGCCTCTGGGAATTAGTTAGTGATCTCCCTGAGACTCATCCCACTCGTATATACATGAGTCTGGATTGGTGGCTTCCCCTTCCAGCTCACGATGGACAAGCAGACAAAACAAGACATGCAGTTTCTTTTTGACAAGGAACGCTGTTGCCTTAGTGCTTCAACGACAACTGCTCCTCTTCCTCCCTTCTTCTGAGTGCTGTCAGATCTCTGACCATAATGGAGAGGGTGAATGGCTGTGGAGCAGTGAGCTCATGCTCATATATGATTTAATGGGAAGACAGGTGAACTAGCCAGAGGTCACAGAGTTGGAAGAGGAGGACATTATGGAGCCTTGGTAGCTGCTCCACAGTTAAAGGGGCCACCAGAATTCCGGGCTAAACTTGCCTCCGAACCCTGTCTAATAGCTAGTTCTGCTGCTTTTGGCCTGCAACTGTTCATGGTTTCAATTCAAAGGAGAAATTTTTGTTTGTGCCAAACTGGAAGGATGTCACCAAAACCAGTTTAGAATTAGAGGCAAGTGAAAAAAATGTAACGTACTGCAGCTTTTCCAAACAGTGTGTAACTTTTTTGTGTATCTAGAGTTGAAGAGCTGTGTGTTGATAGGTCTCCTAATGCAGGGCTAAGCCCTGGGGGCCTTAGTTTTCACTCATTCTTAGGCAGCTACCAACAAAGACATTTGAATTATGAATCCTCCCTATTTTCTGTTTGCAGACAACCTACTGACCTAACTAATATCACTTAATAATAACTCTTAATGATAAACACATTGAGAAAACTGTATGCTTGTCAGATGATCATGATGGTCCCGTTTGACCTTAAAATCCATGAGACTAATTCATGAACAGGAAAATAGGCTAAATTTGTCCAGTAAATTATTTGCTACAAATAATTTGCGGAGTTCTTGTAAATACAGAGATGTTTATCCTTAAGATCTAATATTTTGGTTGCACCAGCCCTCAACTGATCTCACAGCTGAAGTTCTAAGATTCCATTTGCATTCCATTCACATTTCTGGTTATCTTTTTGAAATGTCTTTTAGAGAAAAGAATTAAGTGGATTTTAGACATCAGTATGGTTTCTTCAACATTTACTCTACATCATTTTGGCCCCAGTTCTCCAAGATACTTAAACGTGCTTAATTTTAAGTACATGAGTGATTTCAGTGGCATTTAATTAGGCATGTGCTTAAGTACCTTGCTGAACTTGGGCTCTCAGTTCCAAGGAAAAAGATGAGTCTTCATGATCTGATTTTCAGAAATGCTGAGCACCCATAAATTCCATTAAAACCAATGGTATCTGTACGTGCTCAACACCTTTGAAAACTGGGCCAGGAAACTGCATGTAGATTACAGAGCCTTAAATAATACTTCATAAAAAACAAGGACCCTCTCTCAAGAATTGATTGATTTGGTGGATCAGTTGCATTGGGCCAAAAAAAGTTTCAAAAATGGATTTGTGGTCTGGCTACTACCAAATCTGGATCAAACAGAAGGATGTGTTAAAAAAAAATCTAAGGGTAAGTGGGGGTTGCATGAATTTACGGTACTACCTTTTGGAATGAAAAGTGCACTAGCTACATTTGTGAATGTAAGGAATGAGGTATTATGAGTCCCCCTAAATCTCTGATGCAACTACAGCAGATAATGCTCTGGTTTATAGCATGACAAAGATAAACCATAAATGATATTTAAAGGCAGTGTTCCAAATCCTCCAACAAAATAATTTTTATGCCAAACATGGGAAGTGTGGGTTTGACAAACAGAAACTGAATTCTTGGGTTTACAGTGTCCCATAAAGGTTAATCTAAAAAAAAATCAAATTAAGCTCAAACTGGCCACCTTTAAATTGCCTTGCAGAAGTGAAAAAACTTTTTTTGGATTTGCCAATTACTAGAGAAAATTCATGGCTGGAGTATTCCCTAATTGCCTCCCCTGGTTGGAACCATTAGGGCAAACACATGGTTTGGTGGGTCATAAAAGAGCAGGTTGCATTCTCTGCACTAAAGCAAGCATTAATTACTACCCCTGTTTTGTGACTTCCTGGTTTACTTACATTGTTATGACTGATATTCCTCTGCTAAGGTAATTGGAGCTGCTTTCACTCAACGTGATGACCTCAGGGAATGACCAATGGCTCTGGAGACTCAGTGACTTATACCAGCTGAATAAAATGATCCTATCCATGAAAAGAGGCCACTGTAAATGCCTTAAATGTTTGGTGTGTGTACTCTGAAGGGATGTCTTTTGCAGTTCAAGTAGATTATGCTTCCTATGATATTTAGAAACCCAATTCTAGAATCATACAATCGTAGGACTGGAAGGCACCTTGAGAGGTCTTCTAATCCAGTCCCCTGCACTCAAGGTAAGACTAAGTATTATCTAGTCTATCCCTGATAGGTGTTTGTCTAACCTGCTTTTAAACATCACCAATGATGGAGATTCCACAACCTCTCTAGGCAACTTATTCCAGTACTTAAACACTGTGACAGCAAGATAGTTTTTCCTAATGTCCAGCCTAAACCGCTCTTGCTGCAATTTAAGCCCATTGATTCTTGTCCTATCCTCAGAGGTTAAGGAGAACAATTTTTCTCCCTTCTCCTTACAACAGCCTTTTATGTACTTGAAAAATGTTATGTCCCCGCTCAGTCTTCTCTTCTCCAGAACTATATCAGTGCCAGAGACAGACCAGATAGATGGAATTGCTTCAGGTAAGACCCTGAGGTAAGTTGATATCCCAGAAAGGCAAATGTGGTGAATGATTCTTTGTTTAGTCAACCAGACTTGAAGGTAATTATTCATGCATGCACTGACCAAGAGCCCCTGCAGGTGATTCATGTCTATGAGAGAGATGCCTGGTTTAGTAACATCTTGCCCAATCTAGAGAGCAGTTGTGATAATGTAAGCACTCCTGATAAATTCTTGTAAAGGATCACTTAACCTATCTAGTCCAAAATGAAGAAGTGTGACTGCATATCACATATCTCAGAGCTCCTAATTTTGATAAACTTATACTCAAATATGTATGTTTGCTCAACTGGCCCCATATATGATGGGATGATTGTGAAATGGCAGTGAAAGAAGCCGTTAACCTTCTGGCTTGTTGCAAACTATTTCTTTACCTTATGAAAGATTGGAGTAAGTGGTGATAGATCTTATTACAGAGGTACCTACAACTGGACACAGTTACAATGATATTTTTGTGGCTGAAAAAGGCCTTATACCAGCCCACAAAGACTGCAGCTTGCTGCTGACATACCTGTAGCTCACCAGAGTTTTGTGAATGTTTATCAAATATAAAGGATGATCATATGTGCAGCATTCCTGGGTAACTAGCAGCATTTGGAAGCCTTGTTTACAGAGAAAAATATCTTTGCCTAGAGTATTTTCTCTTCAGACAGATGGACAGATTGTTCATGTAATTCATACTCTTCTTCATAGGTTGCATTATTTGTAATTGAGATGTAGTTTGTTTCCAGATCCAAACTCTCCCAGAGCTCGCGGGTGTTTTGAATCTGTGAGTTTGGTTCGGCCCACTATATAGCTAGTGGCCAATGGCAAAGTTTGGATCTGGATCAGACCTTCCTCAAAATTCGAGGATGGCCAAATCTGAGGATTCCATTCAGGCCCATTGCTAGTAGTTTTATTCATCACAGGTCAGATGTTTTGTTAGATCTGCTACGCTTGCTTATATCTCTCTCCAACACTTGACTTTCCAGGCCCCAGTGGACATGTCTGATAGAAAAGGGGAATATGAAGTAGACTGTATTTGGTAAAAGGATGGCGGCAGCACAGACTGATGTATTTGGGTAAATAGTTTGAACAGCTTGATTCTCATGTACCTTGGGAATGTTGTAAAGGGATTCTGAAAGTGCACACGGTACTCTAAGTCAGCGCCCTGGCCTGGGGTTGGGAGGATGTTAATGACAGTCAGGCAGTGGGCTGGAGCTAGAGCCAGTGCAGGTGTGTGGCTTAATTGGGAGGTAGGTCACCTAATGAGAGACCAGATGGTGCAGACAAGGAGTTAGCATAAGAAACACAGCAGGGTGCATTCAGAGCTTGGATAAAGACATATTTATACTGATTGAGCTGCAGTCTCTGTAATAATTATCCTCTAGTCTGCTGACTCGATTTTCTCCATTCTTTCCACCCCTCTCCCTGACCAACTGTATTAAAAGTTCCACCTGTTGAACCCAACTGGCTGAGGAGCAGTGTAGTGTGAACGAGAGAAGCCTACACTGAAGGACATGGAACGGCATTTCTACTCCCATCCTCCATTTCATCAAATCTGTGCTGGAGTGTTAAGGGATGAACACTTCTACAGGCATTTCCATGCATTGCTTCCATTTTCCCACCCATCACAAGCTGAAAAGAAGGGCTGGCCCCCCCACCCCCCGTCTCCCTGCCCAACTGATGGATCTAATGAGAAGACAAAGATGTTTAGTTTTTTTTCCAGTTCGCTCATGCCTATCCTGCGTTTGTAGTGTCAGCAGAGAAGTGAGGCTCTCTCTTTGTACTCCCTGGAGTGGGACCCTCTTTGGCTGTGTCTACACTACAATGTGACTGCGGTGCATGTAGACATAGACTCATAGACTGTAAGATCAGAAGGGACCATCATGATCATCTAGTCTGACCTCCTGCCCATTGTAGGCCACAGAACCTCATCCACCCACTCCTGAAATAGACCCCTAATTTCTGGCTGAGTTACTGAAGTCCTCACATCATGGTTTAAAGACTTGAATTTACAGAGAGCTCACCATTTACACTAGTTTAAACCTGCAAGGGGCCTGTGCCCCATGCTACAGAAGAAGGCAACCCCCCCACCCCCCAAGGTCTCTGCTAATCTGATCCAGGGAAAATTCCTTCCTGAACCCAAATAGGGTGATCAGTTAGACCCTGAGCATGTGGGAAAGACCCACCAGGCAGATAGCTGGGAAAGAATTCTCTTGTAATAACTCAGAGCCCTCCCCATCTAGTGTCCCGTCTCCAGCCAATTTTTGCTACTGGCAGTCACCAACGGGCCACATGCCATCGTAGGCAGTCCCATCAGACCATTCCCTCCAAAAACTTATCAAGCTCAATCTTGAAACCAGTTAGGTTTTTGCCCCCACTGCTCCTAGCTTTACTGTAGCTAGCTCCAATAACAACAGCAGTGAAGCCAAGGCACAGTGGGCTGTAGAAGCTCATCCTGGACCCAGGGTATGCTCTCAAGTGGCCAGCCGGTACTGCTGTGGCTTCACTGCTATTGGTACCCATGTTAGCTACATCAAAGCCATCTCTGGTATGCTACACATGCTGCAGTCACACCTCTGACTACAGCGGAGACATACCCTAAGTGTGGAGAAATAGCTAGTGCCCATGCTGCACATTGCCTGGGTAAACAGAGAGCTTCAATTTCCAGGGCTCTTATGAGCAACAGAGTTACTAAACATTAAAAATTCCTGTTAGTGAATTAATCTTGTGCCAGGGATCCAACTTAACTTCCCCTCTTGGTCACACAGTGGCACCATTCATTTTTGTTTCAACCATCAACAGCAGCGCTTTAAGTAGCGTGATCCATTCTGGATCCTTGGATTGTTCTTGGCTGGCAGCATGTTAAACAAGTAATCTTTTCTGTAGTCTCTACTTGGACATAGTGGGCCAAGTTACAAGTGTGGAAATCAATGGGAGTTAGGCACCTAAATACCTTTGAGGACCTGGGCCTTTGTGCTTAAGACTATTGACCTCCATGAATTGATGTTAGAACACAGACCAGAGTGAGTCAGGAGAGAGAATCATTTAGTGGATTATTGCAGAAGTTGGTGTTAAATCTGGCTTATTTAATATCGTCACGAACGGTCTGAAAGACAACCTCAACAGCACATGAAGGAAATCCACAAAGTATTCTAAACTGGGAGGAATTACAGTTACCCTTGAGGTCAGAGAAATAATGCTTAGAGAAAACAGGACTGAAAGAAAATGTGGGCAAAAGAGAGCAAAATGAGATCTAATTTGAGAAAATACAAATTGATTCACCTAAACCACAAACATTCAATGAGAGGGAGACTCTAGGGATGTGGTAATAGAGAAAAAGACCTACCTACGGATAACAGTAGGCAGCAAGTTAGACCTGAGTTTGTAACCCCCTATGGCAGCATACTGTGCAATAGATCAGCAAGGCAATATTCCTTCTTTATATCTGATGAGACCACATGTGGTAAAAAGACCTTCTGGCCACCATGTCCACCTGGGCTTATAGGAGCAGCTGGGAATCCAGAAGCGCTTCCAAACTACAGACCTCACTGCCAAGAGGCAGCGAGCCCGCACAACAAAAGAGGAAGGTGCCATTCCCACTGTATCCCCTAGATTTTTGGAAACAACAATCTTCCCTACCATCTGACATACTTTGATCTTCAGGCAGGCTTCTTCTCATCCAAACCCCGGTCTTGGCCAGGCATAGAGAAAGCAAACACATACCACTGCCCAGGGTTGACTAAATAAAACAATACCCAAGTTGTGTGTTGTACACGTACTGATGGCACTGCAACCTGGAGCAGATACAATTTCCCCCAATAGCCTTACACATAATTAAATCGGAGAACTGACAGAACAGAAACCTGTAGAACTCTCCAGGAGTACCCCATCTCGGTGTATAAGGAGTTATTCAAAACTTTCTTCCGGGAAAGGTAAACATGATTCACGTGCCACACTATTCATGTGCAACCACATCCAGCCCTGCCAGGACTGAGAGTTGAATCTCCACAACCATATGGTCAACAGTATCAAAGGCAACTGAAAATCTTACATGGTAAGTGTTCACTTTGTATCTTTGTTCACTGCTAGCTATGAGTGGGTCATCAACGAGAGCAGCTCAGACTCTCTACCACACCTAGAACAAGCACCAGATCGACCAGAAGCGAAGTAGTTTGAGAACTCCCAAGTGATACCAGAGTTCTGTCGCCATGCCCTTCTCTTCCTTAATGACTTTGCCCAAGACTCACAGCAATAATTAGTCAGCATGTCAGTGTCAAAAATTGGTTTCTTGACTGAGGGTATAAACTACTGCTTGTTCAAGGGAACCTGGCACCCCATCGTTCCTTAAGGTGACACTAACAATCACGTACCATAATAGATTGAATATTTTCTCATTTATCTTCCTAGTTCTGGACACCTTGGTCAAACTTACAGAGAGAAACTCTGAGCTCCCTTTAGCACATCCAGGACCTGCAAGCATCAGGGTGTGGGAAGAGAAGGGTAATGGCTATATTTATGCTTTCCTGATAGGTTAACAACAAACCATGAGAAAAAATCTACTAGGGAATGGATCTGTGACCAAAAGAAGAGATCAAATCAAATGTATAAATACAACAATATTCAGGCCTAACATTTCAAAATGGTCAATGACTTTGCAAATTGGGCACCCATATGAGATAAATAAATAAATCGGCCAGCATGTCCCTCAGCCTGCGCCACTTCCTGCAGCCCCCATTGGCCTGGAGTGGCAAACCGCGGCCAGTGGGAGCCGTGATTGGCCGAACCTCTGGACGCGGCAGGTAAGCAAACTGTCCCGTCCCATCAGGGGCTTTCCCTGAACAAGTGGCAGCCCAAGTTTGAGAACCAGTGTCCTAGATCAATTAAGTCCAGATTTCTAGCTGTAATTTTGTATATTCCTAAAGTGAGCAGCACTAATCAAAGCCATTAGGAGACCTGGTCTAGCAGGAGAGGATTCAAAGTCCTTGTAAACGCATGGACTTCAAAGACATTGGCCACAATTTTCAGAAATGGGGATATGCAAAAATACTTAAATGTAACAGAGGCCATGTGGCAACCTCATGAATCAGTGGGTCCATTCTTTGTTGCTTTATTTTTTGAAATAGGCTTAAACTCTGCAGAATTTGGAATCTGATTGGATTCAAACTTGCCCCAAACTTTGGGTATGTTTAGATACAGGGAATTCAGTTCAGTTCATTAAAGACAGGGACTAGCTGGAAATGTGGGATCCAGATTCAAACTTTCCCAACCTTGGGAATGTTCAGACCTATCTCTATTTGTCTTGGGTGCAGGGAGTTTTCTGTGATGCTATCTGCAGGGAACTTTCCATTAGCAGCAGCAGAAGAGACAAAGAACTCAGACTTTGACCTTTATGAAAATATTCCTTAGCAAAATTTACTAGGGAAAAGAATCCACAATATTTTTTGTTCTATTCATTTAACTGAGATCGACATGAAATATTCTGCGTTGTTTTAATACTTTGGTTTTCTTTTATTAAAAAAAGTTCATTTCTCCAAACATATTTTTAGCAAAAATATTTTGCTTGAACTTTTTTCCTCCTCCTTCAAAGGCTGCTGCACAGATCTGGGGTGCTAAATACTAAACGTACATTCTACCACTCCATTCCCTCCCATTTGGATGGTAATCACAGGATCTTGATGCCAAACCATGGAAGATATTTTTTCCAGCAGTAGCATCTGGCTTCTTGGCAGACACCACAGGCAGTTGTGTTGGCAGTGTCGGGAGCTGCTTGGGTCTGTCATGTGTTTAGGCTGCTGTAGAACTGTCTGAACTGCCTTGTTCCCTTAGACAGTCTGTTCTCTTGACTTCCATTTAATTTTGACAAATTTGTACTTTGTTCTGTTCATTTGTTAATGAATCTCTGTTGAATCCAGTTGAAAAAAAATCTATATATAGTTTCTTTTATAAAGAATAATAACTAATGGTTATGTAGCACTTTCCATGCCTAAGGGCCCCCAATCTGCCCTGCAGATTTAAAGTGCTATGCAAACTAGAGAGAGAGAGAGAGAGATCACTTCCCACACCACTGAAATGCAGCCACCTCTAGAATGGAACACAGCAGCAATTTAACACTGCTTAGTGACATGACACCAGATGTTTAGGACAGGTAGTAAAGAATGCTGTATCCAGTCAACATGCAACTGGAATTCAGGTAGGCAGAATATAGTTACTTCACACTGAAATTTGTCCAAGACACCTGAGCTCAGACTTCTGGATAAAGTATTAAAGGATCTTTAATAATCAAAAAGGGTTTAAGAGAAGCTCAGCTTTAAGTCTTACCCAGAAGATAGCATCTGCAGGAAGTAGGGCATTTTGGATCAGTACTTAACCCTTTACTGTGCTCCTATTGAAGGGAAAGTATTTAAGGATACTCAGTATGTTACAAGAGGTGTCCAGCAGCCAAGAATCACACCTAGCAAACCAATAGCATCTAGCTAGAGATACTTATATGTCTCCCTTTACTGTAGTATCCAAACACCTCACAGTTCTTAATGTATTTATCTTCACAGCACCCTTGAGCAGTAGGGGAAGTGCTAGTTTCTGCATTTTACAGATGGGAGATTGATGCACAGAAAGAAACTAAGAAACTTGCCCAAGGTCCCAAAGGAAGTCTATAACAGCGCACGAAACAGCACCCAGGTCTACTGACTCCCAGGCTAGTGTCCTAACCCTTGGACTATCCTTTCTGTTCTATAGCAAACTCTATGGAACTTGGAGGGAGGAGCACAAGTTGCAGGGGGAAGAGTTTGGAGAAGGCAGCAGGAAGCCAGTCTAGTTGCACATGGCTGGAACACTAGCCGCAGCTATAGCACCTTTGCAAATAATTCTCTTAATAAAGAGACAGAACACTCTTTGAAAGTATGGACTCCTCTCATGTTATTACCCAGCATGCGGTACATGAAACATCCCCGATGCATTCATAGTCCATGTTCCATCCAGGCCTTCTATCATATTAATGACTCAGCTGTGCCATGCTTAGATTGTGAGATCTGAAGAGCTCTCATACCAAAGAAGTATAGCTGTCAACACTGCAGTGATTAAGCATACTTATTCTCAGCTATTTTAGAATTCTGCATGGGAATGATTTATACACATGACCACCTACAGCGACTGGAGTGTGAGATTGCCTGGGAAAGGACTAAGTAAAAATAAGTAAGGGCTTCAGGATTTTACACCCTTTAAAAATAAGAATAAAGATCCGTGAAGGAAAATGCTGAATACTGCATAAAAATTGATTCACCTTATTCATGTAAGCAGAGTCCCTGCTCATAAGTGACCACAGAATCATTGACATTAGAGATGGAGTCTTAAATCAAGTTTTCCACCCCCCATGCCAAGGTAGGATTAATCTCTCTAGGATATTCTCAAGTCTCTAACCCATAGTCTAGTTTTATGTGAGTCATTACTGTAGAACAGTGAGGGGTATCCCAAAAATTGATTTTTTTATTTTTTTTTACTGGATTTAGCTACATTGGCCATAGATCCCAATTACTGGAAACAAGATCTTGCCAGATTGTGCAACACTTTAGTTCTGTTTACATTACTAAGCCACTCTCTACAGGCCAGCTCTGTGTAACACTTGGGTTCCTTGTAAGGTGACAGCATTGCAAACTGAAAAACAACCACCAAAAAAGAATATACTGTATTACTATAAGCTAGGCAGACACATGGAGACCAATGAAGTGCTTGCTTGATATTTAAGTAATAGGCCCTGCCTACAGCCCTAGTCATAGACTCTCCAGGGATTGGTTACATGGATGCCTGGGGGGAAAGAAGCTCTCCTCCGAAAGGCCACTCTTTGGCTACTATAGCTGCTCTAGGAAAACAGTGCCCTCTCCACCTCTCTCTGGATGGACAGTTTACATGAGGGAATCCATACACATAGTTACACATCCCCCAGCCATTTTTTGGCCTGCCCTTACCCGTAAAACCTCCCTTGCATGTTAGGATAGAGGCAACACATGATGAGCACCTCTTCATGGCCCTGCAAGGTGGAAGTCTCTGGAGCTGTACCATTTGAATGTACAGGAAGAGGGAAAGAGGCACCTAACAGTGCTGTGCAAAACACACCAATTTCAGTTTGCAGGAGCTATGTTTAAATTGTGTCTGGGGCATTTTGTAGCATGTGTTGCTCACTGCGTTAGGGTTTTAGTTTTGGGCAAACCTATGTGGTAAAGATGAAAATGAAACTAGTGTTGTCTCCGGTGGCAGTTCTCTAATATTTTCATAGAGTGTTCAGGAACAAAAAAAAAAAAGTTTGGCTGCAATTTGCCTCGTTTCTTTACTATGTTGGAACTGAAACTAATTGTGTTTCTACTTCGAGGTTTTACTGTGTAACTTTTGCATTGCCTTGGTACACACCTGATTGCCAACCCCAAAATATTCCAGTTCCCATTAAAATTTAACACGGATATTTGCGGCAGTTCTTATTTCTTCATCAAACCAGTTCCTCCATCCTTAATCTCATTACCTCTTCTTACTGGCATGCAAACTCGCTGCTCTGAACACCTTCAGATTTTCGAGTTAGGTATTAATGAGAATTCTGACTCCTATGTCATCATCATCACTCCCATAACTGCATTGGTCTTTGAGGCACCATCACTGATAAGCAATCAACCAATTGTCTCCACCCCTTATGATTGTGTGTCAGTGCTTGAGTCTCCACGAAGTCCATCCTGTCCACTCTTTTATGTTGTCAATCCAGCTCTCCTTCTGTCTACCTCTTCTTCTCCTCCGCTGTACTGTCCCTTGGGGGATGATCTTGGATAGGCCAGATAATCTTGTTACATGGCCGCACCACTTCAGCTTGCGCTTCTTCACAGTCATCAGGAGGTTTTCATATGACCCAGAGCATTGGGTGATGATGTTGCGGACCTCTTCATTAGCGACGTGGTCAAAGTAGGAGATGCCCAGGATTTCACGGAAGCATCTCATCTCTACTACCTGTATTTTTCATTCAAGTTCTACCGTAAGGGTCCATGTCTTGCACGCATACAGAAAAATGGAGATGACCAATGCATGCAGCAGTTTCAGTTTGGATTCCAGGGAGATGTTCTTATTCCTCCAAATTGGCTTTAGCTTTGCCACTGCTACTGCTGTTTGCGCAGTTCCTGCCAGAATTTCTGTCTTGGATCCTTCATCAGTGATGATTGCCCCCAAATACTTGAACTGTTTCACTGTCTCCAGTTCTTGTCCACTGACAGTGATATGTGAGCTGATCCCATCACGTTTGTTTGTCATCAGCTTGGTTTTCTCTGCACTGATTTCCATGCCATATTTTGCAAAGGTTTCATCCAATCATTTCACAAGGTTGGCAAGTTCATCTTCGCTGCCTGCCAAGCCATCAATGTCATCAGCGATTTGAGATTGTTTACCCCCGAATGCTGAATGTGCATATGTGATCTTCTAGGGCATCAGTCATTATGCGCTCCAAGTAGATGTTGAACAAGTGGGTGAAAGAAGGCAGCCTTGCTGGACTCCAACAGTGGTGCAAAACCACTCTCCTATTGTGCCATTGACGAGAACTGCACTGCTGGCCTTGGCATACAGTTGTTTAATGGTAAGAATAAGCTTATGACCAACATTGTATTTCTTCATGGTTGCCCAGAGAGCTTCATGCCATATTCTGTCAAACGCCTTCTTGAAGTCAACAAAGATGTGGTAGATGTCCTGCTGGTGTTGTAAGTACTTCTCGCATAGAACACGAAGGTTGAAAATCTGTTCTGTGGTACTTCTTCCAGCACGAAAGCTAGCCTGTTTTTCAGCGATGATATTGTCTGCTTGTGGCTTCAATCTGTTCAATATGACTTTCAACATCACTTTGCTAGGATGGCTAATTAAGCTTATAGTCCGGTTGTCTTTCTTTGGCAGAGTACTGACTAGTGACTGTGTCCACAGGGAGGGCCACTCACCGGTCTGCCAGATCTTGTTGCAGACCTTGGTGAGTACGTCTATTAGTATTTCTCCTCTGAATTTCATCAATTTGGCTGGGATGTTGTCAATACCTGTAGCCTTTCCGTTCTTGAGCGATTTTACAGCTGTCGCCACTTCTTCATGTAGTATTGGAAAGTCATCCTCCTCTGTTGAATCTGGGCTCTCTAAGACACTAGGATCTCCATTTGTCTGGTGGTTGTATAGATCAGAGCAGTAGTTTGTCCACCTATTGTGGACAAACTAAGTATGTCCCTTTCTTCTGTAAGACTTTTCCCTTCTTTGTCTTGAATTGCATTAGGCTTGGTCCATCTTTCCTTCGTCAGATCTTTTACAATCTGGAAGGCTTGTTTGCTATTTTTATAATTGATACACTCTTCAATTTTAGAGCATTGTTTTTCAATTCATATCTCCTTGTCCATCTTCATTCCTTTCTTGATCTTTCTGCCAATCGCTCTGTATTTATCAACTCCTTCAGTACTGTTCTTGTCTCACTTAAGTTCTCTTCTAATGTCACACATTTGTAGTATTTCATTTGTGACCCATGGTTTTGTCTTCTTACGATGTTTCCCAAGGATTCCATTGCTGCCTCATTCATTACAGCATTTAAATTGTTGGTCATTGTTTCTACATCTTCCTCTAGAGCAAGCAGCAGGGCAAATTTTCCACCGATCATTGCTTGGAATGACTCTGCAATGTTTTGGTCTCTGAGTCTTTCTAAGTCAAACTTGGTCCTGGTGAACTTTGGCCTCACGATTTTCTTTAGCCGCAGCAAAAAATTTAGCATCACAAGGTCATGATCACTTCCAATATCAGCACCGGGGAAGCTCCTTGTTTTAGCTCTGTTAATCCCAGAACAAAATCGGTTTTGCACCATGATGTAGTCGATCTGGCTGTGATATAGACCATTAGGTGCATGCCATGTTGATCATCTGGATGCTTTATGTGCTCCTAATGTGTTTGCAGACTCCTATGTACTCCCAGTCAATTTTGATGATGGACAGATTTTAGATATTTCAGATCAGCATTTAGTCTTTTGAGGTGCTTAGCTGAATTGAACATAAACTCCAGAACTTTTTGTGGTATTCTCAGCATTAATGATCACTCGTTGTCCCAATGCAAATTCCTGCACAACTTCTTGTTCTAAATCTTTATTACGAACACTGTTTTAATGGGTTGAATTCATCCCTACTGTAACTCTGCTGAAGTCCAAGGAGGTACACTAGGGAAGACTTTGGACCAACGTGTTTAACTTATTGTTTTGTGGGTCAGAGGAATGTTTTTTCTCAGTAATGCAGTATTCATTGTATGCCTTTGTTTTGCTGAAAGAGCGGAACGTTCATTTAAAGGGACATTTTAGGGAGTGCTTGGGGCAACATGGACAATTTGGGGAAACTGAGTCTCTGAGGGAATGTTATCACTTCCTGTCTCAAGCTATTTTGTTTAATTTATTGTATTGTGAGAAATTTCCCCATGAAACAATCTAATGTATTTCCAAAAATGTTTAATCGGATATTTAGAATTTTCCCTGATGCTAGAAGTGCTGTCTGTGGAAAGTTCGACTTCAATCAATGAGATTTTTGTCCTACTGAGGTAGGTTTTTGGGGTGTAATAAGGTACGATTTCCAGGAATTATATTATGACAGGCATGGGGATGTGATGGCTTAATGTCAGGTGCATAGTTTGTGGCTACCTAGTAGTTATGGGCAAGTCTCAAGAGGTTCAGAGTTTGGCCTTAGTTCAGATAACAATAGAAAAGTTTGGGGCTGGAACTTTCAAAGGAAATTAAGGGGGTGGCCCCTAAATCCTCACAAGGTTTCGGCACGTTAGGTGCCTAATTCCCTTCACTTACTTTGCAAATGTCAGCCTAGATGCTTATATGAACTGTTGGAAGATCTTGAGCCTATCAGATAGGGCCCACTCTTATAGGTTTGGTAAGCAATAGCTGCAAGGTGCTCAGTGCTGTCAATTTCCTTGATTCCATTTGCCATATAAAGAGCTCAATACATCCCAAGAGTTGCTCAGTGAATTGCAGGATTAGGCTCTTAGACAAGAAATACATGAATTCTCTTGGGTCTTCCTATCCTGGTCCCAGTTGTAGGCTGGAAGTGACAAGAATCCCACTGTGAAATCTTGGCCCCATCAAAGTTAATAGCAAAACTCCCATTGACTTCAATAAAACCAGGTTTCACCCCATGTAGCCATACATTTCACAACCTCAAAAGGTTGTTAAAGTACAATTCAAACAATAGACATAGGTTTGAAGGTGGGCTCTTATTTTATCCGGACTGGTTCACCCATCTCTAATCCATCAGTTGGCAAAAGTATCCATTCCCCAAATGTCCACCTGCATTCTGCCTTCCACCACACCTCTGTCTTTGTCCAACTTGGTCTTCAATCTATTCTGGCAACATCCCTATGAACACAACTATTATTTCTTCTTTATAGGTCAGATCTACAGAAGTGCTCAGAACCCATCTGCTCCCATGTGCTTTTAATGCAAATAACTGAGTGATGGACACTTCTGAAAATCTAGCCGCATATTCAGGTGCCTAAATGGGAGCTGAACACCTTTGATAACCTAGCCCTAAATGTATACAGAAAAGCATAAGATAGATCAATGCAGCAAACACAGTTACTAGACAGAGCAGTGATGGTTTCTCAGGCCAAGCAGTGACTGCCTTGGTATCGGCAGTGTAAATGACCTCTCTTTGCTATTAAAAGTTCCTATCTGTATCCAATGTATTGGTCCATATCTGTGGAAATCTATTGATATATGATTTTCATAATAAAAGATGAGCCCTGAAGCTAAGAAGAGCCTAGGAAGTTAAAAGGGCACCGCATGCACTAGAGCAGGCAGACAGAACATTCTGGCAACACACTGCACCAGGTCCTCCACTAGTCTAAAGCAGTGTCACTTCATTTACTTCATAAAAATTAAGTTGATTTACACTGAGGATCTGCCCTGTTGCATTTTAAGGGCTGAAACATTCTTTTTTTCACACTTCAATCTTTTTTTTTTTCTCTGTCTCTCTCCTAATTCTGAGGGCAAGAGCATCCAGGATTCTCACCAGACTTGAAGACATTTCCCTAGCAGAACCAGCCCAAAAACTTGAGGCTGCTGCTTCAGTCACTGCAGCAGACCACAGAACTGCTTTCCTGACCTCCCTCCTCCATGGAACGCTCCAGAGGCCCTGCCAATGGTCCAAAATGGTTGTCCACATTCCGCTGGAGATGAGCCCCTCCAGTACCTAGTTTGGCAATGACCAGCTAGGACTGTGCTCGCCAGCCATGCCTTAGATAGAAAAAGGTTAACTGGATGGCACAACTTCAAAGAGAGAGAGAAGGGAGGAAGGAAAAAGTGCTTTGATCCCAGTTTTTGTTAGAAACCTTGATTGTCCCCTGGGAATAGAAACCTAAAGTAGAGAGAGTAGGAAATAAGGACACATAAGGGATCGGTACATTAAAATAAGGGCATGTCTACACATACAGCACTGCAGCTGGTGAAGATGCTCTACGCTGACAGGAGAGAACTCTCATATAGTCCTAATAAAACCACCCCCAACAAGCAGCAGTAGCTATGTCGGTGGGAGAGCGGTCCACAGTGGTGCTTATGGCAGTGTAACTTATGTCGCACAGGAGGGTGGTTTATTCACACCCCTGAGCAACATAAGTTATATCAAAATAAATGGTAATGTAGTCATAGCCTAAATGTGGTATTGATCAAAAACAATATGGGATAATAACTTTCGCTGGTGTCCTTGGAGTTCTGAAATCAGTGGTTCTCAACCAAGGGTACACATACCCCTAGGGGTATGCAGAGATCTTCCAGGAGGTACATCAGCTCATCTAGATATTTGCCTAGTTTTACAACAGCCTATATAAAAAGCACTAGCAAAGTACTGTAGGTACTGTGACAAAGTTCCTCCTCTACCTTGGTGGGTCCTGCGCTTATTGGCGGATTTGTTCGCTTCACAGATTCACCCTGTGGGTCAGGAAACAGTCCAGAGACCTTCCCCTCTGGTAGAAGCTATAGTCCAGGTCAATTCCTCCTGTGTTTGATCAGGAGTTGGGAGGTATGGGGGGAACCCAGGACCGCACTCTACTCCGGGTTCCAGCCCAGGGCCCGGTGGACTGCAGCTGTTTAGAGTGTCTCCTGGTACAGTTGCACGACACCTACAACTCCCTGGGCTACTTCCCCATGGCCGCCTCCCAACACCTTCTTTGTCCTCACCACCAGACCTCCCTCCTGATGTTTGGTAGCGCTTGTACTTCTCAGTCCTCCAGCAGTATACCTACTACTCTCAGCTTCTTGCACACCTCTTGCTCCCAGTTCCTCACACACACTTCCTCTCCTCTGGCTCCCCCTGGCTTGGCTGGAGTGAGCCCTTTTATAGCATCAGAGGGGCCTTAATTAGAATCAGGTGCTTAACTGCCTCACCTGACTCTTAGCAGGTTAATTGGAGTCAGGTGGTCTATTAGCCTGGAGCAGCCCTGCTCTGGTCACTCAGGGAACAGAAAACTACTTATCCAGTGGCCAGTATATCTCCCTTCTGCTACTCTGCTGTTCCCAACTGGTCTGGGTCTATCACAGTATAAACTAAAATTTCATGCAGACAGTGACTTGTTTATACTGCTCTATATACTATACCTGAAATGTAAGTACAATATTTATATTCTAATTGATTTATTTTATAATTATATGCAGGGCTGGCTCCAGGGTTTTGGTCACCCCAAGCAGCCAAACAAAAAACAAAACAAACAAACAAAAAAAAAGCCACGATCGCGATCTGCGGCGGCAATTCGGGGGAAGGTCCTTCGCTCCGAGCAGGAGTGAGGGACCGTCCTCCGAATTGCCACACGTGCCGCCCCTCTCCGGAGGGGCTGCCCCAAGCACCTGCTTGGTAAGCTGGTGCCTGGAGCCGGCCCTGATTATATGGTAAAAATGAGAAAATAAACAAATTTTCAATAATAGCGTGCTGTAACACTTATTTATTTTTATGTCTGATTTTGTAAGTAAGTAGTTTGAGGTGTAACTTGCAAATCAGACTCCTGAAAGGGGTTGTCAAGGCTGATTCCCCACTCTGGCACTTTGAGTTCAGAAAGTGGGGGCCTGCAAGGATTCTAAAAATTAATACTAGCCACTCCAGGCTGGTATTAAACTCCCAAGGTTAAAGCTTCTCTCTGACCTTGGATGGGTAGATGTTACCACCACCCAAATTCAAAAAAACCCTTTGAGTCCAGGAAGGTACACTTGGGAATTCCTCCCTGTGGGGTACCCTCAAGCCCTTTCACTCCCCCCTGTGGGGAAGAGCTGAGAAAGAAAACAAAAGAAATCAGCTGTTGCCACGAGCTAATTAAACAACATATGCACTAACCTCTTAGGACACAAAAACCCAATCCTGTTCTTAAAAAAGGTAAATTTTATTAAAAACA
Source organism: Trachemys scripta elegans (assembly GCF_013100865.1). Taxonomy (NCBI): domain Eukaryota; kingdom Metazoa; phylum Chordata; order Testudines; family Emydidae; genus Trachemys; species Trachemys scripta. The sequence goes on from NC_048305.1 coordinate 32,537,562, forward strand.
AAAAGAAAGAAAATACATCTGGAACTTAGGCTATTGCTAGATTTAAAAAGAGAAAATATAATAATTAAACATCAAGAATGGTTTTCTTGAGGTCCAGCTTAATGGTTACAAGAAAAACAAAAGCATTTGGGGGTTAGCACAGAGGAGTCCACAAGTCATAAAGAAATAATAGAGATAAACCTAATCGCGTCTTCCTAAACATTCCCTAATCTACTTACACATCTGGGGTTTCAGATACCTAGTTTCTAGGTATGATTTGATGATTTTTCATACCTGGTTTAAAGCTTCTTACAGCATTGCTGCTCTGTGTCTCCTCTCGCCGGAGAACCACAACTGACAGACAAAGGGAAAGTTTTTTTCCCCAATTTTAAAAAGTTCTAGCCCTCCCATTGGCTCTTTCGGTCCGGTTCCCACTCCCTTCCTTTTACCTATGGGCTTTTTTAACCCTTTACAGGTAAAGCATGTAGAGAACAGCTATTAACAGGGATTTTGTAGTTAACTGGCTGGCTGGGTGTCCATAAAAGGATAAAAGGGAACAACCCCCCCCCCCCGTCATTTATCACAGAGGTACAGTAGTCTGGAAAGGTTGAGAGCTACTGCTGTAAATGGCCTTTGGTTCTCATAATGGTAGTAATAGGTCAAATTCATCCCTGATGTAACTCTGTCGACTTCACTCAATTTCCCACAAGTTCAGTTGCAAAGAAGTGGAAATAACGTTTGCAGGAATAAACATTAAAAGAAAATCTTGCTACACTGCTGCTTTGTAAGAATGGAAGAGCCTGGGAATCCTGCACTTGCCCTTCCCTTGTCCCTCTGAATAGTCTGGTTACTTTTCTGTGCCAGTTCCCCTTTTCCTTTGGAACAGTTCTTAACCTCTGCTCCTAGCTTTAGATACCCATGGGTTGTTTTCCAGCACTGTACATCAGCCTTTGCATGGACAGGCCAATATGGTGTTCTTTGCAAGCCTCCACTTCTGTGTGTAGTTTTGGATGACTTTTGTGGTCCAATAGGAAGGCTGGGATTAAAATATATATGTTGAGCCAACTCTGTTTTGAAAGGTTCTCTGTGGAGCTGCTTGAAGAGCATAAACAACTTTGCAAACAGTTTACTGAACCAGAATAAGTATCTGATTAGGCCTGCATGTACACAAACATTCATGTAACCTACAGTTTGGTAGGAGGAATATTTTCAAATAGCAAAGTTCAGATTCAGATGAGGGCATTCCAGGGATGCAGAGTCTGAAACAGCAAAAGAAGCAATGATATGGTGCCTCTTTAAAGGCGTACTTTTCCCAGAACCAAAAAATGAGCTCTGTGTAGCTCGAACGCATTTCACTCTCTCACCAACAGAAGTTGGTCCAATAAAAGGTAGCATCTCACCGCTTTGTCTCTTTACAGGCAGATGTCTTTCAGTGTGCAACCGATGTATAGCGAGTTGGGAGCAATCATTCCCTCAGTTTGGCACAAAAGGCACACGCCAGCAGGCTTGTGTCACCCAGTGGATAACAAAATGAAGGTCTTAATCTAAAGCTTCTGGTGCTTGGAACAGACCTCTGTGAGCCTAAAGCAGTAAGCTTCTGTGGGTTGTCATGCCTCCTGCTCAGGGCTTGCTCTAGGAGACTTCTGCTTCCATTTGCTCTCTGAGATAGAAGAAGTTTCCATCTTTCCTCTTCAGAGTTGTCAAGGTTCCTTCCCCACTCTGAACTTTAGGGTACAAAGGTGGGGACCTGCATGAAAACCTCCAAGCTTAACTACCAGCTTAGATTTGCTTTTGCTGCCACCACCCAAATGATTTATGAGTTATTTGGGAAACTTTGTCTTCCCCCCAAAAACCTTTCCCTCCCTGGGTAGCCTTGAGAGACTCCTCCACCAATTCCCTGGTGAACACCGATCCAAACCTCTTGAATCTTAAAACAAGGAGGAATTAATCATTCCCCCACTTTTCCCCCCACCAATTCCTGGTGAGTCCAGATCCAATCCCCTTGGCTCTTAAAACAAGGAAAAATCAATCAGGTTCTTAAAAAGAAGGCTTTTAATTAAAGAAAGAAAGGTAAAAATCATCTTTGTAAAATCAGGATGGAAAATAACTTTACAGGATAGTCAGATTCAAAGAGCCCAGAGGAACCCCCTCTAGCCTTAGGTTCAAAGTTACAGCAAACAGAGGTAAATTCTCTAGCAAAAGGAACATTTACAAGTTGAGAAAACAAAGATAAACCTAACATGCCTTGCCTGGCTGTTACTTACAAGTTTGAAATATGAGAGACTTGTTCAGAAAGATTTGGAGAGCATGGATTGATATCTGGTCCCTCTTAGTTCCAAGAGCAAACAACCCCCAAAACAAAGAGCACAAACAAAAGCCTTCCCCCCACCAAGATTTGAAAGTATCTTGTCCCCTTATTGGTCCTTTGGGTCAGGTGTCAGCCAGGTTACCTGAGCTTCTTAACCCTTTACAGGTAAAAGGATTTTGGAGTTTCTGGCCAGGAGGGATTTTATAGTATTGTACACAGGAGGGCTGCTATCCTTCCCTTTATAGTTATGACAAGAGTCCTTACTACTTTCCCTGCCTGGGGGACCCTGACCCAAAGCCTACTGGAGTCCACAATGGGCTTTAGATAAGGTCCTTAGTGAGCCCAGTTGGGGGTCTCCACTTTCCAGAGGGCAGTGAGAAGGCTTGGACTCTATCAGCCTCCTTCCTCACTGAAGGCAGTTAATCCCTTCTCTGCCCTGTTTAGTGTGTGTGTCTGGGGGGAGGGGTGGTGGTAGAGAAGCCCCATCACTGGGCTCCATAGCTGAGATTTCTTTAATTATGAATCTAAGTTCATTTTGTGGCCACACTAAATGTATTTGTGGCAGAAGTCATTTATAAAATTGATGTCGCCCAATCAGGAGGGAGAGAGAGACCTAGACCAGAGCAGTACTTCTGTCTTTCAGTCTTGGGACCCATCACCATCATACCTGAGCATCTTAAAAACAATTCATTAATCTTCATAGCACCCCCATGTGGCAGGGGCAGTGTTACTGCGACCGTTTTACAGGTGGCTAAGTGAGGCACAGAGAGTGAGTGAATTGGCCAGGGGAACATAGGAAGTCTTTAGCAGAGTGGAAAACTGAGATGAGGTCTTCTGAGTTACAATCCAGGGCTTCAGTCACAAGACTGGGTTTTCAGAAGGTCCTGCTGTGTGTGGTGCTGGGTTACTCAGCAGAATGAGTGAAGCTGAAAACATGTGTGATCAGAGAGCATGTATGGTTCAGTAAAGCAGCAAGGCTAAGATAAGCGGAGAGAGAACGTGTGCATCTGTGTAGGGGGCAGGGACTCTGGTTTTTGCTTTTGCACACCCACTGAATGCCAAACTGACACAAGTCGCTTTGCCATATCACTTTCCCATGGTTTCTGATACATGCCCAGTGGCCCTGACCCCCTTCTACATTACCCCAGTGTAACCCCCAAAGAGATTACCTAGATTCCTGGGGCTCTGTCCCTGGTAGGGAGGGGGAGCCAAGGCAAACTCAGAGTCTGCCTGGCAACCAATAGGGAGTGAGATGCCCCTCCCAGAGAGTTCAGGAAAGGGGAGAAGCCATTTTTTGAGTCAGTCTTCAGCCAGCCAGGGAGCTAGTAAGTCACAGGCCTACATGCAGGATTCCCCCTGCGAACTGGCCTCTAGGGACCCGAAAGCGAGATCCCTCAGCTGAGTTTTTCCTTCTCCACTGCTGACTCCCAGTTTGTAGGGTTTTGCTGGGAAACTTCCCCAGCCAGGTTGAGTTAGCCCTCCAGCTCCCTAGGTGAGACCAGTCACAACATGGTCAGCTCTGCTCTATCTGCTAGTTCAGGGCTGCTGCCAGCTGTGTGTGTGTCTGGACGTCACGCTAGGCTAGGAGACTACAGTTTGGATTTTAGTACCATTGTGTAACCTGCACCCCTTTGTGGTGAGGGGAAATCCTGGGACCGAACCAGCCTGATTCCTGCTTGAAGAGGATCCCTGCCAGCAGAGATCAGCCCCACTGCAGTGACTGAGGAGTCCAGAGTCATCTCTGAACCTGAGGATAATTCATGGAGTTTGTGAGTGCATCATCTTTTAGTTAGTCAGTCAGGGAATTTGTTTTGGGGACCCCCTACTCCCTGAACTATGTCCTCAAGCCAGGGAGTAAGGGTTTGGGGATTTTACAACCTGCTGCATATTAAACCTATGGAGGGATTTACCACCATCTCCCACTTGTGAGTCCATTGGGCTGTACTGAACCCAGTCAGCCACACTGCTAAACCACTGCAGAGAAGAATTTTGTGGTCATAGGTCATCAAGGGCCCCAACAAAGTACACGTACCAACTGGACACTAATCCTACATTTGCTACATCAGGTCACATGACTGGAGAAAGTCACAGGTATTATCAGAGTGGGCGCCGGTGACCCTAAAAATAGCGTTTTACCCTGTAATGTTATATTTATCTCCTGTTTAATATAATTATTGTGTTGAATATATGTGTTTGTGTTATTTTTTGGAAGTCTCCAACTATCTGGCAAGTAAGTGGGGATTACCCTGTGGTTAGAGTTTTCCTCTCAAGCTGCCCTGGTGACCCTGCCAGGAAGGAGCGAGGGGGGTGGAGGCACCACCAAATAAGTTCATAGGACAAACTAAAGAAGATACACCCTGCTAAGTGGGTGGCAGGATCTAGAAGAACCCAGACCTGTCCATCAAAACCTGTAAGAAGATTGACATTAAAGAAGGTAACCGGGTGGAGAGGGGGTGCTACACCAGTTTTAGATTTCAATGCCCTTGCATCAGCACAAAATGGAGTTAACCAAGTGGAGAATAAGGCCCATGATGTGACTTGAGTCACTCTTGAATGTGGTGCAGAGATTCTCATGGGAGTGTCACTTGCTTGCACCCATCCAGAAGTTGGCCCCAGAGGCCAGGTTCTGCTCTCAGGTACACGAGTGTAAAACTAGAGTAACTGTTTTAGATTTGGGTAAAGGTACTCCAGATTTCCATTGATTTATATGGGTGGACTGTGGCTCCAGCTGTCTGTGCTACAAAGGCTATGGTGTATGTGGGTGAGCCAGTAGGCAATCCATGATTCAGAATGGGTGATGGTGCTCCTGTGTGGGTCACAGCGTATGCAAACTGAATCATTTACCTCTGCAGCTTGTCCCTGGAATCGCTAGGAGAGCTGAGCACTGTGACAGTCAGATTCCAAATGACAAAGTCATTTTAAACACATACAGACAAAACAACTGGTTTCCCTAGCCCTGGGGACCACATGAAAGCATTTCACATCACTCCTCATCCCCCACATGTGCATTTTCTCAGTTTAACACTTTGCAGAGCCAATTGGAATGTGCGCCTCCAGTCCCATGGTTCTCCTTTTTCATGTGCCACACAGATCTGAAGTGTCACAGAATTACATGGCAGCCACATTCACCATGGGAAAGTATAGCAAGGGTAAAAGCTTCCCCTCTCAAAGGATGCTTACAATGAAATGTGGCTGCATAAAAAGCTGCATCATTTCCTTGTCTCATATCTTCCAGTGTTACAAAATAGAACAGAGTTGCGAAAGACCTGGCATGGGGTTCCAACCATTGGCCGTTATATAAACCTATAGTGATCATCAAGCTTTGTTTCCATGCTACTCTAAAGTCCCCTTTCCTGTGTTAGTGATGAGCCCCTGTGCTACACCTTGGTGCTAGACCTCTGCTGCCCAGCTTCCATTCATTTATGTGCACTGAAACCCACATCTGAGACAGTCATATTCTGGAACAGCTCAAGCTCCATTGGGGGTTAGAGTGAATGCAACTGAACAGGAGGCAGAGGGCCTAAAGAACAGCCCCCACCAACTTTACACCGGTGTATTCAGCAGGCTTCAAAGGCATTGTCCCTATTCACACTCATGTCAGATGAGAATTGGTCCAAGAATTATAAGGTGGTTGAACATACAGTTGAAGGAGGTGTAAATAAAGTAGCCCCCTTACCTTGCTTTAACTTACACCCTCTTCTGTAAGTTACAGCAATTTAGACTCCCTTATACATTGTTGAGGTGTGCGTAACACTTTTCAGAAAGCAATCACTCCATATCTGACCCCTCAGTCCTCATCCTCAAAGGAAACCTGCACACCACTTTCCAAAGATGAACCTGGGAGCTGAAATTCATAACGTTGCTAGACACTAAAAATCATGGACCAAATAGAGACACGGGATTTATGGCTTCTTACATCAATCTAACTCACTAACCCCTCCAAATCATTTCTTTTCTTTTCTTTTCTCCTTTCCCCCCCTATGACTGGAGAGGTGCTAACAGGCCACTTCACCTTGAATAGTCCCTTGAACTATATGTTAACTGCTTACATAAGAACATAAGACCAGCTGTACTGGATCAGACCAAAGGTCCATCTAGCCCAGTACCCTGTCTTCTGACAGTGACCAATGCCAGGTGCCCCAGAGGGAATGAACAGAACAGGTTATCATCAAGTGATTCATCCCTCTGTCACCCATTCCCAGCTTCTGCTAAACAATCTGTTCCACCTTATATTTAGCTGTGACAGTCTGACTATATTTCCCAGACCTGAAGAACAGCTCTGTGTAGCTCCAAAGCTTGTGTCTCTCATGAAGAGAAGTTGGCCCAATAAAAAATATTATCTCTGACCCACCTGTCTGTGTAACTCTTGGGGAGTTGAGAACCAGGGGTTCTGAGTTAGTTAAAGGAGATCTAAACCACACCACCTTACACATCATCTCTGCCGGTGGCCCAACAGCTTAGCCTGGTAAACTGGAACAATTGCCCAAAAGCCTCTAATGCAGTCTCCGCAAATGCAGGTTAACTGGATGTTCTTTAGTGTTTTGTCCAATTTAGCTTTCCATGCCTCAAGCTATGAGTCTTCCACTATTTCTCTTGGGAGCAGAAACAGTGAAGAAATTTTTGACTAAACATTTTTTCATTGGAAAATATGATTAGTCAAAATCAAACCTGCTTGCAGGAAAGGGTTGGTTTCAACAATCTCCCCATTTTGAGAAAAAAATGGGGGGAAAAAAACCCCTTTGAAATTATGGAAACATCCAATTTTGACATTTTCGAAATGAAAAAGTTCCATTTTTCAGGTTGGAACAACTTTTTCACTTTGAAATTTACTTACAGGAAGCAAAAAGGAGGTAGCAATCAAAACATTTTGAAATTATAAAAAAAAATCAATTGGATTAATAGAAATTTTTTCCTTTTGATTTTCAGGTCACGAAAATATTTGAGATTTTGACTTTTTGTCCTGACTCAGGATGAGACAATTTTTTGAAATCTCAAAAATTCTCTGGCACAGGAAAGCCATTTCCTTTCCTCTTCTGCTTGGGAGCCCCTTCTTGCACAGTCTCTAATAAATATCACTGTTTGGATTCACCCTAAATGCATCTGCATAAGAAGCTCCTTCTAGGTGAGTGTGTCTAACAGGCAGAAATTACCCTAGCACCAGTACTAATCTTACAAGCAGGAATTTACCTAACAAAGGAAAAGTTTTGCAATGAACAGGGATGATAAGGAACAGGCTTGCTGTACCGAAATTTGAAGTCACCATAAAATGGATTGGGGAGAGATCTGAATTATTAAAGATGGGCTTGACCCAAACTTCCCCAGACTGGAGGAGTTTTTCAAATCCAGAAGCAAATTTTGCAGCTTGAGCCATTTTTGTCCTTATTATAACGTCTTGTTTCCTTAATCACTCTGCCACTCCCACCTATATGGAAATATCAGGGGCGTTAATGAAGCAAACAGTGCAATGAAGCAAACAGTGCATTTTGAAGCCTTTTGCTAAAGCAATCCATGTCCTTCATGTCTTTTTCCTGCCATCCAGTGTAAGTTGTGGTTTAAAGTCTATGTAGGATGAATAACCTGATGCTATAATGGAAGAAGCCATGTGACATAATGCTAGTCACCTCAACTTTGAGGACAATGTCAACAATCATTGTATTAATGGGTCTTTGCGTGATTCCCTGGACCAATGCAGGAAGAACAAAATTTATTGCACTAGCCACAGAGCCATTTGCCCACATGTGTTGATTGAGTTGCACATTGTTTCCATGCCTGGTGCTGTGCTTCCAGACGTGCAATGTGATTTCAAAGTCGTTGACACCCACCCTTGTAGAGTGGCACCATGCAATATGATCAGTTACCAGTTGCTCAAAATGTCAAGTCAGAAAAGTTTGTTTTGTGCAGATTTTGTTTCAGGCTGTCTTTAAAATGTTTCATCTTCCTTCCATGTTTACAATTACTGGGGCTTAATATTTGTTTTAATATATGGTCTCAGGAATATGAATAACATGGGCACAGATCAAATGAGCCTCGATGCCAACCAAACTAATGTTCACCAGAACTTCCATATTAGAAGCCCAGTCCTGCCATTTGATGTCCAGCAATCATCACAGGTCTCACAAATGGAAACTATCAAGCTTTTCAATATGCCACTGATAACATGTCCATGTAATGTTGCGAGGACAACAGCATTACAGACTTTGATTATTGTCTATAGATGCCAAGTCTGTCCACATATCTATTCAAGTGACATCATCATAGGACCTAATCACATCAGCCATACCATCAGGAGCTCGTTCACCTGCACATCTACCAATGTGATATATGCCATCATGTGCCAGCAATGCCCCTCTGCCATGTACATTGGCCAAACCGGACAGTCTCTACGCAAAAGAATTAATGGACACAAATCTGACATCAGGAATCAAAATACTCAAAAACCAGTGGGAGAACACTTTAACCTGTCTGGTCATTCAGTGACAGACCTGCGGGTGGCTATATTACAACAGAAAAACTTCAAAAACAGACTCCAACGAGAGACTGCTGAGCTGGAATTGATATGCAAACTAGACACAATCAACTCCGGTTTGAATAAGGACTGGGAATGGCTGAGCCATTACAAACATTGAATCTATCTCCCATTGTAAGTATGCTCACATTTCTTATCAAACTGTCTGTACTGGGCTATCTTGATTATCACTTCAAAAGTTTTTTTTTCTCTTAATTAATTGGCCTCTCAGAGTTGGTAAAACAACTCCCACCTGTTTATGCTCTCTGTATGTGTGTATATATATCTCCTCAATATATGTTCCATTCTATATGCATCCAAAGAAGTGGGCTGTAGTCCATGAAAGCTTATGCTCTAATAAATTTGTTAGTCTCTAAGGTGCCACAAGTACTCCTGTTCTTCTTTTTGTCTATAGACAGATTCCATGGTACTTCCAAATTTGGTGAGAGAGGCGACCATATGCGACACTGGCTTTCTTAATTTGTGCATCCACTTTGTGGTCAACTGTCACTTTGTTGTTCAACATGTTGCCTAGATAAGAAAAGAGGGGCTATAGGGCAAAGCAGAACTCCAAAGGTTGTCGCCCACCATGAAAGATGCCAGGGCTCTTTTCTTAAGAGAAGAGTGGCTCACACCTGTGTCCCTGGACAAAATTTCCTCTCTCTGCACTCTATCCAGAGTATTAAGCTGCTGCCTTCATCCCACATGGGATTGCATTTCAGTGGTTCTCTCTGAATGAAAGATTCCAAACGCTACGCACGCGGGGAGAGGAATAGAACATTACCATTTTCTATCTGCTCTAGATACTTCTAAGGTGCTTATTGCCATAGTATCTGAGTGCTGTACACCAACTCAAAAACACAGAGCATACCCATAAAAGGATACAGTCTGACTATCTCCCCCACTTTCACAGTGGATTTTTGTGGGGTGTGTGGGAAGTTATCTCCTTTGATCTCCTACAAAGGTGTGACAGTTCCTGATACATAGTAACAAAATCCACCAGTGCCTTGGTAAGCTATTTAATTGGCCTGGTTAGTTAATTGGACATGACACTGACTGGGGTGGAGATCCTGGACCAACTCCAGATTGTCCATATGTCTAATGGTAGTGCTCACTCCCTACTTACAGGATAAAATGACTATATGAACTTATTTGCTTGCACGAGGGATGGGCAATGTGAAATAAAACCTAGCCCCAAATGCCAAAGCCGTTCTAGAATGTGCAGAAAAGTATCTCAGGGAGAGTGTGATCTATTGATTAGAGAAAGGGAATGGAGATCAAAAACTGCCACTTTTTGGGCCTGGTTCTGCCACAAACCTTCTATATGGCCAGATGCAAGTCACTTAATCCCTCTGTGCCTGACTTTTCACATCTATAAAGTGAGGATAATAATTACTTTCCTTTTATGGGTGTATCCAGCTTAACTGTGAGATCTGTTTAGATACTTGTATGTCCCCCATCAAGTAGTATCTGAGCACTTTAAGATCCTCTGCAGGCATAGAGGAATGCTTTCAGGCTTCCTTAACTTTTGCTGTCATCAGGTTAATTTCTTCACTGCTTTATTCCTTACATAGCAAGTGGGTGTAAAGTGTCTCCAAATCAGAAGGTTAGCATTTTACACATGTAGAAATGACCACGCAAGCTATAGGACAGCAGAGAATCAGGCTCGTCCAGTCAAATCCATCATACTTCTAGGATGGCATGATCAGTCTGGATAACATAAGACCTGACCTCGTCCTTCATCCACAGCTCAAACTGTGTTGCACATTTGAAAGTTTTCAGAATCACGTTTTTGGGGGGGAAAGTTTCCTTTTTCTTCTGTTTCTTCCCCACCAGGTTCCAGTAAGTAGAGATGCTAAACTGCAGCAAGAAAGTTTGGTATTGTGCTTTCATCCCAGCTGGACAAGGAAGTACCAGAAAATCTGCTGTTGTGAGATCGCCAGCTCAGTTCTGCAAACTCAACAGGTCCAGACAGTTTGGATAAAGAGCAGAAAAACATCATCAAAATTGTTAACTCTTTTTTTCCTATCTGAAGCTTCTGAAATTTGCCCAACTGACAGTCATGTGAGTGCTAAATAGTGGCAACTAGCTTATAGTATTTGCAAACTGTTCTTTCATCCAGTGGTGTTTTATGCTCCTTGGTACAACATTCTTTACTCAGATCTTTTCTAATCATTCCTGCAGCCTTAGCTCAGTGGAGTCTGTAACATTGCACCCCATATACTTCACATTAATATCATTATGATCTGATTATGGCATAATTATGATGCATTTTGTACAAGACAGGTCATATGAGGTGTCATTGGAAAAGTTGTGATTTGATTAATATGATTAACCTATTTGTATGCAAGTATCATTTTTGTATCTAAAGTTAGGAATATTGACCATGTATCTGTATTTCAATTGTGTGGACTATGGGAGACACCCACAACTAGCCTTTCAGGTACAATGAAGAAGCCAGACAGTGCTGATGGCCCATCAGCAAAGACAATGGACTCTGGAAGAACTTCACCTTCCTGTGAAAGTTCCACGTAGCCTGCAAGAACTGGCTGCTATGACTCAGCAAGGTATGTAAGGGCCTGTGACCAGGCCACATGGGACGTCAGTGTTTTTGCACAAACTGAGGTTTGGGACAAAGGGTTCCCGCCATATGCTCAAGCTATATAAGGCAGGGAGTGACATCATCTGTTGTTCTTCACTCTCCACACAAGAGAATTGAAAACACCTGAGGAACAAAGGCTGACTTGGGGGAAGTGCTGGACCCAGGCTAAAGGGATTTCTAGCCTGTGTATGAAACACCTGGGGATTCCAATCTGAAAAGCAAGTGTAGCTTGTGCCTTAAGAATCTGCAGCCTGCTTGTATCATCCATCAGGGTGAGAGACTGTTCATTCAAAGCCTATCTTTCTAGTATGTTAAGCTTAGTTTGCGTTTTTGTTTATTTACTAGGTAATCTGCTTTGATCCGTTTGCTATCACTTATAATCACTTAAAATCTATCTTTTGTAGTTAATACATTTATTTTATGTTTTAATCTAAACCAGTGAGTTTGAGTGAAGTGCTTGGAAATCTTAACTCAAGGGGCAGGGGCTGTTGCATATTCCTCTGCACATTGAGGGAGAGGAGAACTGGATAATAAATTCATACTGGTTGGGGTTCAGACCAGGGCAGGATGGTACAGCTCTGGGGTCCTAGGCTGGGAAGCTGGTGGTTATTTTGGCTGTAGCCTCTCTATTGTTGGTTCAGATGCAGTGGCTGGTCAGAGAGCCAGCATGTAACTGCAGCTGGGTGTGTCCCTACCTGTGTGTATGCTGGTGGAAGTGTGAGACCAGCACAGCAGCACAGTGAGAGAGGGAGCCCAGGTTGGTGGGTCAGAGGGCTAAGTGGTACCCCAGTTCCAGATGGCACCCTGAGGAGGAGGGGCATCACAGAGTCAATCGGTGTACGCATGTGGGTAAGTGCCTGTGACAAGGTGTCAAATTTAAAGACCCTCTGGGGAGGCACAGGGCTGTTTTGCTGATTCACCCTGGCAGCCAGACCAGGTGGGTTTCTTGAGTTCCAACTCAGGGATATAAGAACCTGAGTAGCTGTGAAGAAGGGAATGCTACAGGGAGAGACAGGAAGTTCCCTCTGATGTTTGTAAGTGCATTGCTACCTTAGGGCTTTGTTAATTTATGTAAAAATAAATGATCAGCACAGGAAGTGGGAGAGGCTTGGGACAGCACACTGATTTGTGTTATGAGTGAAGAGAAGCAGTGTAGTGATTATTCATTGTAGCCCCTTGAGACTACATGTCCCATTGATTGCATCCCCTGTGGGACCAGGCTTTCCATTTGGATTCTGCCACTCCTAATTTTGGTCAAAAATCCTCTTGCATTCCCCACTTTGCCATGTCTGGTCATTGCTTCCTTGACTCTCCCCAGATATCCTGAACCTAAGCAAATAGCACTTGGAGTGTAGCCACAAGGAACAAATATGCATCAAAGCGCAACCTATGGAATGCAAGGCTGAAGTAGAGAAGGAACTCACTTCCAAGAGCTGGAAGAAGGCCTACAGCTTTTGTAAAAGTGTGTGGAAGCATAGTTAGAATTGAAAAGAAAAGGGGAAAAATGGTTTTTTTACAAATGTATCTGGAAGTTAAAAAAAATTCGCTATAACCTGTTCGTAGGCACTGCCTAATTTTGCTTTAAATCACATACTCTGCCGGGCACTGGTTTCACGGAGGTATTTCTTGCACAGCTTTTTTCAAGTTTCATTCATTGGTACCATCTAAAATTAGATCCACCACTTTCATTCAGGTCCAACTTGTTTGCCTAGTGTAATATTTTGTAGAAACAGAAATGCAGTTAAATGTGCGCATCATCTGCAGCAGTACCAGGTGTTTGCAGAATGCTGTAAGTAACAGCAGGCCAAGCATGAGAGCTTGGTTGGCAGCAGAGAGCTCGTAAACCTGTGGCTAAATGCAGAGTATCCATTTTTCATGGCTGATCACAAACTCAAAAAAGAAACAAGCACTCCCTTTGAATCTGGACAAAGCACATCCTGTGCCACAAATATATATAAACTGGCAGTAGCCAAAGTCTGGTCCCTGAGCCAAACTGACTGTGAAGTCCTGAAACATGGCCAGCGGATGCTCTCACCTTGTCAACATGGAGGTGTGATTTGCAATAAGTGTCGGACTACATGTCCCATAATGCTTTGCTGTACACAAGCCTGGTTGAAGTGGAAACAGCAGGTTTTTTTAGAAGAGCACAATTCAAGCAAAATGTTGGGTGGCTTGGACTTACTTTTAACACAAAATTCATACAAGTTAATTATGGCCCTCAGGCTTCCCCAGCTTATTGCTAATTTGGGCATCTGTGACCTTGTTTGAGAAGGACTAGATGGCTCAAATTTTCGGTAATGGGTCATAGAGCCTTTCCTCCCTCTAAAATGCTGACTCAAATCTAGCACATGCTGATAGCTATCACTCATGTGATTGCTGTCCTATGTGAAATGAGTTGACAATATCAATCTAGATCCTAATGGACAGGTAAACACATCACAGCTGGTACCTTTGGGACAGTCTCAGCCGAGAAACTAGAGACCAAGGCTCAGATCCTCAAATGTCTTGAGGCACCTAAATCCCATTGATTTCAATAGTAGGTGGGTACCTAAATACCTTTGAAGATCTGAGTCCAAATGTCTTAATTTCAGTGAGTCAGTTTTCATTGTCTCAGCATAAGACTGGAGAAATGAAATCCAAAAGGTCTAAGAGGGGGCAATAAGAAGGTGAGAACTACAGATGACCTTGTATACCATGCACAAATTCAAGAAATACAATACCTGACAACACCAACAGTTTTCTAAGCTCACTTTTCTTATGCGTGAACAATCTACAGCATCAGACGCTTTCACCTTGGTGCACTGCAAAATATGTGCATTCAGAAATCAACATAGCCTCAGAAGCCACTGGTAACTGAAGCAAATGTGAGGTCTCTGCTGCACCCTCAGCATAAACATTTGGAACAGCAAACTGACTTTTTGGCCAAACTCCATCAGAAAGAGATACATATTTTTAGCACTTTTTAATTGCTGCAAGGGCCATCTGGCTAGAGCTGCCAAATCATTTAGCATATTGACCCATATGACTGAAGCAATAAGTAATACAATCCATTGCAACAACCCCTTTTTGAGGCTTATGTAGGTGTTGCAACCAGAGAAGTTGCAGAGAAGTTCTGGTATAGGCCCAGAGCTCCACATGGGGGAGGCCATGATTGGGCCACGAGGGAGGTGGTTATATTTAAGATTAGGTCCAGGGTGCATCTGGCTAGAGTCCCATGGCCATAGCCTGTAGGCAATACTAATCCAGAGCTGGGGGGAAAAATTCTATCAAACCTCTTTTTCGGTGACATGCAGCTTTGGCAACACCAAAATATTTTGCATGTGTGTGTTGCTTTTACCTAATTGTTTTGGATAAAAAGAAAAACAACTTTAAAAAAATATCTAAACAAAAACATGTATTTTCAATATTTCCAAGGGACCTAGTAACACACAGCCCCGGGATTCCTGCTCTCGAGACACTCCAATGTTTGCTTTTGGGGATGTGTCTCTCTCACATTTAAGGTCAGATTTGAAAGGAATCCTCTGCTCCCCTCCCTTCCTCCTGTAGGCTCATGAATCACTGAGCCTCCAGACAGATGAGTCATTCAGCCAGGTTTTGGTGAGACATGCCAGTCTGGGAGTTTCCTCTGTAATCGGGTTGTGAATGATGCTGGCTTTGTTGATGACTGCCCATGTGTTGAGTAGCATAAATCTCATCTTGGTGTCACCTTGGTCTCTCTGCTGTTATTTCACTTTCTTTGTATGTTGTCTGTGATGTCAATTGCTTTTTCTCATTACAATTTGTGAACATGCTAAAAAAGGAGAGGGGAGCCTGAGGGCTTCTTAGGGAGGAGGCAGTAGCTTTAGGGAGTTGTCCTTGAAAGTTTCAGTTCATTGAGCTTGAACTTCCAAGAAAACCTGGTTCATTTCCAGCCCCTGTGAATCAAAGGGCAAGGTTCAGCTGATGATTCCACACAGCCCTTATCAAAGACCCCCCTGGCAAAAACACTCATTACAGATTCTCCAAGCCAACACGCTCCATTCCACTCCCTATTGAAATTATCAATTCTCTGTGGGTGACAAGACCACAGGACTTTTGTGAATCATTCATGCTTTGTTATTAATGAATATGGCACACTAAAAGCCAAGTCCCTATTTTGTTCCTCTGTGAGTAGGAAACTTGCTATCTGCCACTGATATTCCACCACCTTTGTTTTAAGAAAGACACAGATGACAGCTGGGGTTTCCCTCCTCCAACTCTTAAAAGGCATACAGGAGTACTTTGCTGACATACAAAGTAAGTTTGATCTCCCCAGGAACCAGATCTTTCATTATTTCTAAAATTAGCCATGGACTTTGTGCCACACTGGGAAGGACTTTCCCCTGTATCACACCTCTGGAATATTTCTTCTGCTCCAGTGCAACATTTCCAAACTGAATGGCTGAACTTTTCTTTTTATTGGGTCGTATGCCTCCGGCTAGTGGTTGCAGGAAAAGAAACTGGGAACCAGTTAAACTGATGAAGACTGGCACCACTTTGTTTCCTCTTGACTGGAAAAAGGATGGCATATTTATTGCTATAAGATTGCCTGGGGTGTTCCCTGGATAAAGTGAATGTGGGTAGAGTAGCAGCATGCTTTCTGCAGAGGGTGAGTAATATAAGTGTGGATTTGTGAGGAAGTAAGGACAGGTGAAAGATACAGCTCCCCAGGGGTTTCTGTCAAGCTTAATGAATAAAGATAAGAAACTGTAATTGCTTTCCTAGCTTTAACAACGAGGAGTCCTTGTGGCACCTTAGAGACTAACAAATTTATTTGGGCATAAGCTTTTGTGAGCTAAAACCCACTACATCAGATGCATGGAGTGAAAAATACAGTAACCAGTATATATTTTACAGCACATGAAAAGATGGGAGTTCCCTTACCAAGTGGGGGGGAGGGGGAGTCAGTGCTAATGAGGCCAATTCAATTAAGGTGGAAGTGGCCTATTCTCAACAGTTGACAAGAAGGTGTGAGTATCAACAGAGGGAAAATTACTTTTTGTAGTGATCCATTCACTCCCAGTCTTTATTCAGGCCTAATTTGATGGTGTCCAGTTTGCA
Source organism: Trachemys scripta elegans (assembly GCF_013100865.1). Lineage (NCBI taxonomy): Eukaryota > Metazoa > Chordata > Testudines > Emydidae > Trachemys > Trachemys scripta. The sequence goes on from NC_048305.1 coordinate 32,554,035, forward strand.
AATTAATTCCAGTTCTGCAGTTTCTCATTGAAGTCTGTTTTTGAAGTTTTTTTATTGAAGAATTTCCACTTTTAAATCTGTTATTGAGTGTCCAGGGAGATGGAAGTGCTCGTCTACTGTTTTTTTAATGTTACAATTCTTGATGTCTGATTTGTGTCCATTTATTCTTTTGCATAGAGACTGTCTGGTTTGGCCACTGTACATGGCAGACAGGCATTGCTGGCACATGATGGCATATATCACATTGGTAGATGTGTTGGTGAACAAGCCTTTGATGGTGTGGCTGATGTGGTTAGGTCCTGTGATGGTGTCCCTTGAACAGATCTGCGGACAGAGTTGGCAATGGGTTTTTTTACAGGATTGGTTTCTGGGTTAGTGGTTTTTTTGTGTGGTGTATAGTTTCTGGTGAGTATTTGCTTCAGGTTTTGGGGCTATCTGTAAGAGAGGACTGGCCTGTCTCCCAAGGTCTGTGAGAGTGAGGGATCGGCCTTCAGGATAGGTTGTAGGAAACCTGTTTCCTAGCTTTGTGATTCTTTGAAGCTTAAGGATAGCATAATGTGTTTGTGAAGGGATATACCAATATCAGGTATAGTAGTTCTTTCCCCTTTCTGTACTTCAGCTTACCTTTCTGCTGTGATACAGACTAGATCTTATATTTATGTCCTGAAAAAACTATTTATTACACACAGATGTTAGCATATGTAATATGTATATTATACAGAGTTAAATCTCTGATACAAGATCTATAAAGGAAAACATTTGCTAAATCTCTTGCTCAATACATACAAAAGCATAACAGTTTACATATAACCCTTGAAACAATTGTGAATATTGTCAACAAGTCTTTGAAAGACAACAGTTTTAGGGGATTTTTCCCTAAATTCTAGTATTTGCTACTATTACAAGTTCAAAATATAATTATGCTCGCACATGCATACCCTCCCCTAAGGCTCTTCTTTGGGATGATCCACCCTTCTCAGTCTCAGTGGAATGGTGTCCAAACCCTCTGGAGGGTCACCAGCTCCTTAAAGTCTGGGGTACAATTGATGGTCCGATAGTCTCCTTCAAACTCACTTTGAGTCTCTGCAATTGACCAGCCTGCAGCAATCCTAGTCCGCTTCTCCAGCAGGGTGAGCAAGCCTACAGTCTAATCCAACAAACTGGCAAAATCCCTGGGAATACAATCCCCACAGCAGGTCCTTCTGGTCCTTATGCTGCTCCACCACTGAGTTCTCCAGGCTGGCTCCCACTCCTGCTATTTATAAGCCCTTCCCCCTCCCCTGGAGTTCCCACTGGTTCCACTCTCAAACAGTGGCTCTGGGGGTGTCCAGTCTTGGGACTGATGCACAGGATGGAGGGTCAGGAGTTATGGGCATAGCAGGCCAGAAAATGGAAATTCTTTCCCATGAAAAATTTCAATGTTTTGAAAACAAATACTCCTCCCCCTCAAATTTTTTTTTTTTTTACAGAAAGGGGTTTCAAGAAAAAATTCCTTTTAGGGCATGTGACAGTCCACCCCCCTAGGGTCAGGGCAGCATGGCCTATTGGTCACAGTCTATAAAGCAGCCCTTCAGTGCAAGGCAGTGTGGCCTAGTGGCCACAGTCTGTAGCATTGGGGCACCCCTTATGGGGTGTGGCAGCCCCAGTAGGGGGGTCCAGGCCCACCCGACTCCATCAGCCCCCGACCCAGGGCCCTAACAGTGGCGTAGCGGCTTGCCACTGACTCAGCATGGGGGGGTCCTACCGAAACACGCTGAGTTTCCCCGGGTGGGAGGTACTACTCCATTACCCTCCCCGGGTCACTTCCTACCAGAGTCTGTGTTGGGGTTTCCCATGAGATGTCGGGTCCTTTGTGCTCGGCAGGGCCAGTCGTCTCCAGGGTTTCCTCCAGTCGCCGGGGTGCAGGCGGGCCGTGGACGGCTTCGATTCCCGGTGCAGTCAGAGGCTGTAGCTGGCCCTCCACAGGAGCTTCCCAGGCAGGTCCTTCTCCTGCGGCCTCCAGGCCAGGATGAGCTGGTCTCCCTCCCTTTATACTACTAGAGTACTTGGAGCATGCCCAGTCTTGTCAGGGAGGCGGGACTTCTGCTGGCAATACCATGGGCTTAACCCTGTCTGGGCTAGTGCGGGGTAAGCATACCCCATCACAGGGCACAAGAGAAACAAAATGTTTTGGCTTCCCAGCTGCAGAAGATGAAATTGACAATAGCCTTTGGCCCAGCTGTCAGAGAGGCAGAGACCCCAGGACCTCAGCCTCTCTCCCCAGCTCTGGGGCTGGAGAGGCAGCATGTGGGGCAGAGCTGTAGGGAAGCAGGGAAGCTGGACGTCCTGGATCTGTGCCTCTCTGGCCCCAGAGATGGTGGGGAGGCCAAGCACCAATGAGGCATGGGATTAGGGCGCTCAGTCTTGGAAGCCCTTCTGGAAAGCTTTTGCCAGTTTTAGTCTCTGCCTGCCTTACATTCTGTTCCTGGGCAGCTGTCATTGATTTTCCCAACAGAAAAATCAACATTTTTCAGCAAAACTGAAAATTTCCCTTGGAATATTTCCACTTTGCCAGCATGGCATTTTTTGCCAGAAAATCATTCTGATGAAAAATTTCTGACCATCTCTAGTGGGGTCTATCCCTGGATACACCACAGACTTCCTTTGTGATTATGAACATGTCATCTTGCCGCCAAATTTCCCAAACTGGCCACTAATTCTGGGTATCTCCATTTTTGGATGCCCAACCTGAGATGACTTGTGGCTGATCTTCAAAGGTGTGTGGCCCGTGGAGCTCCCACTGACTGTAACTGGAACTGCATACGCTCATCACTGCTGCAAGTCACGTCCAGGGAGTGTCAAAACAGGCACCCCAAACCAGTAGCCACTTATGAAAATGTTTCGCCTAATTCCTTTGTGCCTCCTTATTTCTCCATTCATAAAAAGTGCTTGTTTTAGTTACTTATATTTTATACCCCATTGTAACATCGGGTTGCATTAATGGAGATCAAATTAAAGAGTTGCCACTGACAGTTAGTAAGTCGGTACCCCATCTTCTGAAAGGCATACGAGCTATTGGCCCAAATTAAGAAAAAATCCAGAGTGAACAAATGCATCTTGGGTGAAATACTATAAACTGGCAAGCTTGGGCCCTGACAGATTGGGTGTGGGAGTAAATTTCACAGCTACCTACAGAGCAGCCCTGAAGACAGTCAAAGCTTTACAACAAAATGTGATTGCCATGCTAGGACATATGGGTAGCGGCAGTCTGTATCAGGCCATTCAGAACTTCCTGGTGATAATCAATACTTTTTGCACTGCAGCCAGGGGTGGATGGGTGCCAGCGTGGAATTTGGCAGTTGTGTGTTCACCTCAGCTCACCCCAATTTCTGCCCTTACTGACACTTCCAAGTGGCATTCAGCGGCAGGGCTTAAGGAAACACATTACAGGGCACTAGCCTGGAGGCGACAGAGGCATTGATAACTGTACAGAGATCTACACCAAAGCGTTAATAGGTCAAAGATGGTAAAAGGCATTTTGGCTCCCTGCTACCGGAATCCAGAAGTGGTGATGGAGCAAATGAAACCCTGAGAGTATAAGCCCCGAGGCCAAGGACATGGCCCCTACAGATAGAGAAGTCAGAGTCCCATCAATTCCTTAATGTGCTTTTTGTTGCACAGCTCTGTTCCTGCACTGTAATCTTGTGATCTAGACTGAGCTTACTTTATCTAGACCATGACTCAGTCAGGTGCTGGGGAAGCAATGAGGCCACAGAATCCAAGTCCCAAGAGAATAAGATATAGAGTTGCTTTTCAGCATCCTATGGGTGGTACTGCAGCCACAAAATGAAGATTTCTGTCTGCCCTGATGGCCTCATATATATGTTGCTCCAGAGGAGCCTTTAAAGTGATCACTTTCCACCCCACTGTGTCCTCAAGAGAAGTCAACAGCAGCACATATCTATCTGTTTGATAGTGCCACCCATCATTGTGGTATCTGAGCACCTTAAATCAATAGGAGCAGAGAAGTCCCTAACAGACTTTGTGGAGTCTCTAGCTCTCCTCCCTCCTCCATCTGTGTCAGAAGATGTTGGAAGGTCAGCATGCACACCTGAATTTTGTCCATTGCTGGAAAGAGATTTTCAATCCAATAATACAAAGTAGAATTGGTCTAACAATGCATAAAGCCATGTCCATGAATAATTATTTTAAATTTCAAATTCACTCACATCTGCCATCGCCACACCCCTTTTGTGTTTGTTTTGTAAATGCACATTTTTTATTGAGTTTTTCTGGCCAAAAATGTAAGTAAAAAGCTAATTTAAAGTCATATGCATGGTATTCATGGAAAATGAATGTAAAATGTGCATACACAAGAATCCACTCTAGCAGTACTAGTACACTTATCTACTCATGCAAGAGAAATAATATCACATCACTTGTTTGGTAGTGAGTTGCCAAAAAACATAGCAAAGATTCTGAGTATTCATCATAAATTAATATACAAAGTAAAGAGTTCAAGAAGCCATTTGTGGAATAATGAATACATTCCAGGAGATAATCTATTTACAGACATTCCATGAGCAGAAAAAATAAGTTAGAATCACTGAATAAACTACTCATTGCAAATTATTCACTCAATTCTAGAAATAGGTACCTTCTCCATGCATTATCCAGGTCAAAAGCCAGACTAATTAGGATTCCGGGAAGATAAAAGATTTGCTGCATATCTCAGTAACCTTCTCAACACTATTCTTAATGCACATCCGCAGTATGCATCCCCAAAAAGTGAAGGCCTGACACAAGAGGAAATTGGTCAGACTATTAATATCAAGAGGAGGATTCCCGAACAAAGGCTTAATTGCAAATTTTTATAGGGTACTGAAAATTCACCTACCACAGTGGGAGATATGGTCTCTCTCACCAACAGAAGTTGGTCCAATAAAAGATATTACCTCACCCACCTTGTCTTTATAATATACTGGAACTGACATGGCTACAACAACACTGCACACAATGGGAGATATTATCAGTTTCCACCAATGGTGGACCTAGAGTCTCTACAAAGAGTTTAGCTATCCTTGTGTGACAAGAGTCCATGTTACAGACAGTCAAGTGAGGTTTACTCAACCCATCCAGGTCATCTGCTTGAGAGACTGAGTGAAGCTCAACCAGTGAGGCTGGCGCCTTTTCCACTTCCTTCTCAGATACTGGGTGACAGATGTTAACAAGCCAAGAATTTTGCCAAGGATACATTTTCCAAGTTAACCAGGTATAGGGGCTGCCAGCTCCTCAGCTGCTGTAAAATCATGCATACATCCTGGGGAAGTTTGGAGAGAGGCTCCCCAAAGACAGCAAGAATAGGTGCCACTAGCTACATAGCCCTGGGAAACCAGGGTTTGAAGACAAGGAACCAGGACTCTTTAGTTGCCTCCTACCCAAAGTATAAGAAGAGGTAGGAAATATTGGAATGAATTAGCTGGCATATAGAACTGCTCTCTTCTGAGTGGAATTATAGGCACTGATTTTTGGTTTTGCTAGTGAGTGCCTCACACCAGCTCCGCCCCCTCCCCTGAGGCCTCTCCGCCACTCTGTGCCGGGGGCCCCTCCCACACTGAACCTCTTCCTGCCCCAGCTCTGTCCCCTCCCCCGACGCCCCCTCTCCTGAGAGCCTCCCACCCCCTGCTGCTCGCTCCTTTCAGCCCCTTCCTGCCTTAAGGGCAGTGAGGAGGGGAAGGGGCAGAGAGGAGCAAGTGGCAGGGCAGCCCTGCTCAACAGCTGACAAGCGGCCAGCCCCAGAGCTGCCAGAGCAGCAGCCCTGGCCAGTCTCATGGGCGCTGAGCACCCCTTATTTTTTCTTCATGGGTGCTTTAGCCCCTGAGCACCCATGGAGTCAGCCCCAAATTGTTCAATAATGTGTCATAGGCTTTAGACTGCTAACAGGTAGAGGAGAGTCTTCTTTAGCTCAGGTACTTGGGGGCCTGTGCTTTTGGAGAAGGAAGATCTGAGTTCCGTCCCTGCTGCTATCATGAGGTTCTGAACAGCTCTTAGCCACAAATGTGAAGTTCCTAGAAGGCCATGGATTCATGACAATATATTATTTCCCAAGTTTCTAAACTCAGGAATGTTCCAGGAAAATCTAAAATGAATCAGTTAGTAGTAGTGTTACCAAAATTACACCACCTATTTTTCATCCTAAACAAGACTCACTGAGTCTGTTTTCCTATGGAAGAAGAGCATCTTTCTTTCATTTTTCCTCACTCATTTTATTCTAAAAATCTGGCTCTAAGGAGGTTTGACAGCTTTGAGATTAAAATATTACAATGACAGAGCTTTGCACACAAGCCAAATTCAGCTTGCTTGAAAGAAATAGTACCTGCACCAGGGAAATTTTTTTTAAATGGTTTCTGTCTCCCATCTAGTGACTGATTGCTTTTTTGAGTTCTCTGTGGTTGTTTTATTATCATTTGTATGCACAAAACCATGGCAACAATGAAATATTGTTGTTGCATTATAAAGTATTATGAATTTTTGGCTTCTTGAAGTTTACCCGTTGCCGGGAAAAAAGAAATAGTCATAACAGTATTTCAAAATGAAGAGAGGTATATTTAACAGCACCTCTGTCATGAAGGATCGTCCAACATTTATTCAAAATGTGTATCAGCAACCATTGCAGAGTCACCTAGATGACCCAAAACAATCATTTACGGCTTCATTCTGCCACACTTGCTCATACGTTACTCCAAAAATAGGTCTACTGGACCCGATTCTCCACTGTCAGGCCCTTGGTCCAGATCAGAATGGGAACATTTCACAAACACTTTGCACCAGGGTAAATGACTGCACAAGGTGCTGGGGAATGGAGGAACAGGGAGATAGAATCAGCCCCGGAGAGGATCAAGTAGATGGTGACGCAACTATCCACATTCCCTGCTTTTATGTTAATTTTTTGGTCAACCAAAAGGTTGACAAAGCAAATCGTTCTTCCATTTTGGCCAGTAACTGGCCAGCTTTGTGGTTTGATTGACCAATGGAGGGGGCAGGTTCCTGGGCTGAGGCCCCTCGACAGAGAGTACCCTGGAAATTTTAAACAAAAGATTTTACAGAATTTGCTTTCTGAGGCTTACAGTGCAAACCAACCTTAAATTTTTTTCTCTGGGCTGATATTTGACCAGCGAGATCTCAGCATGGGATTAAAGATGTCCTTCCCAATTACCCCTATAAGGACATCATCAAGATACAAATCCTATAGTTCATTTAGTGCTCTGACCCATACTTCTAATAGCAGGAAACATTTTCCAAAGTGCCAAATGGAAAGTCAATGGCACTAGGGATCCTAAACTGATTGCCTCTGATGATAGGGGCCTTTGTTTTAATCCAATTCAGCATTGGGAGTGGAACAGAAAGATCGGCTTCACTTCCTCTTTGTAGACAGCTTCACTATCTAATTCACATGCACTACAGCACACTGCTGTTGTGTCCAGGACTTCCATGGAAATATCTAAATAAACAAAAAACAAAAAAACCCACCACCACTGAACTTTTAAGAAGTTATTTCATGCAATCATTTCTTCTATTTCTAATGGGAAAATAATGAAGGTGAAAGGTGCAGTATCCGCGAATGTTGAGGGGATCAAATATTCTTTATTACGTTATTGTATAGTTCAAATTGGCAAAGCATCCTAATAGCTTGTGGCATCCAAGAGTGGAAATGGAGCAGAAAGTTTGGGGGAATGGAAGGCTGGAAATGGTTTAGCGATTGTTAGCTGATCTTTGAGAGTCATGGGAACACTGCTCGGCATAAACTGAGTCACCTTGAGCAGTTACTTAAGCACTTCTGGGAACCTGTTCATAATTATTGATATGAAGTATGAACTCTCATCCCCCCGCCAAAGGAGACTCAGAATAACTCCTGTAATGTGAGAATGAGTCAAGTCCTCTAGGTATTATTCTGTTTGCCTATATGGCATTAGATTCGCCTTCTCCATTGCGCATTACTGTGTCAGTTGTTGGATGAATGCAAAGGACCTCCTGGCTGATTTAAATTGCTTTCTCCTTTCTGTCCCCAGAACAGAGTTGAAAGCTCAACTGTATCCACTTTTTGTTCCATATTAATTCACTTGGCATAGACCTCCTTATACTCTAAATGGCTATGAGTGGAATCTCTGGTGAATTTCTTGAAGGCCATGCCTGCTCATTTGTTTCATCCTGGTTTGAAATGTAGCTTTCTTGGAGGTCTTCGTGTGACCCTTGGGCATCAGTACAACTTCGGAGCTAACAGCAAGATAAGTCCTCGAGCTCCTCAAATGATTTATGCAGTAAACGCTTCAATAAAGATAAAAGTAGCAGAGGAGCTCTGCAGCTAGAAGGCTGCTTAGCACAGCTGCAGCAGCTCAACTGTTTTTCCTTCCTCCCCTTCATCTCAGCTCTGTGTTAGGCAGGCGTTTTATAACTGAGATAATTCCCTACCAGGAATTCATAGAATGAAAGCGGTATAGGACCAAGGCATAGTGAGAAGATTTTACCATAACTAATTTTTGTCTCTTTCATGGACTTAAAGCTTAAGCCAGACCCTTATAAAGCTATCTGGCCAAAATTTTGAAACGAATGTGTGCCTCTATGTACCTAAATATTTCAGTGATCTGATTTTCATTGAGAGCTACTTTAGGTATCCAAGTTTGAAAAATATTTGACCGTAATGTATTATATTTGTGTGTGTGTGTGTGTGTGTGTATGGATATATAACACTTTTAACAACAGCCCATCAAATGTGGTAACCTGGCTCTATTAATGGCCTATGCTGGCAGTGGCAACAGCAAAAACTAATGGACTCACTCCATTTTGTTGCTATTATTTCTTTTTACTGCAGTAGTACTTAGAGGCCCCAGCTGAGCTCATGCCCTTGTTGTGGTGGGCACCGTACAGAGACCTAGCACAAGCCAGTGCAGGCAAAGAAATGTTTTTATCCTCCCTTTAAAGATGGAGAAAATGAGACACAGAGATTAAGTGAATTGCCCAAGGGCATGCAGCAAGTTGGTGGCAGAGCCAGGAACTGAAAACAGATTCTCACTGAACCTTAACTACAAGACCTGTTCTTCCTGCCATTTTAATGTGTATGCAGTAATTACGAGAGTTGTTGCCAAGCTAAAAATTCTGCAGTTCCTTTTGAAATCCTATTAACTCTATGCCCTTCAGCAGCAGTCGTTTCCACAGGCTGTGCATACCTTGTGTCAACAAATGTTCTGTTAATTAAATGTACGTGCCCTCAGTTTCATTGAGTGCCCCTTTGCTGTCCTATTTTGACAGTATACAAAGGAGGAGCAGATCATCTTGATTTTACCCTTTGTAATCTTAAATATCTCAACTAAGTCCCCTCTACCTTTTTCCACTCCAGCCTCAATAAACAGAGTGTGAAATCTTGGCCCCATTGAAGTCAGCAGGAGTTTTGCCATTGATTTCAGTCAGGCTTGGATTTCAATCCTAGTGTTTGCAATCTCTTCTCACATCCTAGACAGTATGATCATGAGGTCAGGGAATGGCTCACTATATATTTGTAAAGAGTTGTTCAAATTTACAACACTTGGCAGTGATTTTTACAACTACTGTTACTAATACATAAATATCACTATGCATTTCCAAACACTGTTGTTGCTATTCTCTGAACTGGTTTAAGCCCAGCTACATCTCCCAAAAACATGATGCCTCAAGCTGAACACAGCTCTCCAGATGAGTGCCCCATTGTTTGGTATAATACCCTTCTAATATGTTCAGTGTGTGTATCAGTAATTGACACTTTAGTTTTCACTGTCTTGATAGTATTTCATTGTTAATTTATCTTTTGATAATGTTGTTATAGAGCCTACACCATCTTCAAGCGTATCAAGGAAATATATTTTTTCAATGTTCCTCCAGACCATTCCACATCCGAATGATGTGGGATGTGAACAATCAGATTGGGTTAACATGTGCCAACTAGCAGGGAAGAGCCCAGAAAAAATACAATTCACAGAGAATAGCAAATGAATTACTGGGAAATTGGTCAGAGCTGAACTTCAGCTGCAGTTAACTATGGGCAGGTAATTAAACACATGTAGCTTCTAAATCATGTGCTTATCGTAGTTCGGTCCTTTGGGATCACCTATTACCTCTACACTGATGACTTCCAAATCTACCTCTTCACCCTTGAACTTCCTTCATCTGTCCAGTCGCATATCTCCACCTATCTCTCCAGCATTGACTCTTGGATGTTTGCCAACACCTCAAGCTTAATGTGTGTGGAAATGAGCTCCTTGTTTTTCTACCCATTCCCCCTCCTTTCCCGGCATTACTGACCATCCGTTGTCTTCCCTGTAACGCAGACTCACAATCATGGTGTCATCACCAGCTCCTCTCTTTCCTTCACTTCCTGACTTCCAGATACTGTAAAGTCTTGTCATATCTCCTATAGTATATGCAAATGCCACTGTTTCCTCTCTGTCCTCAATGCTAAAACTCTAGCTCTTCATTTGGTCATCTCTTGCCTCTACTACTGTGTGATGTACCAGGGTACAATCTTAGTGGGGCACTGTGTCACGCCTGCCCTGCAATCTTGGGTGCCTTACAATGCCTTGCTGAAGTAGCTCCCACCTGGGCTGCTCACAAACAGCCTCCCAGCATGCAAGCCACACCCTGAGTATCTGTGTGTAACTTCAGTTTGCCAGTTACACCCTGGCTCTCACTAGCCTTGGTTAAGAACATAAGAATGGCCAAACTGGGTCAGACAAAAAGTTCCATCTAGCCCAGTATCCTGTCTTCCGACAGTGGTCAGTGCCAGGTCATTCAGAGGGAATGAACAGAACAGGTAATCATCAAGTGATCCATCCCCTGTCGCCCATTCCTAACGTCTGGCAAACAGTTATACTGCAGGGTGACTCCGAAAAATCCAAACATCCCAGTCCTGGATTTTCCCTTAGAAATCTATGTCCTGTACTGCCCAACCCTCTCCTGAACAGTACAAATATTTTAAGTCAGTTATTCCTTTAAGGGAATAATATACCAGCTTATTATCTTAAATAGAGTTACCCAGATACTTTAACTTAAACACACTGGATTAGATAAAACACTAAAACAAATTTATTAACTACAAATAGATAGATTTTGAGTGAGTACAAGCAATGAGGCACAAAAGTCAGAAATGGTTACAAGAAAAACAAAGATAAAACCCTTCCTAGTTCTTAACTTAAACTATATTGATTCAAGCAAAATTTCTCACCATATGCTTTCAGCAAGGTTACTGACCAAATTCTTCAGGTCAGGTTTGAACCAACCCTACTGAAGTGAATGACAAGACTCCCTTTTGCTTCACTAAGAGTTGTATCAGGTCCTAGGATACTGAAGTTATCAGAGCTGATCCTGGTTTCATATACATTAGTGTAAATCAGAAGTTACTCTGTTGATATCAATGAATTTTACTGGTGTTAAACAATGCAAATGAGATCAGAATCAGGCCCAACAGGTACCTCCCTGTAAAAGCAAAGGGAGACATTTTAGATATAATGCATCTCAATAAATAATGGAGGTTATTTGCCTGATTCTCCAATCCCTGACACGGCTACAGCTTCATTGATTTCAGTGGCATTAGTTACTCCTTAGTTCCTTTCCTGTGTTAAATTCTGCTGCTGACTGCATTGGCATGATTAGGTATCAGTTATTAGCATCAGCAGAACAACCTGAATTACCAGTGGTCTGCATCAGAGAACATGTAAAACACAGTCACACTAAAAGAGTAAAAATTCTGCTGCAACAGAGGAAAATTTAAAAATAGAGAGAGAGAATAAACCTTGGAAAGGTGCATCGTTAGGCACTCAGCCACCACTTGATTTTAACAGGGGACAAAGGGCAAGAAAGAGAGAGGGGGCCTGGTACATGAGCCCTAATCTCTCCTCATTGTCTGCAACCTCCACTGCTCTAATCTCCTTGGGTTGTTGGTTCTGACTCATTTTCTCTTCTTGGATATCCCATACCCACCCCCCAGATTGGTTGCCATCTTTGCAGTTTATTTCTGGTTGAATTTAAAGCAAGAAAGCAAACAGAGAGCCTTGTTTACAGACTCCAATACCTGTTCAGAAACTGAAATGGGAATAGATATGCTATGGAGACCTGGCCCGCAAAGCTGGAGATCTGCTGAGATCTGATACATGCTCACTGAAAGATTCTGAGATTGGATAACTGCCACTTTAGTTGCATGTGTTTCATCATTGTGACAGAAGCATGGGCCTGATCCAGAGCCCATTAAAGCAAACAAAAAGACTGCCATTGACTTCACTGAGCACCAGATCTGCCGTTATGCTCTCCAAGCAGATCTTGCTGTTGCAAAGGGGTCCATGGAGCAAAAAGACATTGGAAACCCACCAGCCTAAAGTACTGGTAAAGGCCATCCAAAAATGTGTTCAATTTCTCTGTAGCACTTGTGAAATTGGATTCAAAAGAATTAGGCATGGATTTTAGAATAAAATACTCCTGCCTTAGATATAAGAGAAATAAACTTGAAATGAGGAGTGGAATAATTCCATGTAGTTTTCTTCAGTTCATGGTTGTCTGAGAAATAAAGAAGACGGAACAAAAAAAAAACCAAAACAACAACACAGCATGTTTATGGTGCTTGATATATTTGAGAAATTGTTCAACGACAGTTCATCCTTTTGTACGGATTGCTCAATAATGCTTTTAAGGTCAGTGAACCTTGGGTTATTTGCTACTGATGTGCCAGTCATGCAACTGAAAACTGTCTGAGGGGGCAGCTGAGCTTTTGAAAAATTAGGGTGGAATTTTTTTTTTTTTTGCTTCTTAAGCTTTTGAGCCAGATCCTTCCCACCTGCATTCTTGGCCCCCATGAAAACTTCCACCCTTCACGCCCTATTGCATACCAGACTTCCCGATTCACTGGAAAAACCCAAGTGACAAATGCTGTCTGATTCCTAATTAATAGTGAAGACAGGCCAAGACCCTTTCACCTAGAGTTTTGCTCTCTTAGTGAAAAATAAAAATACCCCCCTACTTTTTAATAACCATGAAGAGTGCTAGGTGGAGGAGTCTGAAGATCTCCGTGCATGGATTAGGAACAGCACAGGCAGTGTGCATGGAAGGGCCCCTGCCTTGGGTGGGGAGGTTACGTCAGGCTCTATGGCCATCCATTGACATCTCTGCTCAGACTGCCAACAAGGTTGCCAATTAATGCACACCGTGACGGGGGACTTTGTAATAATCACTTTGCAGACACTGTTGCCCCCCGATAGGATTTATAGGAGTACCTACAGATGGAAAGTTCCCAAGACTAGTAATAGGCCTCTGAGTCACCCCATTGTGCTGGGCGAACGTCCAGACTAGAATCCTTACTGCTAACATGGTTGGCTATGTCAATTTCCTTTCAAATGTGGTGGATTTCAAATATCTGCCCATTAGCATCAATCTCTATTGAATCCAGACAAAACCCCAAAACATGATCTAGGAGGAAGGATGACTGTGCAGCAAAAAGCACTGACTTGTACGGTAGGAGGCAGGTTCTAGCTCTGCCAGAGACTCTAACTTTAGGCAAGTCAATCTCTGTGCCTCAACTCCCAGTCCATAACATGAGGAAAATAGTTACTTCTTCTTTTGTCTGCCTGGTCTGTTTAGATTGTAAGGTCTTCAGGGTAAGGACAGCGTTTTACTTTGTGACTGTACAGTGCCTAGCACAATGGGGCCTGATCTCAGCAGGGGCTTCTGGGGGACTATTACAATCCAAACAAGAAGTTGGGAAAAATATCCTATTTCATTCTATAATTCTATGACTCTCAGAGTTGTGAAACTAGAGACTTGCTCATCAGAATTTAGAACAGACACTGAACAAAACTTCTAACAAAACAAAGTGACAATCAAGGCCTTGTCTTAAACAAGTTCTTAATTTAGCAAGCAGCAGCAGGAAAAGAAATGAAAGCACTGAGTCCACCTACTCCCAACCCAAACCTGGTAAGCAACCTAACATTTGTTAGCTGTATGATAATACACAAGATTAAGACATTCCTTTCTAAAGCCACAACCCTGTCTGTAGTTAATAACTTGTTTTTAAATTAAGACTGTTTTCCCTGACTTTTCTATCCAGTTCCTGAAAGCAACTAAAGAGCAACAAGTGAGCCAGACTGAAGTGTATGCGGACCGGTATAGACACATGCAGCATGCAATCTCTGAAGCACCAATCATTTGCACAATGGCTGCACTATGGCCAATAATTGAGCATGCACTTCTGCTATAGGCCCCAAGTAATTTTTTTACCAAGGCAGCAGAGACTAAAAATGTCTTGTGCAAGCAAGAATCTCAGACTTCACAAATTGTTGCAAAGGATGAATGGTTTAAATTAAAATGGGAGCCAAGCCAAATTTGCTGATCAGAAGAAGGAAAGAACTGAAACCCAACTGTCTGAGAGCCTGGTTTGGGATTACTGGACCAAACCCAAAGCACTTGCAGGTGTCTGAGTGAAGTGATATTATGCACTGTGCTTACCATGCCATATAAATTATAGCAATGTGAGTCAGACACTGCCTGAACCTTCTCAGATTTAACTGAGTTGGGCCCATCCCTTTTGTCTACTAAACAAACTCAGGGTTCCATTTCATACCAGACTTGATGGACACCCTGTGGAAAAAGGAATGGAACTTGCCTGCTCTAATGAAGCTTGTATGCAGTGTTGGTTCCAGGATATGAGAGAGACAAGATGGGTGAGGTAATATCTTTTATTGGACCAACGTCTGTTGGTCAGAGAGAAGCTTTGCATATTACCTTACCTACCTTGTCTCTCTACTAAAGCTTGTTGATAATCATCATTTCAGCTTTGGACTGGAAGCTGGGATCGATTCTGGTACAGAGAAAAACGTGGGGAAGGCAGCATATAAGTGCAAAAGGGATGGAGGACATGGAAAAAGGAGACGGCTCCAGGACAAGAGAGTAACCTCCACCAACTCAGAAAAGTGAGAAAATCAGGTGAGGAAGCTATGAAGCTGCCTCATAAAAAGGAGCAGCAGTTGATGTAGTTATAACCCAAGATCTCAGTTACCAAATAATGTGGGGCAATCTTCATAAGCATGAACACATTTTCCAACACACTGAAAGCACATGCTTTTCTACATCAGGCATGTTGTTTTCTTTCTAGTGGAGCTCAACTCAGTGGAGTATCAAAATGGCACCTTGTGTTTCCTTACTTGTTATTGCTTCAGCTGCTGCAGACCAAATGTGTTACAGTTGCCTGTTCCTCCAATACAACCTTATCTGAAGGACTGACTGTTTTTGTGCGTTTTCTGACTCGTATAATCAACAAAAAGAGTGTTTATTTTCTATTCTGTTTTTATTTAGTTTAGGTTCTTACACTATGCCCACCGTGGCGATGTCTGAGTGCAACTGGAACTTAGTCTTCTGATGCACGACAGAGAGAACTAGCTTCCAGAGTTTTATTGGCTCTGCTGGGATAAAAGGAGTAAGTGGCAAATGCTTATTTTTAATCAGTAACTAAATAAACAGGCCCCAGATGACAACAAGCTGTAGAATGAGGATCCTCTTTCACATAGTCATTCTGCTGACCATAGCCACAGTTCAAGCTGTTGACATTTCAAGGAGAATTCCACTTCCCATTTATCTCCTATGGAAGTGGTCTAAATCCATGTTCATGAACCAAGTAAACCAAGGCACTTTTTCCATTTTCCCATGGAAATTAACTGGCTTCCATGCTTTAATCCCCAACAATGGAAAGAATATTTTGAACTTCATCCTGTGCTACACAATCAGTACATGATGACCTCTTGTTCCCCTCCACAGTGAGTCATCACCACATTCTCTATGCTGCTTAGAAACTGGGTGGGATAGTGTTTAGGTTGGAACTAAACAGCACAAGTGTTAGACAGATTGGGTTATATCCATCTCTTGTGTATCTCCATTGATTTCATTGCATTTTCACTTGGGGTGAAATTGGTGAATCATGCGTAAGGGCTTGTCTGCATCTGGAATTATTCAGGAATAACTCCCTCTGTAGACAATTCCATAGCTGCTATTCCTGAATAATGCCAAGGGTGGACATTCTTATTCCAGAATAAGAGAGCCTTCTTGTGGTTTAGCTTCATCCACTTCCTTGAGGACCCTGGGGATTAGAGGGATTAGTGAAAACATGTAGAGTGTATTCCTGATTCCACCAAATCAGAAATGAATCTGAGAGGAAGCCTGGACACATTCATCCCTTGGAGCAAAATAAGTGACATTTGCTGTTCAGGCTGGTTGTGAACAAGTATGGGAGGGGAGGATGTCATTTATGACAAAGTTTCTTCAAGAATTGAGGAGCCATTTGTGAAGAGAAGATAGTTTTCTGATGAGATGATCTGCTAAGCTGCTCTGGACCCCTAGGTAGGTGCATAGTTATTAGATTGATGAGATTTTTCCTGACTCAAACCTAGAATTAAAATACAAGCTAAACAAATTAACCTGTATACATGTTTATTCATAGTTGAGATTCTGTTGGAGACCATAGACCTTGAGTTTGCAGATGAGCCAGATGTGCTCCCCAAGCCTGTTTGGAGGCATTGGTCACAAGAGTGTTTGTGGAGTTGGACACACAAATGCCACACCCTGACAGACATTTTGAGGATCTCTCCACCAAAGTAGTGATGGCAGAAGAGACATTCTTGGGGATGGCCATTGGCAGACTCAGGCTGTGTCCATTAGGGTTGACAGACCAATTTATCCAATCTTTGGCAGGATGAGGATGAAGATTCAACCTGGCAGGTGAGTGTCACATAAGTGCAAGAGGCCATATGACCCAGTAGACTGAGACTGACCTTTACTGATAGCTTTGGTTGAGTCTGAAACTCTGATATAAAGAGAACTCATGATGTAAAGTTGAACTTGGGAATAGAGCTGGTTGGAACATTTTCAACCAAATGAAATGGTTGAAGATGAAACATTTTATGTAGACGTGTCAGTTTGGACAAAAGTTGTTGCGGGGGGCAGGGCAGACAGAGGAGAAAGAGTGTGCACTCATACTGCATAGCCTGCTGGTTGGGCCACTGGGTTGGGAGAAACCAGGGTTCATGTCCCTGCTCTGCCTGATTCACAATGACCTGGGATGAAACACTCCGCTCTGGATCAGGCAGACCGGGAATTTGAACCTGTCTCTCCCAGGCCAGTGTCCTAATCACTAGCTACATCCACATCCCTTCACCCTTCCTGACTCAAAAAGCTCAGGTTCTGACCCCAACCTGACATTTCAACACAGTTCTGTTTTCACAAAAGTGTTCAAAAGATTTTGGTTTTGCTCCTATGTGGAATGAAAAGAAATTTTGAAACCTAGAAAATTTCCCTGAAATGGAATGGACATCCTCCTGTTGGCACTAGTTGGAAGGAAGGTAAGCCCTTGCAGATCTGGAATCAAGAGATGCTCCTTTGAACTCTATTGATTGAGTAGGAGCAAGGGCTGACATGTCTCTCTTTATCTAGAGCAGTGGTTCTTAACCTTTACTGCAGCCTGCACCCCTTTGGTTCTCAAAATATGTTCTTGCACCCCTACAATTAGCTTAAAATATGTTCTTGCACCCCTACAATTAGCTTAAAAAATTGAAAATAAATTTTTGGTTTGTATATTATATTGTTTGTATATTACAGTAATTGTTAAAAAAGTATAATATTAATAAATACATAGGTTTGATGAAACAAAGTAGTTGTACTTATGTGCCTGTGCTTTATTTGTGTTTTCAATGATTTACCTTCTAAAAAAATCTGGCATGTCTCACATCCCCAGAAAGGGCATCTTGTACTCCCAGGGGGTGTGTGCACCCCAGGTTAAGAACAACTGATCTAGAGACCCATTGAGGAGAAAAGACGAAGTACCCTCTGAACCACTTTGGTGACTTGCTGTGGCTTCAAGTATTTTTATAATCATCTGGTTCCTGGCAAAGTGATTGTGGATACTACTAATGAAAAAAAATATATAAGTGGCATGGTCAGCCAAAGTCTCCTCTGAGAGACAAGGCTTCCTAGATCCATTCTTGAAGAGCACTTAGTGGAGGTGGTTAAGATGACTGTGTTGGATCCACAGCAGGAAGAGATTTTCCCCTAGGAAGAGGAATTCTAGAAGAATATGGAGTGAACTGAGGCTCTGTGGGTTCCAGGAAGGCCAGGGTTGCATCCCACATGGATATGGCTTATGAGGCAATGTGGATGGAGCCAAGGAGTCAGATCTTCCCAGACTGTGTCAGGTGTGAGAGAGGGAACACCTTGATACCCTCTTCTCAGCCTCCCATGCCTGGGCTGACTCAGGGAGAAGAGGCAACGTGGGGAGATGGACTTCAGAAGAATACACCTCTTCCAAAGGAGATACCGATCCTGTGGAGTTGAGGGAAGCTGCATCAATGCTAATACTATATGCTGCAATACTGAAATAAGAGATGAAGATGTGGGTATAATGAAATTATCATTATCAGTATCCTGGATACCCTGGTACTGAGAGATTTAGAAGTCACTGACGACAGGAGAAACATCAAGAAAAGGAGACTGTGACTCTGGCATCATCATCGGGTCTCCAGACATAGTTAAAGTAGTTGGTGCTGAGGGTAACTGATAATTGGAGTACAGATGATATTGGTAACATAGCAGAAATTGTCACTGGTACAGTATCTTGTCACAGTGAATAACAGAGCAACTCAAGTCGATGGTACTGAGGTAGAAGTAGTGATGGTAGGTGTGGTGCACTAGGGCAGAATCTATATCAAAGTTGTCGTAGTGAACCAGATGGTTTTAGAAGGCGGAGCTGGTGACAAATCTGATAGGCAGTAAGTCTTCACTCTCTTTGTAACCCAATACCAGGGGTGGTGATCAGTGCCAGGACACAATCTTAGAACAACACTCTTTTTTACCACAGCAGCAAGAGCCACTCACTGACCCAAGGTATCAGCAACCCTTGCCAATGTTCAGGTCTTTTAGAGCTTGAGGAGACCTGGGATCTAGAAGTTACCTCTCATGTAGATAGGGCACTGGCTGAAGGTAGCTTTGAAGCAGCAGGAGCTTCTTTCCACAAAAGGGTCTCAGAAACAAGGAGTGGCTTTAGCGTAGGTTCATCTGCACCCACAGAAGCCACCCTTCAGCAGCAACTCCTGCCCCACAGTGCTGGGGTGGAGGGTGCTGCTGGGGGTGATTGGTGCCCCCTCAGCAGTTCACTATATTGAATCAGGAGGCTATGTCTACCCTGTCAGAATCAGACATTCCCTTCATCAAGTGTGCCAGGAAAAATGATTTTAAATGAGCATCTTTACATTTTTGGGCATGCTTTGAAAGAGATTTACAACTCAAACCTTTTCAAACACGTGTCCCACTCCAAGCCAGAGCAGGCATTTAACACACCCATCATGGTCAGGGCATTGCTGAGAGGCGGGACAGGCTTTAAAACCTGGAGACTCTGCCTTTACCACAGGGGTTGTGCCTCATCACTAAGGTTAGCCTCCCTAAAGGAATTAAAACTTTTTTTTTCTATTTTTTCCTTATGGCAACTGAATAACTAGATGCTCACTATAAAAACAAACACCAACCGTGCTAAGAATAAGAAGCTTTGGAGACGTGATAGTGAAGGACACACTGCCATGGGCAGTGAGAAAGAACTGGATGCCAGTTGGGACCGCTCAACCCTTTATGCCCTCAGGTGAGAATAAGGCCCAAGGACATGCAGAGTGAATACATAATCCCAACAGATGCTGCTGGCAAAAAGAATCCAATCTCATGTGCATGGGATCCAGGTAGACAAATACCTGAAGAACCGCTGCTTAAAGTCCATTTTAGTTTTCCTCTCCTCTTGTTCTAAAGCTGAACATGATAAGTCTCTCTGTTGTCTCCGATACCAGCTGTTATGGGTTTTGTGTAATTTACTAAGGCTAATAGTAAAGGAGAAGGGAGAGTGAAGAGACTTGTCTGTTACTCATCCCAAGAGAAAAAACATTCCAAAATGAGTCCAGCAAGAATTTTCAAAGGTTGGAGAGCAGGAGACCATAAAAACACAGTAGAGAAATCCTAGAGTCAAAAGCTCTGGCTGCATAAGCTGCAGTGCTTTGCTCACCATATCAATGGCCATATTAAGAGAGAACATAGCATGGAGTCTTTTTAAAAAGCAGTTCTTTCAAGACATCATCAGTTGTAAAGACGGCAAAAGGAGTTTCTAAATTTACACAATCATCCACTTATAAATAGACCACGTGAGTACAAAACAAGAGTTTATCTTTGCAGTCAGAAGAGTTTTCCTCCAGGAACAAGTGCTCCTAATGCAACTGAAAGGCACTATTCATTGGTTTTAATTCTCCTGTGGAGTGCACCTCCAAGAAGCATGCTTTCATACTCTACTGCCAAATTTCTAGATACTTGCAGGCTTAGGGAGCTTAACCGAAAACCTTTCTGGAAAATAGGAATAATCATACTTGATCAGAGCAATGGTCCAGCTAGTCCAGTATTTTGTCTCCAGCTGTGGTGAATACTGAAAAAAAATTAATTCTAATACACCAACTATAGTGTTGTCCAAATGAAATATGCTCCCCAGCCCCACACTCCTCCAACATTGCTGAGTGAAATTGACATTGCTAATAGCAGCAATAGAACTGACAGTTTGCGGAGCCAGTTGGTCTGCAAGTCTAGAAGCCCCAGTGTCCCCAGCCAGAGACAGACCACATGAAGGGGCTGCCCCAGAGCTGAAGACTCTGGGAGCCCATCTCTGGATTTCCAGGTTCCCAGCTCTGTGACAGGGAGCTTGGAAGCCCTGAGAATCCTGGCTTAAGCCAATTTTTTCAAGACTTCTAGACGCTCTTCTGTGGAGTCAGAAGGCAAACCCAGGTTAGAGCTAGTGCTTTCAGGCTCCTGGCTCCATGGCAGGGAACCCGGAAGCCCTTGTATGAGGGGCTACTGGAGCCGCAGGCCCTGGAAGACTGGGTTCCTTGACAGTCCAGTGAACTGATAGGTTTCCCATGCCTAGTTAACAGGGGTCTGGGGGAACCCTGATTTTGTTTCACCTAAAATTTATCAATCCCAGGATGTTTCTGCAAAACATTTTAGGTTCAACAAATTGGCGTTTTCCAACAGTTTTGTTGTAAGATTTACGACCAGCTCTACAAGAAACCATGTAGTGGGTACTCATGGAATAATTTGTTCCTATCCCCCAGCTCTTAATGGTTGGCTTAAACCCTGAAGACAGAGGAATTATATCCCTTCCAAAACTCCTGTCTTTTAAACAATCCTTAACTGTGGACATTCATGTTATCCCAGAAATGTCCCATCCTTTTTGGAATCCTGACAAGCTCATGGCCTTGCAGCAATGAGTTCACAAGTTCAGTGTTATTTGTTTAAATAGTTATTTGTAAAATTAATGATAATTTCTTTGAAGAATTCTTACTAAGCAATTCTAGTAACACAGGCATGAGGGAATTGACCCATTTGGATAACATGGTGGAGGATGGGAATCGAAACAACAGAAATCTGAAATTCCCAAGTGTTGCTATAGCTTCGGTTTTGTCTCCAATCTGGCCCCTCAGCCAAACTCTTTCTGATTTGCTGCATGGGAGGTAAGTGCCCTTCTAAGGCTTTGGCCATAATCCAAAGAACAAATGGACCAAAGAATAAGGGGATCGTCAAGTGAATGATTAGTGTAAAATGAATAGGGGAGCATAAAGCATTTTCAAAACTGAATGAGTCAGTAGAAAAAAATTATTGGGTGAAATCATAATCCCACTGAAGTCAATGGGAGTTTTGCTGTTGACTTCAACAGGGCCAGGATTTCACCCATTAATTCTCCAAGAGTGATTATCTAAACCAGGCAATAATCCCTTTTGTGAATTCGATTTATAAAACATACATCCTTTGTCTTTACAATGCAAAGAAGCCAAATATCAGAAAAGGGAAACAAGTCAATACTTCACCACACTCTTTTGAACGTTGCTGTTCAGAAGGGGAAGGGTCATTACAAATGTTTGGTAATAAGAACGGGAAAAAAACTGACTGATTGTAGAGAGTGTCCTGGTCCAAAACCACACGCCCCGACCATTGATCTAAATGAAGAGCACTAAATGTTAGCAATAGAAGCCTATAATACACAGCTGAGTAGCTGCAATTCCATCTACTCAATTGTACACCTACAGCACCTGCTAGCCAATTCCTTACAATATTTAGACTGGAGTCCAAAACACAATTTAAATGCCAATCAAATATTGTTACTGTGAATTAAGCTCACTATGACAATATTTTGAAAAATACAGGTTAAAAACCCCACAGAGCTAGAATTATGGTAGAAGCACAAGGCCATGGAAGTTCCAGATACTCCTGAGTTGAGTACAAAATTACTTGTGCTTGAGTATCTGTAATGAGTATCTTTAATGTTTTGTATCAGTGTGGCTATTTCCTTTATTATTCTCTTTGACTAAAACAAATTGACAAATTGGCCTACTCAAAGCCAAACCACATTGTGGTTGACTTCATGGCACTTGTGGTTTTCGGGGATTCATTGCTTGTAATGAGAATATGTCTTGCTGGGAAGATCAGACCTCTGATGAAATCCCATGAAACCCACAAACCAGCTTCCTATTCAAAACATGAGGTTAGGTTTGTTTCCCACCATCCCCCTTCCTGCTGGGATCCTGTCAAATGTTTAAGATCAGAGGACATGATTAAGATCATGAAGAAAACTGCAGAAATGTTTGGCAAACCCTCTGGAGATAGTTCTGCTTCAGCTGTAAAATAGTCATTTAATAGCCTTAGTAGTGTAGAAATTGGTGTGTTTCCCCCTCCCCTCACCCCAGGAATAAGTGTGTGAACAATGCAAATAAAGGTGCCGAAATATCTGAGAATTCCAAGAGCAATTCTTGCCACCTGTATCAGATACATTCTTCATTGGCTCATGTGAGTGATACCTAATTCCCATTCCTTCATGCCAAAACTGAGATGGAAATTCAGGGAAGTTATCAACTTTATATTCCCATAAAGTGCTGTTTTCAGAAGCTTGATCATGGCCACGTTATGCCTCAAGTGAAGTTCCCACTCACTGCAAAGGGTAGTGCGTTCACTTACCCAAGTGATGAAACTGATCTTAAGGTCGTGTGTAACATCCTTTGAAAATCTTCTGATCAACAAAACATCTAACAAATCCTGTGGCCTTCTAGTAAAGAGTTCAAACAAAAGAAAGATTTAGGTACTTCCATATTAGGTTGCTTCCTATTGTAAATATAAAGAACAAAGACACCACTTACATCCTTCAAAAGTAGGAAGCCTTTATGCTATGCACTTAATTGTGCATAGATTTAGTTAGGGCTCACTGCACAAGGGTGAATTTCACACTGTATGCAAGTATTGATGCCCATTTTGCCATATAGTTTACAAAGAATAATTTGACATGACTCAAAGTCTGAGAAACAGATCAAAACCTCAGATTAACAAATCCTAGCAGAGATGCACTATAAGATACATAAAAATGTAGATCCAACTCTACCCTGATATAACGCTGTCCTTGGGAGCCCCAAAATCTTGCTGTGTTATAGGTGAAACCGCGCTATATTGAATTTGCTTTGATCCGCCGGAGTGCACAGCCCCGCCCCCCCAGAGCACTGCTTTAACGTGTTATATCTGAATTTGTGTTATATCGGGTCGCGTTATATCGGGGTAGAGGTGTATATGAAAAACAATAGGATATTGGTGAGTGAGAAGAATGCTCCTTTCCATCCTATACCATTGTTTCAGAAGTATTCATATATATTTTTGTCCCCTTAATTTTAAAGGTACAGAACAGTGTATAAATGCTGCTTCTCAGCATCCCCACCTGTAAAATTGAGATAATATTTACCTACTACATGGGGAAAATCCTAATTTAATAGTGTTTGTAAAGTACAAAGGCCAGTCAGTGACAGATGTGGGACTAGAATTTAGCCAGCTTGGTTCTCATTGTTCTACACTGACACCCAAAGCATGTGAAAGTCACCAATTAACAATAGTTGTGATGGAATTACAGACATGTTTGTAAAGTTTTCCAGCCTTCTAAAATCACTGCAGGAGTCGATTACATTTGAGTACATCAGTGTTCAAAGCCAATTTACAGCGAGTCACTAATAAACCAATCATAGAATCATACAAGATTAGGGTTGGAAGAAACCTCAGGAGGTCATCTAGTCCAACTCCCTGCTCAAATCATCCCAGCCAGGGCTTTGTCAAGCCGGGCCTTAAAAACCTCTAAGGGTGGAGATTCCACCACCTCCCTGGGAAACCCATTCTAGTGCTTCACCACCCTCCTAGTGAAATAGTTTTTCCTAATATCCAAGCTAGACCTCCCCCACTGCAACTTGAGACCACTGGTCTTTGTTCTGTCATCTGCCGCCAGTGAGAACAGCCTAGCTCCATCCTCTTTGGAACCCCCCTTCAGGTAGTTGAAGGCTGCTATCAAATCCCCCTCACTCTTCTCTTCTGCTGACTAAATAAGCCCAGTTCCCTAAGCCTCTCCTCATAAGTCATATGCCCCAGCTCCCTAATCATTTTTGTTGCCCTCCGCTGGACTCTCTCCAATTTGTCCACATCCCTTCTGTAGTGGGGTGCCCAAAACTGGACGCAATACTCCAGATATAGTCTGAGCCGTGCCAAATAGAGGGGAATAATCACTTCCCTCGATCTGCTGACAGTGCTCCTACTAATGCAGCCCAATATGTCATTAGCCTGCTTGGCAACAAGGGCACACTGTTGACTCATATCCAGCTTCTCGTCCACTGTAATCCCCAGGTCCTTTTCTGCAGAACTGCCGCTTGGCCAGTCAGTCCTCAGCCTGTAGCCGTGCATGGGATTCTTCTGTCCTAAGTGGAGGACTCTTTACTTGTCTTTGTTGAACCTCATCAGATTTCTTTTGGCTCAATCCTCCAATTTGTCTAGGTCACTCTGGACCCTATCCCTACCCTCCAACCTATCTACCTCTCCCCTCAGCATAGTGTTATCCGCGAACCTTCTGAGGGTGCAATCCATCCCATCATCCAGATCATTAATGAAGATGTTGAACAAAACCGGCCCCACGCCCAGCCCCTGGGGCACTCCACTTGATACCGGCTGCCAACTAGACATAAAGCCATTGATCACTACCTGCTGAGCCCGATGATCTAGCCAGCTTTCTATCCACCTTATAGTCCATTCATGCAATCCATACTTCTTTAACTTGATAGAATACTGTGAGAGACTGTATCAAAAGCTTTGCTAAAGTCAAGGTATATCATGTTCACTGCTTTTCCCATATCCACAGAACCAGTTTTCATAGAAGGCAATCAGGTTGGTCAGGCATGACTTGCCCTTGGTGAATTCATGTTGACTGTTCCTGATCACCTTCCTTTCCTCCAAGTGCTTCAAAATGGATTCCTTGAGGACCTGCTCCATGATTTTTCCAGGGACTGAGGTGAGGCTGACTGGTCTGTAGTTCCCTGGATTTTCCTTCTTCTCTTCTTTAAATATGGGCACTATATTTGCCTTTTTTACAATTGTCCGGGACCTCCCCTGATTGCCATGAGTTTTCAAAGATAATGGCCAATGGCTCTACAATCACATCAGCCAACTCCCTCAGCACCCTTGGATGCATTGCATCCGGCCCCATGGATTTGTGCATGTCCAGCTTTTCTAAATAGTCCTTAACCTGTTCTTTCACCACTGAGGGCTGCTCACCTCCTCTCCATACTGTGCTGCCCAGTGCAGCAGTCTGGGAGCTGGTCTGTGAAGACTGAGGCAAAAAAAAGCATTGAGTACTTCAGCTTTTTCCACTGTCACTAGGTTGTCTCCCCGATTCAGTAAGGGTCCCACACTCTCCCTGACCTTCTTGTTGCTAATATACCTGTAAAAACCCTTCTTGTTACCCTTCACATCCCTTGCTAGCTGCAATTCCAATTGTGCTTTGGCCTTCCTGATTACACCCCTGCATTCTCGAGCAATATTTTTATACTCCTCCCTAGTCGTCTGTCCAACTTTCCACTTCCTGTAAGCTTCCTTTTTGTATTTAAGCTCACCAAAGATTTCTCTGTTAAGCCAAGCTGGTCGCCTGCCATATTTGCTGTTCTTTCTGCACATCGGGATGGTTTGTTTCAGCACCCTCAATAAGGCTTCTTTAATGTACAGCCAGCTCTCCTGGACTCCTTTTCCCCTCATATTAGCCTCCCAGGGGATCTTGCCCATCTGTTCCCTAAAGGAGTCAAAGTCTGCTTTTCTGAAGTCCAGGGTCCATATTCTGCTGCTCTCCTTTCTTCCTTTTGTCAGGATCCTGAACTCGACCATCTCATGGTCACTGCTGCCCAGGTTGCCACCCACTTCCCCAACCAATTCTTCCCTGTTTGTGAGCAGCATGTCAAGAGGAGCATGGCTCCTAGTTGGTTCCTCCAGCACTTGCACCAGCAAGTTGTCCCCAACAAATTCCTGGATTGTCTGTGCACTGCTGTATTGCTCTTCCAGCAGATGTCAGGGTGATTGAAGTCAAATGGTCTAAATCCATTGTGCATTTGCCGCTCCAGAATTCTTAGCCATAGATCAAGCAAAGAAACACAGAAAATCTTGTTGTGAATGCATGAAAAATATCTGAATGCTCATAACTTCTTTCATTAATTTTTGAAGTTACCTTTCAACTAGTTTGTTCCTTACATCTGAGTAAGATCTACAATACAGGCCAGGTTTGAACAAAAATCAGTTCAGCTATTGTTGAGTTCTGTATATACAGTCCTTACAATGGGAACACACAGGAGAGATTTATGTGTCTTATACACAGAATGCCAGACCCTCAGGTGGTGTAAATCAGGGTAGTTCCATTTAATTTCATGGATTTAGACCATTTATATCAGCTGACCATCTGGTCCAGATATCTCTAAAATAGCTGAATTTTTTCAGTAAAATTTGCCTTGCATTGTAGACTAACTATGGAAAATTTCAACCCCAGAATAACTTGCTTGAGAAAGATATGACTAATTGTAAAAGGAGTTTCTAAATTAAGTTGCATTTCAACCTAAATTAGATTGGTTGCTCCTGCTATATTAAACCAAAGAACCAGAACCATCATTCAGCAGCAGCTCTGGTATCCACCCAACAAAAATCACATTAGACAAGCCAAAACCATGACTAAGAGGAGGCTGTGTTAATAAACATGTCATATATACAAATAACAATCCCATGGCATAGTCTGTCCTCCAAACAGATATATGCTTTGACATACTCCTTTGGGGCAGGAAAAGTCTTTTGAATGGCTTCCCACTAAGACTATACACCCAACATTTTGACCATTACAAAGCAGATGTATGGCCATAAGGGAAACCAGATAACTAATGGGAAACTTATGAGGTAAACATGTCACAACTCAATTATGAGAATTTATATAACAGGAAAAAGCTGTGGGTAACCAAAGCAGATTGAGCATATAGAAATAGAGCAAAGGAAACAGGTATAATCAAGCAATCTTTTCATCCTTGGAGACCATCTCCAATGATGAACAGAGGGAGTATGTTTAGAGGTTAGAGCAGAACTCGGAGTAAGTGCTCCTGAGTTCTGTACCGGACTCCCACTGACTCGCTGTGCTCTTGGGCAAGTTACTACTGGCTTGATTTTCAAAGACACCTTTGTAAAATCAGGCCATTTACTTCAATTTCTCCATGAGAAAAATAAGGATAATAGCGCACAAACTATGTGAACTAGGCAAAGGTAGAATACATCAATCCTCTATAGAGACTAGTTCTCAGTGGGAGAGGGCAATCATACCAAGGCGGGCGGTTAGGGTAGTATGACCATCTGTCATTGACTCCCCAAAGCATCAGAGTCTCCAGGACACAACTAGCCTTTCCACCTCCTTCCCACTCCTCAAATACAGCGGTAGGATCAGGGCCTTACTCTTATTATCTGTATTGTGGTAGTGCTTAGCAGCCCCAGTCGTAGACCAGGACCCATTGTGCTAGGTGCTGTACAAATAGAACAAAAGTTGTCCCCTGACCCAAAGAGAGATGCTCTAGGAATTATTGGGGAGCAGTTCTCTGGCCTGTGTTATGCAGGAAGGCAGACTAGATCACAATGGTCCCTTCTGGCCTTGGAAACTACGAAAAAAGGTCTATGAGAAAGTTTACGATTAGATTAGAAGGCAAGAGAGCACAGGTGGAGACAACAGACAGGGGAGCATAAAGAAACACGGAGACAATCCAGCAGCATGATAGGCAGTGGTCTCAGCACATGAGCTGTCTACCTGTTGTAGTATTGCCTGCTGTAAAGCAGCGGAGCTGAAACGCTGTTCCAGGACTATCCACCATGTGCTCCGATGTGGGTGGAGGGCTCTAGGCACTATTGAAATAAAGATAATTCAAACTCCCAGCAAGCAAGTTTTCATTTTAACCATCTCCCTTATTGCCCCTCTCCCTCCCTCCCATTCACTTATTATAGAGTCTTCCAAAGGGAAAGCCCTTTCACAGGACCGTCTGTCACAGGGTATCAAATAAGAGAGCATGAGCATGGCGAGGCTGCTTCCTGCACCATTCCCGACCCTTATGGATTGGCGAAACCAGTGGCTGGGGCTGGACAATATTTTTTGCATCAATTTTTTGTTCGTGAAAAATGCAGGTTCAGCAACATCAAACCACTCGGTGAATTCATGGCAATTTCGTCAAATTGTTTGGATTGAAACAAAAAACAAACACCCCCCCCCAAATTAAAAAAAAAAAAACCCTCAAGATGTCCCCATTTTCCAAAGACACATTGCAACTTGAAATGACTCTGTTGTTTTTTGTTTTATTTAAAAAAAATAAACAATCAAAAATATTTTAAAATAGTCAAAATAGAAACAAAATATTTCATTTCACTTATATGTCCTTCCTCCCCCAACTTTTCAACTGGCCAAAGGATAAAAAGGAAAAGAAATCAGTTCAACCCAAGACAAAGACAATTTCTTTCCAATTTTTCGGAATTGTCAGTGAACCAAAAATGTGTTAGTTGCCCAGCTCTAGCAGTGGCCTTCAGTCAGGCAGCCCTCTAGTGGAGAGAGGGGAGAAAGCAACCACTCAAGCCCACCTTCATATGGTACAAAGAGGAGGGAGATACTCCCAGACCGAGTGGTGGTTAGATTTGCGCGAGGGCACTAAACAGAGGTGGGACAGAGAGAGAAATGTTGTTAGCAGGGAAGGGGAGAGAAACGCGGCTAGACCTGTGTAAGCTGCATCAGCCCATGGATGACAACGCACTGATAAATGATGGGTAGTACTAGAAGCTGAGTCCACCTGGATTGCAGATGGGCTTTGGGTTCTAGCCATGCTGTCTGCAGAGACATAGTCAACAAATCCATTTAGCTACAGCAAAGTGGTGATGATGTAAAAATAGAATAGCAGATTTTTTTTTTAAAGAATTCTCAAATAGGGCTATAAACAAAGCAAACAGCTGCTGCAATAAAGTATGTCGGGTTATATTGCCTCCTCTCCTGGATTCCTGGTTTCCGTTCTAAACAGCCAGTTTTCAGAATACAGTTTCTAAAAGTTTACTGAGCTCACATAATGTCACACTGTAAAATGTCCCATTCACCTATAGCAGCTTGGTAACATTATTTTATGCTAGAAGAAAGTCTGGCATAAGCTTTAAACCTCTGGAAAACTTGAAACCTATCATTACAATATATTTTACAGCAGATATTTGAGGTAGTGATGAATGAACTTCAGAAGATTTGAAGCTTATCTGAAGTTTTTTAGTCCAGAAACCAAACTAGAAAACTCAAGAGTGAGACTCAAGAGGTTTCTGGTACTTCCTGCTTCTGGTTGGGAATAGCCTTTCATATGGTACTTCAGTATTCCTATTCCTGGTACTATAACTGGTGTGAAATAAATGATAGATTATTATTTTTTAAAATTCATAATAGTTTTATCCCTCAACTTTCACCACCAAGTTGCTCAGGGCACTGTTGATCATAATAAAAACCATTTCTAAGAATACTCTGAAAAATATTGTAATGAAGACCACCCACAAAATATTTTAAACAGATCAGTGGGGAATGACACACTCACGGGAGAAGAAATGGGAGGCAGGCATTTTTAATACTGACCTCACTGTAAAATGTAGGCATCATAATTACACTGCAAACTACAGTCATTAAAAACAATAACTGGAAAGGGGGGAGGGATGTGTAGGAGATAACCGAGATGGATTTCAAAGGAGATTAAGTTCTACCCCTTTGATACCACAGCCATTGTATGGTCGCTTTCTGAAATGGGACGTGACAG
Source organism: Trachemys scripta elegans (assembly GCF_013100865.1). Classification (NCBI taxonomy): domain Eukaryota; kingdom Metazoa; phylum Chordata; order Testudines; family Emydidae; genus Trachemys; species Trachemys scripta. The sequence goes on from NC_048305.1 coordinate 32,584,265, forward strand.
TGAGATTTCCAAAAGACAACTGTGGTGTGATCCAGGTACCCACTGTTCAGAGATATAGGGTCAGATCTTCAGCTAGTACAAACCAGCAAAACTCCATTCATTTCAGCTGGTGTCAAGTGGTACAGCTCAGTTGAGGATCAGGCCTACTGACTCCAATGGAGCTATGCTGATGTACAGCTGAGGATGTGGCCCTCAGGGCCTGATCCAAAGCCCTTTGAAGTCAATGGGAATCTATATCCAGGTCTAGAATCTTAAAGGCTTCAGAAAACCTAGCCTGTATTCAGTCCACCACTTAGTATAACAAATAATAATTACGTAGTGTAAGGCGTGCAGGGAGGGTGTAACTACACTGAGCAGAGCACAAACAGTGAACAAATGTGCTGCGACATTCTGAGACAGTAAGTTAAACTTTTTCAAAGCTTAGGTAAGGTTCAGGTCAGGTTTAATTGGAGTGGGTTAGTTCTTCTTCTATCAGAACCAATTATTCCCCTCACCTCAGTCTGAATTTCATAGAATGGTTATTCATTTAGGAACTCTAAACTTGATGCCATGACTGTTTGCATTGCTGTTAAACTACTGTACGTAGCTGGGTAAAGCCATAGATTTAACTAGGTTTCATGCTAGCTATTACAGTGTCAAACCAAATTCGAATGCTTTCATTCATGTGCTACAGACCAATTTACGAAGACTTCTAAATAATGCCTGAACCCTGGAACTTCATCCATATGAAATGCTGTAATGTGTTTGCATTTGAAAGACATTTTCCTTCTTCCAGTGCTCAAAACTGGCCAGACCTGGGACTAGTCTGTTGAGTCAAATTTCCTGACCCACTCATCCCTAATTATTCTGATGGCCCCATAGTAAAATAGAATGCAGCATTTTTGCAAGCAAATGTGCTTAGCAGACTGTTTCATTCTTTCTCTGCAGCTGCAAAATTTTTGATTCCAGCGTTACAACTCAACAGGTCTGACACTCTTTGACTAGTATTCCAGATAATACCAGGACTTTAAGTGGAGCTCAAACATATTGCCAGTTTCAAGAGAGCAACACCGGACATGGAATGTAAAGAGGGGGCAAAATATAATACCCCCTACAAGTCCAAAGACAACAGCAATATGAAAATGCTATTGTGCAACAGAAAAAAATCAGAGGAAACACTTGTTCTAGCAAACAAGGAAACATTTTAGAGAGTAAGCAGCTTTCCGGCTTATGTCTGCATTTTTTTTTTTTTTTTTAAACAAGGTGTTTTCTTCTTTTCCAACAGATCAGTGTAATGGGATCGCAAAGAAAAACAAGACACTTGTTCATTATAGTCCATTAAAAAAATTGTTTGCCATTTTTCTTTTTAAATAAAAAAGTCAACTTTAACTATCAAGTCAAAATTTATTGTAAGATTATTTGTGTAAGAAAGCTGGGCTTTGATAAGGACAATTGTGGCTGTTAAGGGGGGGGAGGGAAAGACCAAGTGAAATAAAAAGCAACATTTCCAAGATTTCTAGGGTGCTTTCTCCATCTCTCACCCTTCCCTCCACTTACGCAGTTCTACTCCCCTGTTTACTTGTTTACTTAACATTTCACCTGTCAGACGATGCGTTTGTCCAGTGGAAATAAAAACAAGCTGTCGCCCGGTTGCCGACACTGATGGGCAAAGTATCAGAAAAAAATGGTGATGGGGAGCAAACAATGAGGCTATTGTGAGAATGAAAACCCACTGTTTCCAGCATGATGCGTGCCAACTCTTTGCATTAACATATTTTTAATAATCATCAGAAACAAACAGTGTATATGACAAAGCACAAAAATCTGACTTTTTCTTGAAAATGATTTCAAAGTCTAATGTTTCATAAAAAGCTTTAGGTGACAGAATCCACTTATGATTGACTTCCGTTCCCTTTGACATAACCCATGGTGACCTGGCATCTGTTCTAGGATGTTAGACTAAATGTTTCCTAGCTGAATGAGAGTAAATTCCCTTTTTCATTTTTTCCAGGCTGTACAAAATTGCCAGATCAGACACAGAAAGCAGCTAGCGACAAAGAATAAAAAAAACTGGCAGGCAGAAAGCAAGTTGTGCAAGCGGATCTTAAGTTGGAGATGGTGTCCGTGTTACAAACAAAGCACCCCATAAAATGTTCCAGATCTCCCTAACACAACTCTAATAGGCTTTGAAGTGTTGACGTAGCATAAAATAAAATGTATCGCAGTCTAAATTATCGCATTGTTGTTTTCCCCCAACTCTCCCCACTTTGATGGCTTCTACAAAGGATTTTATATGGATGAATGAATTTAAATAATTCTTTACAAGTAAATCAAACCAAAATGTTTTTTTTAAATAAGTTTGGATTCTTGCTACTCGGCGCCTGGGAAGCACACGAAGTATGTTTCCAAACACCCTGAGTACAAGATGGTGTGAAGCTGTCTGATCAGTAAACAGCAATGAAAATGGATACCTTTCAAACAACATTGTGATTTTTTTTTTTTTTTGCCCTTCAAATGATCATTGTCTCCCAAATTAACACCCTGGTCTTTGATTAATCAACAGCCTGTATCTGAAATCAATTGTGTTTCCACTGTTTTATGCTCTGCCTCTTTGTGTGCATATCTCTGTGTGAGGTTTCCAAAATGAAATTGGCAAATTAAGATTAATTTATGATGGATTCCTTGGCCAGATCTCCCTCTGTATTACAGCAGATGGACTTTCGTGTGAAATATTTTTCTTTAGTTGCTATAGAAACATGCCAACATATTTCTGCTTAAGTGATTTGCTGGAGAGCTGTTTGTTGTGTTGCCCAGTGCTGACAGGAGTGAATCATTTTCAGCCTTCAGTCAAGGCTGATTAAAACCTGGTCTCTGGGTGTCTTACTGCTGCTAACTGCTACTTATATGAGGGACATGCTCTGAAGTCATTATGTCTGGCACATTTTAACCAGGAATTGAAATAAACCAGGCAGGTGGAAGGTTAGAGTTATGAAGAAAAGGGCTAAATGAGGAGAGAAAACAAAACATAAATACAATTGTGTACCAAGGAAAGATAAAGAAGGAGCAAAGGGTGGAAAAGGATTTATAAAGGTATCTACTTCTAGGAGCCAGTTACAATGGAATTAACTCCAGAGTTTATTATGCTAAGTGAGAAGTTGTGCAATATTTGTCAATTAATCCAATGGACCAAGCTAATCTCCATGGCCAAACCAGGGGTTAATTTGGCCCATGGTATGGTAACACAAGATGTAAATTATGGTCATGATTCAGCGGAGTGCTTAAGCACATGATTAATTTTAAACACAGTGGAACTCCCTTTATATGCTCACATGCTTCAAGTCAAGGAGGTGTGGAAGAGTTTTGCTGAATCAGGGTCTATCACATCACGAAGGTTATCATCCAAGCAGTTTAACACAACATGTGTACAGTGGATCCCCCCAATTTACAAGAAAGCCTGCAGAAGGAGAACTGGACAGGGATTCAGGAAACCTGGGTTCTAATCCTGCCTCTGCTGTTGGCCTGGCAGTTGACCTTGGGCAAGTCACTTCCCCGCTTTGTGCCTCACTATCCCATCTGTAAAATGGGGATAACGTTACTTGTCTCCTTTGTAAAGTGCTTTGAGACCTACTGATGAAAAACTCTAGATAAGAGGTAAGTATTATTAGTGTAAGGCATTTGGAGACCTACTCTGAGCTATTTCAGCAGCTTCACAAACACAAGTCTACCTTCAGATTAGGCTAGGGCAGTAATTCCCAATTGCCTGAGAAGCAGAACCCTAGAGGTGTTCACATTATTAAACCTACAGCTGCACTTCTCTCTTTGGGAAGCAATATGATGCAACTGAGTGCTACAAGGTACATTGCTTAACAAAGTTTTAAGCAGCACTGGCTGCCAGGCCTCCACTTTATTTTTATTTTGCAGGTTAGCCATGAGATCTGCTGTTCAGCATTAACAGGTTAGCTTTGCATTTGTGAGCCATACTGAAGGTTTTAGAACAGGCACTTTTATTGGCCTTTTCTCTCAATTTTAACATTTTCCCAATTTCTGTCCCTGTTTTTGAAGGCCACTCCCACAATGGCTACTACCCAACTCCTCTTGCCTCTGACAGGAGGGCAGGCTACCAGCTGCTTTTATAGTTAAAGCCAGTACAGCTTCTTGGCCAGCTAGCAGGGGATTGAGGTCTATGGAATAGTTGATTTCCTGCCCGTGGTAAGCATGTGACTCATCCCTCCGAGAAGTGTAACCTTTGCTGTCCCTCACTGAGAGGTCTGGAGGGCTTGAAGGACCAATGGCTTCTCCTGATATATTTAATGCTACTTCAGAATCACCCAGGTCAGGTGATTTAGGTACAAGTTGCAGCGTTTGGAAAATCTAGACAAGATCAGAGTGGTGGGCCTTGAAAACATAAAGCCAACTGGTTCTCAGTCACACTGGTGTAACTCTGAAGTCACTGTGTACACCGGAGCAGAATCTGGCCCATTGCTTTGTGGCAGAGGCATGAATGCATTTGCAGCATCACTGTGCAGTCAAGGTCATATATCTAGGCATCTATTCATGGTGGAGGTGCTATTGAGGTCCATGGGAGTTGTGCGTGCCCAGAAGGGACTTATTAGGCATGTATCAGACACTCATTGGCCCAAAATACCCCCTTGTGGCATGACACAGCTTTTCTGCAACTCTGCTGGCCTGTTGCCCAAGCCCATGGAGGACTCACTGGACTCTTTTTCAGGCACAGTTTTATTCTCTAAACATAAAATTCAGGTACAACCTCAAACACAAGACAGCTTCTCAGCCCACTCTGGGCTGTAGCTCCCATGGACTTTCCCTGTTGCTCTTCGGACTCCTGCAGTAAGCTCTGAGGCAGGAGGCATTGTCCCCTCCTGCTGCTCCTCAGCCGTGCTCCAGTCTGCTGGCACAGGGGCTACCTTCCTCAAGAGCCTACAAGAGTTCATTGCCCTTTCATAGCGCCCCTCATTAACTGAGCTCTCTCACCCTCTGTAGGCATCCCATGACCTTTTCCCAGCAAGGCCATCTTATCCCTAGTGAATCAGGATCAGCTGGGAGGGTAGCTGAGCATCACCAGTGAGGCAGGGCCCTTTGAAGGGGCAGCCAGCCTCGGACTACATATGAAACTCCAATTGATATTAACAGGCATTATGGGGCTTCAAAATGGCTCAGCTCCCATTTAGGCACCCAAATGAGGCACCCAGATCCCCAGAAGTGCTCAACACCCAGTGTTCTCAAGCAAACTCATTTCTGTCTATATTGTTGGTATAGCACAGACTTCTATATAGGCCTCAATCCTGGAAACTCAGATGCCTGTAACTTGCACATTTGGTAATCCCACTTAGTTCTATAGGGTTACTTGTGTGTGGAAACTACTCATATACTTCAGTGTTTTCAGAATCAGGCCTTTGAAGAGATGTTTTAAAGAATTTCCCTTGAAAAAAAACAAAAACTTTAAGCTGAGGGAACGGAATGCTTTCTGAAATCCAAAATTGGAAAAGAGTTCTAAAGGTTTCACAACTGGATTCTTTCCTTTGCTGTTCCCATATTACCCAGTCAATACTGGTCTACTGACTTTCAGAGACCACCAGCTGAGGTCAGAGTATAGTCTCGTCTCCAACTTCCCTCACACCTTGGAATTGTTGCTGAGAGGAATGTAGCCCCTTTTGCAGCTAAGGGAGCAAGGGGTTTCTCTCTCGATATAATGTTTTTGGTCTCGGCAATTTCATGAAAAACTAAGCATGTTTCTGGATTCACTCAGATTGTTTCCATGAAGACAAAAGTCAGGTTTTGCAAGTAACTGAATTACCCTTTTTCCATGTAAGGCTGCTTTTGCGGCTAATGTGGCAAAATTTCCCTGTGCTAGTGGCAATGGAAATTTCACGTGGGGGAAAACCATGAAGAATGATGACTTGTGCCAGGGTAGAATTACATTATTTTTTCAGCATTTGTGGGCTGACTTGGTGGCATTTTGCACCTGCAGCCTCTTCACTGCTACATGAAAAAGGAGCACTTGTTCCATAGTGACTGTAGGAAGTGGGGTGGGGGAAAGAGGTCATAGATTCATAGATTCTAGGACTGGAAGGGACCTCGAGAGGTCATCGAGTTCAGTCCCCTGCCCGCATGGCAGGACCAAATACCATCTAGACCATCCCTGATAGACATTTATCTAACCTACTCTTAAATATCTCAAGAGATGGAGATTCCACAACCTCCCTAGGCAATTTATTCCAGTGTTTAACCACCCTGACAGTTAGGAACTTTTTCCTAATGTCCAACCTAGACCTCCCTTGCTGCAGTTTAAACCCATTGCTTCTGGTTCTATCCTTAGAGGCTAAGGTGAACAAGTTTTCTCCCTCCTCCTCATGACACCCTTTTAAATACCTGAAAACTGCTATCATGTCCCCTCTCAGTCTTCTCTTTTCCAAACTAAACAAACCCAATTCTTTCAGCCTTCCTTCATAGGTCATGTTCTCAAGACCTTTAATCATTCTTGTTGCTCTTCTCTGGACCCTTTCCAATTTCTCCACATCTTTTTTAAAATGCGGCGCCCAGAACTGGACACAATACTCCAGCTGAGGCCTAACCAGAGCAGAGTAGAGCGGAAGAATGACTTCTCGTGTCTTGCTCACAACACACCTGTTAATACATCCCAGAATCATGTTTGCTTTTTTTGCAACAGCATCACACTGTTGACTCATATTTAGCTTGTGGTCCACTATAACCCCTAGATCCCTTTCTGCCGTACTCCTTCCTAGACAGTCTCTTCCCATTCTGTATGTGTGAAATTGATTTTTCCTTCCTAAGTGGAGCACTTTGCATTTGTCTTTGTTAAACTTCATCCTGTTTACCTCAGCCCATTTCTCCAATTTGTCCAGATCATTTTGAATTATGACCCTGTCCTCCAAAGCAGTTGCAATCCCTCCCAGTTTGGTATCATCCGCAAACTTAATAAGCGTACTTTCTATGCCAATATCTAAGTCGTTGATGAAGATATTCAACAGCGCCGGTCCCAAAACAGACCCCTGCGGTACCCCACTCGTTATGCCTTTCCAGCACGATTGGGAACCATTAATAACAACTCTCAGAGTACGGTTATCCAGCCAGTTATGCACCCACCTTATAGTAGCCCCATCTAAATTGTATTTGCCTAGTTTATCGATAAGAATATCATGCGAGACTGTATCAAATGCCTTACTAAAGTCTAGGTATACCACATCCACAGCTTCACCCTTATCCACAAGGCTCGTTATCCTATCAAAGAAAGCTATCAGATTGGTTTGACATGATTTGTTCTTCACAAATCCATGCTGGCTGTTCCCTATCACCTTACCACCTTCCAAGTGTTTGCAGATGATTTCCTTAATTACTTGCTCCATTATCTTCCCTGGCACAGAAGTTAAACTAACTGGTCTGTAGTTTCCTGGGTTGTTTTTATTTCCCTTTTTATAGATGGGCACTATATTTGCCCTTTTCCAGTCTTCTGGAATCTCTCCTGTCTCCCATGATTTTCCAAAGATAATAGCTAGAGGCTCAGATACCTCCTCTATTAGCTCCTTGAGTATTCTAGGATGCATTTCATCAGGCCCTGGTGACTTGCAGGCATCTAACTTTTCTAAGTGATTTTTAACTTGTTCTTTTTTTATGTTATCTGCTAAACCTACCCCCTTCCCATTAGCATTCACTATGTTAGGCATTCCTTCAGACTTCTCGGTGAAGACCGAAACAAAGAAGTCATTAAGCATCTCCACCATTTCCAAGTTTCCTGTTACTGTTTCTCCCTCTTCACTAAGCAGTGGGCCTACCCTGTCTTTGGTCTTCCTCTTGTTTCTAATGTATTGATAAAAAGTCTTCTTGTTTCCCTTTATTCCCGTAGCTAGTTTGAGCTCATTTTGTGCCTTTGCCTTTCTAATCTTGCCCCTGCATTCCTGTGTTGTTTGCCTATATTCATCCTTTGTAATCTGTCCCAGTTTCCATTTTTTATATGACTCCTTTTTATTTTTTAGATCATGCAAGATCTCATGGTTAAGCCAAGGTGGTCTTTTGCCACATTTTCTATCTTTCCTAACCAGCGGAATAGCTTGCTTTTGGGCTCTTAATAGTGTCCCTTTGAAAAACTGCCAACTCTCCTCAGTTGTTTTTCCCCTCAGTCTTGATTCCCATGGGACCTTACCTATCAGCTCTCTGAGCTTACCAAAATCTGCCTTCCTGAAATCCATTGTGTCTATTTTGCTGTTCTCCCTTCTACCCTTCCTTAGAATTGCAAACTCTATGATTTCATGGTCACTTTCACCCAGGCTGCCTTCTACTTTCAAATTCTCAACGAGTTCCTCCCTATTTGTTAAAATCAAGTCTAGAACAGCTTCCCCCCTAGTAGCTTTTTCAACCTTCTGAAATAAAAAGTTGTCTCCAATGCAGTCCAAGAATTTGTTGGATAGTCTGTGCCCCGCTGTGTTATTTTCCCAACATATATCCGGAGAGTTGAAGTCCCCCATCACCACCAAATCTTGGGCTTTGGATGATTTTGTTAGTTGCTTAAAAAAAGCCTCTTCCACCTGGTTAGGTGGCCTGTAGTAGACTCCTAGCATGACATCTCCCTTGTTTTTTACCCCTTTTAGCCTAACCCAGAGACTCTCAACACTTCCGTCTCCTATGTCCATCTCTACCTCAGTCCAAGTGTGTACATTTTTAATATATAAGGCAACACCTCCTCCCTTTTTCCCCTGTCTATCCTTCCTGAGCAAGCTGTACCCATCCACACCAACATTCCAATCATGTGTATTATCCCACCAAGTTTCAGTGATGCCAACAATGTCATAGTTGTATTTATTTATTAGCACTTCCAGTTCTTCCTGCTTATTGCCCATACTTCTCGCATTTGTATATAGGCATCTAAGATACTGGTTTGATCTTTCCTCCCAGTTTTGTCTTGACCCTCCTTTCTCTCTGCCAATATAGCCCACACTCCCTCTCGTTTCCAACCCATCTCCCCGGTCTCCATGTTCCCCACTTACCTGTGGGCTTTGCTCACCTGTCCCCGTTGAACCTAGTTTAAAGCCCTCCTCACTAGGTTAGCCAGTCTGTGTCCAAATAGGGTCTTTCCTCTCCTCGAAAGGTGAACACCATCTCTGCCTAGCAGTCCTTCCTTGAATAGCATCCCATGGTCTAGGAAGCCAAAGCCCTCCTGGCGACACCATCTTCGCAGCCAGGCATTCACCTCCATGATGCATCTGTCTCTGCCCGGGCCCCTACCTTTGAAAGGAAGAATTGAAGAGAATACCACCTGCACTCCAAACTCCTTCACCCGTACTCCCAGAGCCCTGTAGTCACTCTTGATCCGCTCAGTGTCACACCGCGCAGTATCATTTGTGCCCACATGGATGAGTAGCATGGGGTAGTAGTCAGAGGGCTGGATAATCCTCGACAATGCCTCCGTAACGTCTCGGATACGGGCTCCCGGCAGGCAGCATACCTCCCGAGATGAAATGTCAGGGCGACAGGTGGGCGCCTCCGTCCCCCTCAGCAGAGAGTCTCCGACCACCACTACCCTACATTTCCTATTCACAGTGGTGGCAGCAGACCTCCCAGCCTTAGGGGTACGAGGCTTCTCCTCCTTTACTGTAGGGAGTTATTCCTTCTTTCCTGTATCAAGAAGAGCATAACGGTTACCTATTACCACGGCAGGAGGGTTCGGAGCAGGGGTGGAGCACTGCCTGCTGCCAGAAGTAACCAGCTGCCAGTGTCCACCCTGAGCCATCTCCTCCTCCACCAGTGGTGTATCAGCAGTCCTGTGTACTGGGACAGCTACCTCAGCTGTCTCCACATGGACACTGTCGAGGAATTGCTCGTGGATTCGGATGCTCCTCAACCTAGCCACCTCCTCCTGTAGCTCTCCCACCTGCTGCCTGAGAGATTCCACCAGCAGGCACCTCTCACATTGGATGGTCCCCCCAGCCTGGATATCAGTAAGTGGAAATTGCAAGTTACAGTCTCTGCAAAACCACACCAGGATCTGGGTAGACGCATCCATGCTCAGGTGCTCTGTCTGGCTACAGGCACAGGTGGAGGAGACAGAAGCAGTGCTGGCACAGGTGTTGCGGGTCTTCCTAACCATCGTAAGCCTCCCTCTGTCAAACTCCCGTCTGCAGCCCCCTGTCCGCCGAAAGGGTTGTTTAAGCAAGAAGTTTTGAATGTAGTTGGTTTATAGGTATTAAGGGGAATAAAGAGAAAACAGATAGAACCGGCAAGGGACCCTCGCCCCCTTCCTGCTCCCTTCTAAACTCCCTTGCGAAACTCCCTGTTAGCAGCCCCTGTTCGCAAAAAAATGCCCATTAGTGAGGCATTCCACCACTCTTGGATCATACCTTGGAAATATGCTTTGTCCCCCATAATCTTACTATGGGATGCCATTCTGCTAGGCATTATATAAACACAATCTGGGTTCAATCTCTAGGCTCTAGTGAGTATGAATAATAAATAATAATGGACATGACCTTACCACATTGGCCAAGAAGAGCTATGTAGTCCAGGATGCAGGTGGAGGCTAGATTAGAATTAACTAAACTCTGAATTTAGACCTACTGAGAGTGGGCACATCCTGCACAAAATAAGACACACATTGCATTGTCTATTTTTTTTAAACCAATGGGTCCACTCTTCAAAATGTCAACACCCACAAACTCTGGAGTTATTTGGATCCAGGGTTATTTTGGTCAGCACAATAGAGAAAGGACCAATAGAGCTGTGAAATGCAGAAAATCTGGTTAAAATTATTTCTCTTTCTAATTGTGGGTGGTATTTGCTGGTGAAACTTGCAAGTTTTCTTGAAAACTCCTGGAGCCCAGTGAACAATTGTAGCTTCACCCAGTTCTGGGCAGGAGCACTACTCAAAGCCTTACAGAGTTCTTGGTAAGCGGGTAGGTTATTCTAAAGAAGTTCAGTGTTCAGGTAATAGCAGCCCACCATGTCATACTGGCAATCCTGGAAACTGAAATCTACTGGTCATCTAAGACTAGGCAGCTCCCTCTCATTTCCCCCTGAGAACATGCCCGAAGACTGAGGTGCAGGTTGGTGGTTTTTGTAATAGGGACATCAGAAACGGGGTGAGTGGGTGAGGTCCTCAAAACAGTGCAGGGGATTTTGCCACACATCTTCCATTAATTTTGATTCACTTAAGCATAGATCACCAGTTCATTTCACATACGCCACCAAAACAATATCAGATGGTAATGAGAAGAGCTGGCAAATGTGTTTCCTCTATTCTCCTAATTTAGAAATGATTCCACTTTGGCTGTGCCCAAGCCTCTCGAGTTTACTTTTTCATTTGCACAAACGCTCATTGAAACTACAGCTTAGTCTCATATTATCTAATATTCACACCATCTCGTACAATCTAATATTCAAACCAGAAGTGCTATACAAGATGCAATACTAATTGACACAACAGTCACACAGAGAGTTTCCCAAAACCCATTGCCAAAGCTCCAGCATATATGGAACTAAGCAAGTCAGACAAGGATTTGTGCACACACATTTAATACACTGCATGGGTTTGACAAGAGAAAGTTGCATTCAGACTCTGCACCCAGCCAACACGTTTTGCAGTAGCCTATAGGTCTGATGCCTCTCTCTAAACTGCTCCCTCTCCCCAAGCTATTCAAAGACCAAATGGCTACTTCAAGTCATCCTCCTGATTGTAAGAACTATGCTTATCCAATCAGGGAACAGGAACAATAACCCGTCACAGCTAACCAGAGTCAAATATCAATTTCAAATATCAGTCAAACCAAAGTGCTCATGACCATTGCATAGGAATGAAACAAAACTCATTCCCCAATACACTATAATTTGGAATGAGTAAATCCAAACAAACTGCACAGCTCTTTCAGGAAGAGACTGTCACCTATGTTTATAGCACACCTTTCATGGGGAGATGGTTGTGGATTTTAGGCACTGCCACCATATCAATTCTAAATAATAACAATAATGGCCTTGCAGACACTCCACAAGCATAAAAATAAAAGAGGCTAAATTTGTTGCGTTAACTTTTTGCTGCAAATTATTCACTTGCCTCTACTAATGGAGTTGGATCATTTCTGACTTAAGGCAGATCAGAACCAGTGGCGATAGATTGTGTGATGAGCTGAGCTCTAAAGGGGATTTTCTATATTTCATACTGCCCTATACCATGCATCTGATTGAGCAGGGATTTGTCATGTCATACATAGTTCAGAAGTTACTATACTCATACATAGTTTAGAAGGGCATGTCCTTAAGAGGAGAAAAGTAACATACAGAGCAATACCTGCTCAAGAAATGGATCCGATCAGCTAAACAGTACGGCAGAATCAGTACTTGGCAAGGTACCTCACTGCCGATTCAGTAAGTGATACTCTTCTCTTGCAAGACAGGGACTAATCCACTGCCCCAGGCTGGTTAGGACAGCACTCTGCTGTCGGCAGTGCTATATATTGGCTAAGGGATCAAAATGGAGTCTTGCTGACTTTTGGCAATTAACGCCCCCACACACATGGCAGTAGAATGTGGTGTTTCACCCCAATATCCTGCTGAAGTTTTGACAACCACATGGGAAAAGTCACACACTATATGGCCACATTCCCCCTGTAGGTTCAGTTCCAGCTTGCATTTTTCACATCCCAATTGTTGTACATTGTTGCTGCACACTGCTGAAGAGGAGTCTTCCATCTGAGAGCCTGACAAAGTTATCCCTAGACACAGAAAGTAGTTTTTAAAGCATTTAGGGTTCTTTCAAGTTGAAAGGCTCTCTTTATTGTACGATCAATAGCAAAAGGAAGAAAGATGAGACTTCAGACATTGGTTTTTCCGGTGCTTCACTTATGACCTAATTCTCCTAATAATTACATTGGCTTTATATTGGCCTAACTCCACTTACCTTTTGATCTTCACTGTTCGGTGAGGTGAACCAGGGCCTTGGGGCAAAATTTTTAAAAGTGACCAAGAAGCAGGTAGTCTGACGTAGTGGTCAGAGCAAGAGTCAGGCCAGATCAGATACCAGGAGATCGTAGTCGGGAATATGCCAGAGGGAAAACCAAGAGCAGGTGTTAGGAGGTTGGTAGGATCAGGTTACCAGAATATCAGCAAGGCATTGGGAACAGGTAGCACAAAAGAAGCACTCCTAAGCATGGAAAATCCAGTTGCATGGATGAGTTCCTCTTCTTGTGTCTGGTTTAAATACATGCAGGGAATCAATCAGGACCTCCAGAGTTCTACCAATCAGAGCCCAGGACTGGTGTCCTCTGTCAGAGTTGAGCTTCTCATTATGGCCACAGTTAGCAGGTTGCTCAGTGGCAGGATGGTGCACTCTGGTGCCTATAAGCCCTATGGACAGCCTGTGAGACCCATGGTCTCTAACAAAAAGATTTTTGGTGCCTCCGTGAGAAGGTGGCCAACCTGAGGCAATGTTGATCCATTTTTCAGAGGTGTTGAGCATCAACAGCTCCTGTTGTGTTCTCCTGGAGTTGGTGGTGGTCGACACCTCTGGAAAAGCAGACACAAGGTGCCTTGATTGAGCACCTAAATATTAAGGCTCTGAAAATGCCACTCCAATGGCCATGCAAACCAGCTTGCACAAAATAAGAAATCAGTAATCAAACCTTCACACAAAACTCCAATTAAATCCCAAAAGAACATTTTTGGGATGTAGTACATTTTTCATACTCTCTTGCTCTTTCTAGTTCCATCTCAGAAGCTTTGGAGGATCATTGTTCCTACATGTATTAGACATATGCTAATCCTCAGCATTTGTTTCTGGAACTGAGCCCTGCAGTTTGATTTGCTGGGGTTGTAATGGAACCCACCCCCAAAGGTTTGCTTCAACATTTGAGTTCCAAAGAGAATTTCCTACACAGCCCCTTCTCCTTCACTCATTGAATGAGGCAGGAATCAGGAATCTTGGGGAAGAAATAGTGGGCAATCATGTAATTATAGACTGTTTCATAATTAAAATGGGCAGGAATTTTCCCATCAACATTTTTTTTAATGGAAAAAGCCAATTCACTTGGTTCAAAATTGTCTGCAGGAAAAGATTAGTTTCAGCAAACTGCCCAGCTCGAAAATATTTTAAAAAAAGTTTTGATATTGTCCGAGTGTCCTTTTTGATATTTTCAAAATGGGAAGTTTCCCTTGGGTTCAAGTCAGCTTTCTGTTTAAAAAAAAAAAAGACTACAGCAGTGGAATCTCCTGGCAGGTGATGTTAGGGTTTCCATGTTCCGTGACCGTCAAAAGGATCTTGTCCCATTCTTCTTCATGGAGGGTGATCGTGTAGCCTGCAACAACATCAATGGTGTGATGGCAGCCCTCAACATCGTTCACGATCCAGATGAGTGGAGACTGTTCATTGATTCATTGAAGACGAGTCTTAAAGCTGTTTTACTGCATAATGGCAATGTTTTGCCATCAATTCCAGTTGGTCATGCTGTCCATATGAAGGAAACCTATGACAACATGAAACAACTTTTGAGGTGCATAAACTATGACCAACATCAGTGGCAGCTTTGTGGCGATTTGAAGGTTGTTGCTCTCTTGCCTGGTCTGCAGATTGGATACACAAAGTACTGCTGTTTTCTCTGCGAATGGGATAGTCGTGCAAGAGATTCCCACTACATCAAGAAAGATTGGCCACTCCGACAGTCATTGGAACCTGGGAGGAAAAGTGTTCAGCATCCACCACTTGTTGAATCAAGGAAGATTTTGGTACCACTCTTACACATCAAGCTGGGTCGGATGAAGAACTTTGTCAAGGCCATTGACAAAACTCAAGCAGCTTTCAAGTACCTCCGTGGAAAATTTCCAAGGTTAAGTGAAGCTAAGATAAAGGAAGGTGTCTTTGTTGGTCCTCAGATTCGTGAACTTCTTCGAGATGATGCATTTGACCATGCACTGTGTGGCAAGGAAAAGACGGCATGGAAAGCCTTCCAGTTAGTGGCAATAAATTTTCTCGGAAACAACAAGGCAGACAACTACAGGTTGTTGGTGGAAAACCTCCTCAAGGCATACAAAAGCCTTGGTTGCAACATGTCACTAAAGATACTGTGACAAAGTTCTTCCTCTATCTTGGTGGGTCCTGCGCTTATTGGCGGATTTTCTTGCCTCAGAGATTCACCATGTGGGTTGGGGAACAGCCCAGAGACCTTCTCCTCTGGAAGAACCCACAGTCCAGGTCAATTGGGAGGTTTGGGGGGAACCCGGGCCCGCCCTCTACTCCGGGTTCTAGCCCAGGGCCCTGTGGATTGCAGCTGTCTATAGTGCCTCCTGTAACAGCTGTATAACAGTTACAACTCCCTGAGCTACTTCCCTATGGCCTCCTCCAAACACCTTCCTTAGTCTCACCACAGGACCTTCCTCCTGGTGTCTGATAACGTTTGTGCTTCTCAGTCCTCCAGCAGCACACCCTCTCACTCTCAGCTCCTTGTGCCACTTTCTCCCAGCTCCTCACACTCGCACCACAAACTGAAGTGAGTTCCTTTTTAAAGTCCAGGTGCCCTGATTAGCCTGCCTTAATTGATTCTAGCAGTTTCTTCTTAATTGGCTCCAGGTGTCCTAAATAGTCTGCCTGCCTTAACTGGTTCTAGCAGGTTCCTGATTACTCTAGTGGAGCCCCTGCTCTGGTCACTCAGGGAACAGAAAACTACTCATCCAGTGACCAGTATATTTGCCCTCTACCAGACTCTTGTACCCCACTGGTCTGGGTCTGTCACAATACATTTTTTGCACTCTCATCTAGATTTTTTTCCACCAAACTGTGGAGCAGTGAGCGATGAGCACGGCGAGCGATTTCACCAGGACATTGCAACAATGGAGAAACGCTATCAGGGCAAATGGAGCCCATCAATGCTTGCAAACTATTGCTGGACAGTGACAAGAGATGCTCCATTTAATGAATACAAGAGACAAGCCAAGAAGCACCGAGTAGACACTGAATAGGACTAAACTATGTACATAATCGTTTTTTGCCTTTTGTTTCATAATAAATTTATATAACCCTTTTGCTGATTTTTAAAGTGTTACATAAACAGGACAGGTGAAATATTATCATGTAAAGCAACCATAAACACATGAAAAGACCTAGGTTTACAATTTAGGATTAAAACTCTACTATGTACACAATATACATAGACATAAAATGTAAAAACTTAAATATCTTAGAAACAGTAGCCAACCAGTTGTTTTAATTGTCATATTTGAATTCAGCACATCAAAATACATAATAAATAGCACATTTTATCTCTGGAGCAGACGACTTCTCAAAAATTGTAGACCAGTGTTATTTAAAAAATTACCAAAAAAGCTAGTTTTTTTTAAAAAATAGATGTCAAAATCAAAACAAAAATTTTCAATCAACCCAATCTGAATTTTCTTTTCAGGTTATTGGTTTGTGAAAAGTTTTGAGATTAATTTTTCATCCCAATTCTGGATGGGAGATTTTTTTGGAATCTCAAAAATTCATTCAGGCGGGGGAAAATGTTTCCTGCCCAGCTCTAATCATAATGCATATGCACAAGGGGGCTGAATTAAGATTGCACGTGATTTACAAAAGTGCCTACATGAACTAGGCACCTGATTCCATTGAAAGTGAATAAGAGTTGGGCACCTAACTTGCTTGGGTACTTTTGCAAGTACCTCTAGGCATCTATCTGCATCTTTAGGTGCCTAAAGATCTTTGTAAATCTACCCCCTAGTGCATTTGTAAAATGGAGACAATACCAGTCTACCTCTCTGGAGGCTTTGCAAAGTCTTCTAACACCTTCACAATAAGTGCAAAGTGCACCGACAAAGACCCGTAACTGAGCTGGGAGGTTTCCAAGTGATTTTCATGGTGGTGACCAGCACCAGATACTGTGGTGCTCTCCTTACCCGGAGAAGAGGAACTACCTAGGCAGGTACAGTGCAAGCTTCCCCCATGCTAACGTGCTTCAACCCTGTCCCACCTCTGGCAGTGAGATGGAAGTACGGTCTCCTGCCCTATTCAGTCCCTTTGCTGAGATCGCTAGCCAGGGTTCCAAATCAGAAGGTAGTTTAAGTGCCGTTGGCACCATTGCAGTAGAAAGAGGACCAAGACTCATTTCACACAGGTTACCAAACAGACAGATTGTAGTGGCTTCTGATCCACCCCATCCTTTGAACTACCACTCGGAGATGGAAAGTGTCGTATCCAATTCCAACCCCTGGAGCCATCCATAGACTCATAGACTCATAGACTTTAAGGTCAGAAGGGACCATTATGATCATCTGGTCTGACCCCCTGCATGCTGCAGGCCGCAAGACCCTTCCCTGGACTCTGCTGTTGAAGTCCCCAATCCTGTGTTTTAGTGACTTCAATCGGCTGAGACCCTCCTGCTAGTGATCCCTGCCCCATGCTGCGGAGGAAGGCGAAAAACCTCCAGAGGCTCAGCCAATCTACCCTGGAGGAAAATTCCTTCCCGACCCCAAATATGGCGATCAGTAATACCCCGAGCATATAGGCAAGAGTCTCTAGCCTGACCCTTGTTGGCCATTATGCTATTCATGTACCATTGCTTGGTTTTCCTCGTCTACTATGTTTTACCATTAAACCATTCCCTCCATAAACTTATCCAACTTAATCTTAAAACCAGACAGGTCCGTCGCCCCCACCGTTTCCCTCGGAAGGCCGTTCCAGTTTGAGTTCATCTTTTTTAAACATTGGAGACCAGAACTGCACACAGTACTCCAAATGAGGTCTCACCAGCGCCTTATACAACGGAAGCAGGACCTCCCTATCCCTACTAGATATACCTCGCCTAATACATCCCAAGACCGCATTGGCTTTTTTCACCGCCACGTCACATTGTCGACTCAGTCATCCTGCGGTCCACAAGGACCCCTAGGTCTTTCTCCTCTTCCGTTACTTCTAACCAATGCGTCCCCATCTTGTAACTAAAATTTTTATTAGTCATCCCCAAGTGCATCACCTTACACTTTTCACTATTAAATTTCATCCTATTTCTGACACTCCAATTCACAAGCTCATTCAAGTCTCCCTGCAGAATATCCCTATCCTCCTCCGAGTTTGCAACTCCTCCCACCTTCGTATCATCCGCAAACTTTATCAGCCCACTCTTGCAATCGGTCCCGAGGTCAGTTATAAATAGATTAAATAAAATGGGTCCCAAAACTGAACCTTGAGGCACTCCACTAGTAACCTCCCTCCAACCCGACAATTCACCCTTTAATACGACCCGCTGCTTTCTCCCCATTAACCAATTCCTTATCCACCTCTGGATTTTCATATCGATCCCCATGTTTTTCATTTTAACCAATAATTCCTCATGGGGTACTGTATCAAACGCTTTACTGAAATCTAGGTATATTAGGTCCACCGCATTTCCTTTATCTAATAAGTCAGTTACTTTCTCAAAGAAGGAGATCAGATTCGTTTGGCACGATCTGCCCTTCGTAAAACCATGCTGTAGTTTATCGCAGTCTCCTGTTAGGGCCCTTTGGGGGAAGGGAAGCACCTTTCATTTGCATCATAGACATTGGCTGACATTTTCAAGGCCACTGATGGCTGCGCATTGATCTATCCCACTTTGAACTGGGAGTAGATTGAAGCACACCAGTGAATTGTAGTGCATGGCTGCAGTATCCACACGGCCCCTTTGTATGCAGCAGGCTAGTGCAAGGTCAATTGACACCCTGGCTTGCTGTGAAGTGAGTGTTCAAGTAGACAAGCCCTAAAACAGCATGCGAGGCTAAGCTGGTGAACAGAGGGCCAGATTTTCAGCTGGTGTAAATCATTGATTGATATCAGTTGAGGAGCCCGAATTATGTCCATAGGATGCCTCTCATTCAGTGTGTATTACTCCTGCATGACTGAGAATCGAGCCCTAAGAGTGTCCAAAGTGTTATAAATTACATCAGCTTTATTTCACCTCTGAATCTGGCCCTTTGGAAGACAGTATACCTGTATGATATACCATAGTCAGTAGTGGTCCCTAAAGCAATGACTTATTCCTACATGGTAGCATAGCCTATTGTGCAAAGAGCAAGGAGTTAAAGGGAGTGATAATGCAGTGAACCTTGCTTCCTCCAGCCTGGTCCTTAAAATTCCTCATTCAGTCCTTGGAAACTTTAAATCAAACATTATTTATGAGGTTCTGTAGTAAAAACATAGCCCTAGTGCAATAAATTACTAGCAGCAAGCTAATGTTTTAATTTTTTTCCAAACTCAGGCTCCACTCCCTCCTATTAACTCTGTCGTCTCTACAGTTGTCAGAGAGGTTTGTTTTCAGGAGCATCTGATTTCATCAGTTTCCTCTGGCAGCCAGCTGAAGATGCCAACAGTCATGAATAGATGAGTCACAGCCCCAGAGAAGAACCTCCTGTAGGATGGAATATTCTGAAAAGTACTTCATGGCATGAGGTGGGAAAGGCACTGAGAGAGAGGTGCAGGCAGTGGGAAGAAAGAAACCTGAAAAGGTTTGCACAGGAGGCTTGATGCATTTCTGAATCTGACTTAGGTGCACTATTTTAAGGGTTATAGGTATAATTCTGAGGTTGCTGGCAGGGGTGGAGGTGTCTGAAAGCTGAAGGAATCTGGACTCTTGAAAATACCACATGCTTCCTATGATCACATGCAGATCAGTGCACACAAAATGAAGAAGTCACATGACAGGATCACGATGGGCCAGATTTTCAGCCAGTGGACATTAGTGTAGCTCCACTGAAATCAAAGTAGTTATGACAGTTTACACCACACAACGATCTGTCTGTATTTCCAACGTTTAACTATTTTTAGCATGCAAAAACAGTCTGCATTTGATGAAAACATATAAACCAAACGTTTTTGTTCAAGAAGGAAAATAGACTTTCCCGTTGAATTCTGCATGTTGCGTGGGGGCAGTCGGTCCCAATCTTGCAAAAATATCTATGTATCCCACCATCACCTGGAGTCCCACTGAAGTCTTAGGACTTGATGAGAACTGAAGTGAATATTGTTTAGAGGAAGCACTGTGCAGATTCCCTCAGCCTTCGGATCCACTGGCCGCACGTCATCCTATCGCCTATTACAAAGGAGTGTTTCTCATGTTTCTCTAGGACTGAGGTGCATCTGTCTACATCTGTGAGTGCCTTCAACTGGCAGTCAGAGAAAATTGATGCAACCACATTACTTTGATGGGACCCAGTGTGGATGAAAGGTCCACATGCATAGCTGGGCTAGAACCATTATTTGAAAAATCTAGAGCTTCTTTCCTGTTCAGTTTGTGATTGCTAATTTTAGTAAGATTATCTCACATTCATATAAGCCACTTTCAGACTAAAGGAGCCCAGAAAACTTTCCAAACAAACAGCCCCACAGCCTGATGCTTCCCAGTGGGATAAAATGGAAACCAAATGAGGGCACTCACATTTTACACCTCTGCACAGTGGCTGTACATATTTACCCATGCTGTTTGGCAGTGGAGAATCAGGTCAGTGATGTTTATTGGCTATCTACAAAACCTGTCTTAGGAAAATGTTGAAGTTGCACAGTGGAGCTCTCAAAAAGTCAGTACACACCCAAACTCAGGCTACACTCACTGATTCTGCTCCCTGTGTGTAGTGTGCACCACAATACGGCCTTTTATACAGGATCACAGACTCCCCCCACCCTCTTCCAAGGCTCAATAAAACAAACCCATCACAGGTTGTAAATGGGAAGAGAATCCATGATCTTCAGCATCAAAAGCACTAGCCTCTACCACTTGAAGTAAAGGAAAGACTTTCATTAGCTGTGTACTAGTACCAGGGGAAGACATGATCACACACATTAGTGTGCCCAATGTGGGACAATGCATTGGCAGAGGCTGTGGAGGTTATGAGTTATAGTAAACACATGCACTAGGCCTGAGTTCCTTGTGACACTGGTGAGAATCAGGAGGAGTTCTGCTGAAGCCATCATAATTAACTGGTGAGCCGAGAATCAGGCCTCACCATTATTATAAACTTAGAGAACTCTGTTTTCTAAATAGTTTCTTCCCATTTAATCCCCTTCACTCAGAAAATTCCATTGCTAACCTAATTCAGCCAGTAAGTAAGTCCACATCACTTTGCTTTGGTTAATCCCTTTCTGTGGTGGATAGTTTGGTTTTGCAATCATGGGACACAAATACAAAGCTGTGGGCTGTAGTCACAAGGATCCTAAACAGGCATCTGTCTCTGCATCATTTCAGTAAATTGCTCAGGAAGCAGAACACCCTAGCTAACACCACAGGATATATGACACCTGCAGGGCTCAGTTTGGCAAGGAATCAAACTCTGCAGGTTGGCTTAGAAACCTGTCCCATGCCTCCTCCAGAGGGTACACTCAGAGCTTCTGGCCAATCAGGATGCTAAGGACAGAACAGTAGCTGAGGAAGGAGTTATTGCTGCCTCATTCTCAAAAGCAGCAAACAAAATAAAATAATAGCAGGGATGGATCTAACACCACCATTTATTTTAGCATTACAAGAAATAGCCTAGGAACCATCTGACAAGCTTATACCATGTCCTATTCCAGCAGAAAAATAAACTCGTCAAAGTCTTAATTGGCTGAGAATAATCAATCCACTCATCAGTCATTTCCTAAACAACTCAGTCAAGGCCTAGATCAAAGCCAGCCATTTCTGTGACCCAAGGACCTCTTGATGCCAACTGGAGGAGGGCACAGAGGTTCATGGGGGTATAGGGATCCCATGGGTTCTCCAAAAAGGGTTATGTAAGTTGTCTAATGAAAGCCTGTGTCACACTGGTCATCATAATCATTACGAGACGCATGTGTGGAAAATATGTGAGGACTTATGTATATACACTAAAAATTATGTTCCCTAGGTCTGTAGTTAAAAGCAGGTCACTCAAAGGTAGCATGTCTGGAAGACACATCTTCCTGGTGGACCACTGAGGATTGTGTGTCTCACAACAGAAGTCTATTAGGATATATACTAAGTCAACTGCTAAAGAGAAGCTGGTGACGACTTGACAAGGAAAAGGTAAACACTAATGGAGGGGAAAACCCTATTTTCAGGTGAACATCAAAGGTCTGTTTGGGTATATTTGGGGGCATAGAGAAACATCCTGGTATCTTTTAGTCTGTGAAGTCAAGCTGCCAGAGGGCTTGATTTTTATGAAAGGGGGATCTCAGCCAACCAGGTTGAAAATGCTGAGAAAAGGGCTTGGATTATGCTATCTTGTAGGAAGCAGGGGAATGTCTTGTGAGTTAAGTTCAAGCTCTTGAAAACATGTTATGATTTTCTTTTAGCTGTAACCATTTGTTGCCGATATTCTTACCTGCTATCACTTGAATCTCTGTTCTTTGATGAGAAACTGATTCTTGTTTTCACTATATATAAGTGTTGCGTGTTACATAAAGTGGGGATCCAGAGTTGAATCTTGCAAGATGTACCATTCCTTTGGGAGTAGTAAATCTGAGACCTCTGTGAGCAATCAGTGGAACAAGGGCTGGACACTACAGGGAACACTCAGAGGATTCGGGGGTTGGTGTGCTAACCTGTACAGAGAGAGCAAGGCCTGAGGAGGCCGGGAAGGTAGAGTACTTGTTTTGCCAGATGCTGATAGGATAGGGAGCTGATCCCCAGCAGGCACAAACAAGACACATTCAGACTAAAGGCAGGTGCTAGTAAGGTGGCTCACAACCCTGGGTACCTCTGGGAAGCATTGCAGTTCCCTATTGCTTTCCTACAGTGACAGGTGAACCTTCTTCTAATGATTCCAGTCTATTTGTATGGTCACTTAGTCCCAGGTGAAGTCTAGCAGGGCACATAGAGCTATAAGCCAGAGCCCCATATACCAAATTCAGAGCTAAGAGCTAAACAACCTGTAGATGAAAGCCTTAATGTTACTGCCATGTACCACATTTCTAGGCACTTGTGGCTCCCCTCTTATTGGAAAGTGCACCATAGCTTTGTGTTTCTAAATTCTGTGCCTCCTTCTACTGACCTTCAGAAATCGCTTTGAGATCTCCCACTGAAAAGCACTATATAAGAGTTAGGTATTCTCATTATTACTATACCAGCATAAACCGAGTGGAGCTCTATTGAGTTAAAACAGAGTGGTAGCACTGTAAAAACAACATCAATAAGAGCTGAAACCAGGCACGAATATTATAAAGGGTTTCCCAAATGCATTGGCTGGTGAAAATGGATCATCCAAAAGTTCCTTCTGTTAACAAGCTACAGCTCAGGCCTTTGTGCTCCACCACAAATTGACACCATCTTTTTTCTGTATGTGGAAAGAGATTATAACAGGCCTATGGGCACTGTTCACAAAGACATGTCAGGCAACCTCTGCCAAACCATCTCCTCAGCATGGCCTGTGTCCTCAAGGCATCTGTATGGGAGGGGAGCATGTAGCTTTTGCTGGGATTAGTTCTTAAAAGGGACGGGTTTTCTTCTTAAAGGAAACTTCATGGGTTGCTCTTGGTCTGTTTCTGGGAATTCCAACATTCCACTGTAATGACTGGGAACTGTCATTGTGGGCATGTAACAAGCCAGGGAATGCCATCAAGCTGAAAACCACAATGCCAACCCATCACGAGATCTCAAATTAACAACAGTTGTTCAGGAAAGGTGATGGATTCATAATCTTCGAGACAGGGTTCTTCGTTTAGCCCCAGAGGAAATCAAGCATGATCAGTGGCAATGCCAGCTTCCCACTGTGGTCCTCCCCAGTATGTCTCATCCTCACCCAGATGGGATCTTCAGGGGTAGGAAAGTAAGTTGAACTTTTTACTAAGCTGCCCATTGGGATGGTGGTTTTTTATTATACCTGTTCATGAGGACCAGGATTGGAACCCTTCTTCCTCCTCCTTCAAACTCACTTCAAATAGAGGGAGATTTACATACCACGAGTGAAAACTACAGCCATAAATAATGTATTTGTTTGTGTGACTCTGTACATGGCTAATGTTACAGAATGTAAACCAAGCCCTAATAATGGGACCCAGATTGAAATGGAAACCAGCTCCCCACAATGAGATACAAATCCTCGTGTTTGAAAAGTTTGCAGTCAACTACAATAAAAGTCATGAGCAAGAACCCAGCCAACCCCCATGGTCTCCATAAATATCAATTTTCCTTTTTTTATTGTTAGCAGAAGAAGCTTAGTGTGGTGGCATGCCACCATACTATTAGTAAACAGACTGTGACAAAGTTCCTCCTCTGCCTTGGTGGGTCCTGCGCTTATTGGCGGATTTGCTCGCCTTAGAGATTCAGGGCAGCCCTCAGTTTGGCCACTTTTGCTAGTGGCCCAAATCTGCCATTCACTCAGCTAACCTCATCACTGGCCAGTATGGGGAAAGGGAGGAGAACAATCCCCACAGTCTCTGCTGACCCATCTAGTGGACTGGGGGACAGGCCAGAGACCTTCCCCTCTGGTGGGACCCACAGTCCAGGTCAACTCCTCTTGTATCAAATAGGGAGTTGGGGGTTGGGTGGAACCCGGGCCCACCCTCTATTCCGGGTTCCAGCCCAGGGCCCTGTGGATCGCAGCTGTCTACAGTGTCTCCTGTAACAGCTGCATCACAGTTACAACTCCCTGGGCTACTTCCCCATGGCCTCCTCCCAACACCTTCTTTATGCTCACCGCAGGACCCTCCTCCTGATAATGCTTGTACTCCTCAGTCCTCCAGCAGTACGCCTTCCCACTCTCAGCTCTTTGCATGCCTCTTGCTCCCAGCTCCTCGCATGCCCTTCACTAACTGATGTGAGGTCCTTTTTAAAACCTGGTGCCCTGATTAGCCTGCCTGTCTTAATTGAGTCTAGTAGCTTCTTAATTGGCTCCAGGTGTCGTAATTAGCCTGCCTGCCTTAATTGGTTCCAGCAACTTCCTGATTGTTCTGGAACAGCCCATTATCTTACTCAGGGAAAAGGGACCTGCTTAATCTGGGGCTAATGTATCTACCTTCTATCACTCTCCTGTAGCCATCTGGCCTGACCCTGTCACAACACGTTATAAACACAGAACAGAGATCACAGTAATCATCAACAAGGAAAAGGGAGGAAAACTGTACTACTGAGCAGCACACAAGATAATGATCCTGAGTAAACAGGATAATTCCAATTAGAGATAGTGAATATTGAGCGTTATGATCTAGAGCCCTGCAGCAAGACTGGGATCCCACAGGTCCCGCTGTCACAATAATGGGAGTGCGTAAAATGTACTTTGTTGCAGGCGGGATTGGGTGGGCCAAAAAAACCAGGCTGCAGTATAGTAGAACCTCAGAGTTATGAACACCTTGGGAATGGAGGCGGTTCGTAATTCTGAAACATTCATAACTCTGAACAAAACATTATGGTTGTTCTTTCAAAAACTCACAACTGAACATTGACTTAATACAGCTTTGAAACTTTACTATGCAGAAGAAAAATGCTGCTTTTAACCATCTTAATTTAAATGAATCAAGTACAGAAACAGTTTCCTTACCTTGTAAAATCTCCCCGCCCCCCAAACTTTCCCTTTATTTTGTTAGAAGTTTACATTTAACACAGTACTGTACTGTATTTTTGCCTTTTTTTGGTCTCTTCTGCTGCCTGATTGTGTACTTCCAAATGCTTCCAAATGAGGTGTGTGGTTGACCGATCAGCTCATAACTGGTGTTCGTAACTCTGAGGTTCTACTGTAATTTGCGGGAGAACACTAAATCTCTCATCAATTTGTCATAAATAGAATTTCAGCAATGTAAAGTGAGTTGTTGTTTTTTTAAATAAAGGTTTCAATACTTAAATTTCAGCGAGGGATAGAATTATGTGATGTCTATTATAACAGGAGTTAAAGTATTTTTTACCTGGTTTAAGCTAGATTTGTTTTATTCTTTTAATGGTAAAAATTGTGTCTGAATTCCCTTTTTATATATAATATATTAACTGACTGTTGGCTTTTGTTTTAGTTGCCTGGAGGAATCTGTCTCTCTTGCAGGATTTGTGGGATCTAAGGATTTTGTGGGATAAAAATGCAAGGTAGAAAGCAGGAACAGGTGGAAGTGGGAGTGGATATTGTGGAATAGTCCCGTGTAGTGCTCTATCTGATCAATGGTTTTACAGAACATCTAGCACTTTTTGCCACATTTTCCTGAACTGTGGAACTACCTGTAAAGTGGCCAGAAAGGAACTGTAGAAAATGGCACTGTGGGTACCTGCATTTTCTGACTCCAGAGCAAGAGAGGATTTTTTTAACTACCAGCTCAGTTGCCAAGACCTTCCCATCTGACCAAGGCCCTCCCATCTGACCAAGGCCAACCAAACCACCGACAGGGGGGCTCTACAGCATGGAGGGTAGGGAGGCAAGTTGGTATGTGAGAGAATGACGTGACAAGCCCTCATCCTCGCTAGCCCTATCCTTGCCCTGCTCCCCTCCTTGCTGCGGATCTAAACCACTGAACAAAAAGGGGCAGAACAGTGTCAAAGAGGCAGAGCTCTGCTGCATTTTTTTGTCGGCATCATGGCAAAGGGTGAAAGCATAAAATTGCTGGTTTGAAAATGTAACAAGTGGCCAATGCAGAGTGGCATCATGGATTGATCAGAGGAGGGAGTCGACCTCCTGTTATGGAGAGTGAGAGATGATAGGTAGATGGGAATAGGCTGCAAAGGGATTTGAAAGTGGAGGGATGCAAAGGGACATGCTCAAAGTGATGGTCTACGAAAGTGATCTTTGCAGCAGCATTTTGAATGAATATGAGTGGGGAAAAGCTGCACTTGTTGAATCAATTTAAGCCCACTGCT
Organism: Trachemys scripta elegans; assembly: GCF_013100865.1. Lineage (NCBI taxonomy): Eukaryota > Metazoa > Chordata > Testudines > Emydidae > Trachemys > Trachemys scripta. The sequence goes on from NC_048305.1 coordinate 32,611,000, forward strand.
TGTCCTGTCCTCAGTGATTAAGGAGAACAGTTTATCACCATCCTCTTTGTAACAGCCTTTTACATACTTGAACTCTGTTATTATGTCCCCCCTCAGTCCTCTCTTCTCTCGACTAAACAAACCCAGTTTATCCAATTTTCTCATAGATCAAGTTTTCTAGACCTTTGTCGTCTTTGTTACTCTCCTCAGGACTTTCTTCAATTTGTCCAAAGTGTGGTGCCCAGAACTGGATAAAATACTCCAGCTGAGGCCTTAGCAGTGCTGAGTGGAATGAAAGAATTACTTCTCTTGTCTTGCTTGCAACACTTCTGCTAATACATCCCAGAATGATGTTCACTATTATTGCAACATTGTTACATCGTTGAATCATATTTAGTTTGTGCTCCACTAGAACCCCCCAATCCTTTTCTGCTGTACTCCTTCCTAGGCAGTCATTTCCTCAGCGAGTATAAATTGGCATCGCTCCATTGACATCAATGGAGCTATACTGAATTAAAACAGCTGAAGATCTGGCCCCATATCTCTAAAGTTGGGCTTCCAAAAACAATGTATGGTCCCAGAATTAGAGGTCACTTTTGAAAATGTGGAGCTATCCCACTCTGGCTACAACAATATAAGTTACTTAAAAAGGTGAAAGCATAATATTAAATAGGTTCTAACCAGAAATGTTTCACTGTTGATCTGTTGGAGAGAACAATAAGGATCTAGTGGTTGCTTTCTAGTCAAGAAAATTAAGCATTTCCATGGAGCTTCATAATTATTTAGCAGTGTGGATACTTAGGGCCAGATTTTCAAATAATGTAAGCATACAGAAGCAAAATATGTGTGCAATTGTTTGCCTACGTTGTGAATCCAATTATTATGGCTGCAGGTGCAAACTGTGCAATTATACATACAAATATCCAGCACTGGCCATTGCAATATACAATTAGCAAAATGGTACATGAAGATTAGCCTTATGGCTGCACATCTGCATAATTTGCAAATTTGGTCTTTGAGGAATTATAGAAACATGGGAGCTACTTGTCTCTTCTTTATGTGATCAGTGATGTCCCAATTCTGGTTTCATTTCATCTTGATCTGCAGTTTTTACTGATCTTTCGCCTAACTCTATTAAATGAGAAAAAGACATTTCCCCCCAAACCATTCGGCTATCCATTTGGAAGACAGAACTTTTGGTTTCACTGGCAATGTGAGAAGTTTTGATCAGCTCTAGGGAGTTGACTGGATGCTTCAGGTAAACTCAGGAAAGCTGCTGATAGAGCAAAAGAAAAAGGATGCTGACTGATGTGAAGCAACTTGTAAAACTGGGTCAAATATATTTCCTACAGTACATGCGTGGCAAGTGTTCTTTTCAAGAGAGTGTTCACTGTATTCTCAGGAAGAGAGAAAGAGATCTGGTTTAACAGAATGCCACAGGCAAACTTTGGGATTTTTACCTTGCAATTTGACAATGATTGTCATATTCTGAATTTCAACTTTTAAGTCTTTTCAGCTTTGCCAAAGTTTTAAAATACCCTGCTTATCCACAAGACAAAACAGTGACTCCATTTCTGACTTGCATACAAGCTCACGGCTTAATTTTAGTTGTTGGGTGAATTAACCAAGCACATACCAAGTCCCCGAGACTTCACAGTCTATCTTTCCCATGTTTTTTAAATTTATGGCCAAACTTTCCCACTCTTCCATAGCAGAGAGTCTGTGTTAGCTTTCCCCTTCATTTCACAGGCTTAATTTATTATAACTTGTCATAAAAAGAGATTACTCGGGGCTGCAAGTGGGTACAAAAGGTCAAAGAAGGATTTTTTTCTTTATGTAGCAATTTCATAGGGATATATATTGGTTGCCATTAAAAAGTCTTTAACTACAGCACATAGTAGTAGATTCTTCAAATATAAACCCAAATGAGTAGTCCCATTGAAATGAGATATGAATAATCCTGCTCCCATTGAAGTCCTTGGTAGAAGTTGCATTTGCTTTAATGGGATTATTATTGAAGTCAACATGCCAGTTTCTAAACTCGCGTAAATTGGCATGGTTCCATTAAAGTCAATAGAGCGATGCTGATTTACACCAGCTGGGTATCTAGTGCAACCACCACGGTTGGGGCTCAGTCTCTGAGTGTGTGCAAACAGATTTTTTTGGAGGCTCATGACTTGGCCAAATTTGGGGAAATTTTCACAGGGATTGTGAAAAGGCACATCATGAAGTCAACCCCCCTGCCAAATTTCCCTGCTCCAAAGCATGGGGGTGCTAGACCTTTTCAGCTTTATGGTTTTAAGATTTTTGTGTTTGGACGAACATGAGCACAATAACGTATTTTTCCATATTCTTGTTTTTGGAAGGGAATGAAACATTTTAGCTGAAACTTTAAAAAAAAAATAATAATAATCAGCCTGTGCCAGGCACCCAGTATGGGAAATTTCAGCCAAAATGGTTAAAGTTTGCCAAAGTTATCGTGTTGAACAACCTTAAGAACTGAACTGCAGTAACAGCCCAACTTATCATGTGAATTACTCAGGAAAATCATAATATCTGCAAATCCAAAAGGGAAATAAACACACCCAGTCACCACACTGCTCTCTTTCCAGAGCTGCCGATCTAGGACACTGCTGAAAAGGACAGGGGAGAGCAGCTCTCCTTTATAACTGTATATTGATGGGATTAGTGTGCTGCACCAACTCCACCCTGGTGTTTCAGGAGGAAGAGTTTACCTCCTTGTTCACCTGAGCTAGGTGCTTCTGTCTCAGCTGCTGGCTATGCCCATGTAGACAAGCCCTTAGAGCAGGGATCGGCAACCTTTGGCACACGGTCCGTCATGGAAAACCAGGCCAATGAGGGCTGCGGGAAGCGGCGTGGGCTGAGGGATGTGCTGGCTGCCGCTTCCCACAGCCCTCATTGGCCTGGAACGGCGAACCACGGCCAGTGGGAGCTGCGATCGGCCGAACCTGTGGACACTGCAGGTAAACAAACCGGCCTGGCCCGCCAGCGGATTTCCATGACGGGCTGCGTGCCAAAGGTTGCCGATCCCTACCTTAGAGCTAGCTTGTGGCCCCCTAGTGATCAGGACATCACTGAGCTAGGTTCTTTGTAGTGCATAGCATGGCCAGGCCCCGCTGCTTGCTCTGACTGAGCAGACACTGCTGTCTAGCCTCCCTAAGGGACTACACCCTTTTCCCCCCTTATAGTCAACTTGTTGGTACAGTTGCCAGAGTGTGAGCCCTGCTGTCTAGAGTCATCCCAGCAACTAGCCCCAGAAGCCTCCACCTGTTACCCCACAGGGAATGGGCCTGAACATGTGTGTTGAGAGACCATGCGGCACGAAGGGAACTCAATGCAGTTGAGAGTTGGTGAGTCCAATCAGAAATGTGTGGGTTTCAGCTCAAACTAAATTCTCTCGCCCTGTTGGAATTTCATGGAATTACTCTGCCCAATGTTTCCTGTGGGCTTGGACTTTCTTAGGGTCCATGCCCAGCCCCCTCCACAGGCCTTTGGCTTACAGCTTTGTGGGGGTAGGGGGAGAACATAGGTTGGAAGGTGCCCTAGATTAATTCCTGTTTCATAGTGAAAACGAACATTGGCCAGTCTGTTTGTGGTATGGAGAGGTTCAGCAGCCCACAAGCAGATCCTGTCAATTCCCCAACACAGTCTGCAGCAAACCTCCTAAACTAAACTCTGGGAGATCCATAAATCCATCCAGGGCTCCGTCTGCACCAATCGCTCCCAGCCAAACTCCTAGACACACTCACAGCAGGAACTGTCTCCAACGTAATCCCTCCCATCCAGACTCCAAGACCCTGAGAGCTGCCAATCTCTCTCTAAACCAGAGCAGCTAGAAGACTGGTCTATTTGCTTTGTAAGCCCTTATTCTATTGTTTTTCTGGCCTCCTAGGGGAAAAAAAAGTCCCACAATGACCATTCCCAGCACCAGAAAAATCCCCAGGTCCATGGAGGGTGCAGCACCACATCCCAAGCTCTCAAATCTCCATAGCCTCACCAATGTAAGGATTTTCCTATGCTTGTTCCTCTGTTAGCACGCTGGCTCCCATACACACATACACCCATGTTTTTCACATCAAGAACTTACCTGTTCCCAGGGGCTTCTCTGGGTTCCTCTTCTTTTCCTCTCATTTTACACATTAAATCTTTTCTTTATAGCTTCTAATTTCTCTTTTTTTCTCACCCCCTCCCCCTGCATTTCTTTGGCCAAGAAGTCACACACCCAGCACTCTGTTCTTAGTCTGTTGAACTGCCGAGTCCCTTCTGGAAAAGCAGGCCATGCTTCATCTTCCACCCTCGGACCATGCTGACCTCACAGTGCTGAGATTTCTGCTCATAGGATGACATCACAGCACAGAGCTGAATTGCCCTCCCTGCTGCCTCTTTCCATCAAAAGTGAGGGAGTGTAATACTGCCTAACTGTAGAAGAAAGGAACGTCCTTTGTTAACAGAAAGTGTGAGGAAGTCACTGCCACAATCACAGCTGTCTCGAACAGAAGAACAAAAAAGAACCTCCAATTTTCCAGCTCTCAGCTGTCGTTTTAGTTGTATTTGCTCATCCACGCCTGGATTTCCACTGTGATTTGTGTGCCCTGTTTTCTTCTTCCAGTTTGTGTTTGCTGTTTCTATCTATTGTACAGTTCAGCTTTGTTTTCTCTATCTCTCTGTAGAGACTCTCTCCTAGTAGGAAGGTTCTGGTTAGGGAACCATGGAGATGTTGCTCCTTTTTATTGTGAATCTTTCCCCTAGCGGTTAGTTTATTTTCTAGACCAACAACTAGCATGTTGGAATCCACCATTTAGTGTTTTGAATCGTGGTCAGTTGAGGTCGGTGATGGTGAAATCTGGGAGTGGTGCAGAATCCATCCTACCCCAGAAGACAACCCTGTGTCCATCACTCTCGGTTTCAACACCAGAGCCCTAGTGTTCAGTAAGATGACAACTCGGCCCAGCCTTGCTGATGGAAGGCTTTCTTCAGCCTAGTTCTCTTGTTCATGCACACACATGGTGTCTTCTGACAAGCCCATGTCAGCTGCACAGTCCAAGAAAGGGCACTTCTCCTCTCTGTTCTCAGGGACTCATCTGACTTCCTCTTTTCTTCCCAAGTTGCCTTTTGAATCTCTCCTTTATTTTCTCCCATGCCACCCTGCGGCCCAGAGATTGCACAGAGCTGCTCTGTTCCTCATGTGAACACTGAACAGCCCTTCTAGAAAGGTGCTAGGTCTCATCTCCTCCTCAGAGGGCCATTGCTGACCTCCATCCTGACTTCACAGTGCTTGGCTCTGTTCTGACAGACAGATGCTCTCTCTGATGTCTCTTCCCTTTCTGTCAGACTTAGCAATAAGCACATAGTGTGTGCTGGGATCAAATGGGCATTCAAAGTCTCCCAGTTCTGCCTGGTTTGCACTAGTCTTCCCCGTAGGGTAGGGTTACCATTGTGACGTTATTGACATAAACTGGGACCGTCTAGATCATTGTTGCAACCAAGGTCCTGTAGTGGCACCCAAATCTTGTATAAAGGGGGTTAAATGGGGTGTCTAGGACAAGCTTATGGTTTACTGGTTATGATTATGCGGTCTATATGTGTGTATCAGTTTTGTAGTTAAAGTTATGAATATTGGCTCTATACTGTCTGTATGGCAAACTTATGCTATGTTTCGGGGTGGAATCCCAGACAAGCTGAGATTAGCTCTGCCTAGCCTGCTTGATGGCCCATTAAGGACCATCAGCTGTACAATGGACCCATTGAGAGAAGGCAGATACGCCTTGTAACTCAGCAAAGTATGCAGGGACTGGCCCATGTGACTCCAGACTCCATTTTGGCTGTAATTTTCCACAGTAAGAACAAGGAGGTGTGCTTACACCTGGAAAAGACTATATAAGGCTGATGCCTCATCTCCATCTGGTCTTCAATCCTGCTTCATACCTCTGGAGGAACTTTGCTACAAGCTGAAGCTTTGAACAAAGGACTGAGGACCCATCCCAGCGGGGGATGTATTCCAGAGACTTGATTTGAACCTGCAGTTTATTCCATCGCTGCTGCAAGCCTGAACCAAGAACTTTGCCATTACTGTATGTAATTGATTCCATTTAACCAATCCTAACTCTCATCTCTATCTTTTTCCTTTTATGAATAAACCTTTAGATTTTAGATTCTAAAGGATTGGCAACAGCGTGATTTGTGGGTAAGATCTGATTTGTATATTGACCTGGGTCTGGGGCTTGGTCCTTTGGGATCAGGAGAACCTTTTTCTTTTACTGGGGTATTGGTTTTCATAACCATTTGTCCCCATAACGAGTGGCACTGGTGGTAATACTGGGAAACTGGAGTGTCTAAGGAGATTGCTTGTGAGACTTGCGGTTAGCCAGTGGGGTGAGACCGAAGTCCTCTTAGTCTGGCTGGTTTGGTTTGCCTTAGAGGTGGAAAAAACCCCAGCCTTGGGCTGTAACTGCCCTATTTGAGCAATTTGTCCTGAGTTGGCACTCTCAGTTGGGTTCCGCCAGAACCGCATTGTCACAACCATACGTCCGGATTTTCCTGGACATGTCCGGCTTTTTGGGCTCCAAATCCCCGTCCGGGGGGAAATCCCCAAAAGCCGGACATGTCCGAGAAAATCGGGACATGCGGGGCCGGCGGTGCCGAGCCGGGGACTCGGGGGCCGGCGGTGCTGAGCCGGGGGCTTGGGGGCTGGTGGTGCGGTGCCGGGCCGGGGGCCGGGCCCCGAGCCGGCACCCCAGGGCCCGAGCCAACCCAGGCTGGAGACGCCGGGGGGGGCCAGACTGGGCCGCGCCTCCTCCCCCCACACTCCCCTTACCTGCTTCAGGCTTCCCACGAATCAAATGTTCGTGGGAAGCAGGGGAGGGGGCGGAGTTGGGGCGGGGACTTTGGGGAAGGGGCGGAATTGGGGCGTGGGCAGGGGCAGGGCTGGGGGCGGGGCCCCGTGGAGTGTCCTCCTTTTGGAGGCTCAAAATATGGTAACCCTACCGTAGGGGGAAAGAGGAATGCCTGGGTGCCAGAATGGTGAGCGCTGAGAGCACAGGAGAGACTGTCTCCCTGCCCTCAGTGCCTGTACCTGGGAGCAGGAATTGCAGGGAAAGCCCTACTCAGCCCCTATATCCCTGAGCTGGGGCATGCTCATTACAAATGGAATCGTCAGAGAATTTAGTTGCCAAATTCTCACAAGTCACTGTGCATATGTGAGCTGAGATTTTTCAAAGGATTATAGCTTATCCATGCTGGGAGGCTTTTGCTCAGGGGCAGCAAAAGGCACATCCCCAATACTAAGGTGCCCTACCAAATTTCAAGCCCTTCTTCCAAAGCATGGAGGCCATCACAGAGTGGCTTGCCCCATGGCCTGGACAGCCTGGGGCTAAGCCAGCCCTGATTACTGGACAAGTCACACCTGGGTTGAATCAGGCGATCCCTAGGATTAAAAGAGCAGGAAGTGGCAGTAAAAAGGGGGAAGCCCAGGAAACTGCAGCTGGATCTGTAGACACTCCTGAGAGCATGAGGACTCCTGCAGGGCCCTGAGTCATCAGGGGAAAGCTGAAGCAGTAGAAGAGTGGGATAGAGCTCTCCAGGCAGAGAGCAATTCTGTGCAAGCAGGGCAGAGGCTGTAAAGGCCAACAGAGATGAAGACTGTGTTACATTCTGTGCTGAGTTATTTTGGATTAATTAGGATAGAGACACAGAACTGAGCTTGAGGCCTAGAGGCACAATATGAACCAGAGGACTAAGTAAATGGGACCCCTTGTGGGCATTGTTTCAACCACCTTTGAACTGTAGGTTCTTAACGGGCCCTGAAGAGTGGGAAAAACAGAAGCAGGGTGCTGTAGAGTGACCTTTGGCCATGAGGGGGCGCTTGAGAGGCAGCTGCATGATATTACAGAGGTGCTAAAGCTTTCTCAGTGAAATGGTTCGAAGAACTTATTTACTATGGGTAAAACTTATTTCTTGGTGCACACACACACAGAGAGATTAGAAAAAAAAACAAAATATGGAAGGTTGCAGCATAACATGGCTCTATTTCTTAGAATTCAGAATAACACAAAAGAATCCAAAAACAGAGAGAAACAAAGCAGGCTGCTCTCTAAACTGATTTGGACCACATACATTCCTATAGAGCCCCCCTGACTGCAAGTGGGAACAGGAAAAGCCCTGAAGATTTAAAGTAACAAATCACATTTTAACACAGTTTTCAATATACCAAAAAAAATGCATTTCTCCTTAATCTTATTCTCAGAAATTGCAGAATAATTTTAGCTGAAACTTTCCAATTTCATCCCAAACAGTTAAAGTTAAAGGCAAAATTATAAGCAACTAAAACAAGGTCTTATAAAGGGAAATGTCAGGCAATCTACAATTCTTAGGCAGTGCTACTGTCTCCCCTATAATAAGATAATTATGGGGTGTAGGTCATTCTTAATAACCAAGTGTTACATTTTTCACACATAGTTTTTAATGACATATTGGTTGTCTTTTCTATTAGTGACATTGGACTAAATTCTGCCTTCACTTTACCCCATTCATGTAGGTTTCCATGTTTGCCTATGCCCAGTTATGGTAAATAAAGTACAAGCCAACATTTGCCAATGGTCCTCTGCTATTCTAAGCATAGCAGTAAGCAGTGATAATCTCATCTATGACTCAGTGGTAATTGCTTTTGCGAACAGCGGCTGCTAACAGGGAGTTTTGCAAGGGAGTTCTCCAGGTGAAGGAGGAGCAAATACAGGACCCTTGGAGTAAGTGACTGTCTGTAGTGTGTGTTTGTTTGGGTTTGGGGGTTACTTGCTGTGTGCTGAGCTTGTGTTTGTCAGTCTGTTTGTTTGTTTGTTTGAAGGACCGTGTGTTGTGGCTGGCAGTTGGAAGCTGTGAGCTTCAAAGGAAGGTCTGAAGGCTAGAAGCCTCTGGTAATTGGTGGAACCTTAATCAGTGGGCGGGGCATTCACCCAGGCCAGGGCTTTATATAGCCATGCACAAGCGACCAGGGATCTTTTGCGACCAGGGGCTGCTAACAGGGAGTTTCGCAAGGGAGTTTAGAAGGGGAGCAGGAAGGGAGCGCGGGTCCCTTGCTGGTTCTATCTTATACCCTTTATTCCCCTTAAAACCTATAGCCCAAACTATATTCAAAACTTCTTGCTTTAAACAACCCCTTCATTAACTAGGAGACAATGCAGGTAGAAGCCCAGCTGCAGAGTGGGGGCTATCCAGTTTATTGCACTGAGTGTAGCATGTATGATTACCTGCCCCGTGGGCGGGTGGCATATGTGTGCATTCAGTGTAAGGAGCTCCTGGCCCTCAGAGACCACGTATGGACTCTGGAGGCAAGGGTGGCGGAACTGGAGGAGCTAAGGGAGGCAGAGAGGTATGTTGATGAGGCTTTCCGGGACACTGTAGAATTGTCCCACCTCCGGTCAGACAGCCCCTGTGCTGTTGAGGAGGATGAAAGGCCCAGGGAAGCAGAGCAGTCAATGGGAGCAGAGGGAAACCTTCCCATAGTTGGGACCCTCCTTCCAGACAGTGCTGGGGTTGCCTCTCGCACTGAGGTTACCTCTCCAGGGGAGGGAACTCCAGTTGCTAGGAAAAGGCAGGTATTAGTATTGGGAGATTCGATCATTAGAAACGTAGATAGCTGGGTTTGTGATGACCGGGAGAACCGTATGGTGACTTGCCTGCCTGGTGCGAAGGTTGCGGATCTCTCGAGGCATCTAGACAGACTTATGTGTAGTGCTGGGGAGGAGCCGGTGGTCATGGTACATGTAGGTACCAATGACATAGGGAAGGGTAGGAGAGATGTCCTGGAGGCAAATTTAGGCTGCTAGGGAAGAGACTGAAATCCAGGACCTCTATGGTGGCATTCTCAGAAATGCTCCCAGTTCCACGCGCAGGGCCAGGTAGGCAGGCAGAGCTTCAGAGTCTCAATGCATGGATGAGAGGATGGTGTACAGAGGAGGGGTTTACATTCATTAGGAACTGGGGAAACTTTTGGAATGGGGGGAGCCTATACAGGAAGGATGGGCTCCACCTAAACCAAAGTGGAACCAGACTGCTGGCACTAAACATTTAAAAGGTTGTAGAGCAGTTTTTAAACTAGGAGATGGGGGAAAGCTGACTGCTGCAGAGGAGCATGTGGATTGGATGGAGACTTCTCTTAGGGGAGAGTCTAATGATAGAGAATCTCCAGGTTATAGTCAGGAGCAGAGGATGGAAGAGGATAAAGTAGGGGCGAGATCAGATGATAAACATTCACATAAAAAAGAATCTGATACATCAGAAAAGGGCAGACAAATAAACAGTGACAAGTTTTTAAAGTGCTTGTACACAAATGCTAGAAGTCTAAATAATAAGATGGGTGAACTAGAGTGCTTTGTGATAAAGGAGGATATTGATATAATAGGCATCACAGAAACCTGGTGGACTGAGAGCAATCAATGGGACACAATCATTCCGGGGTACAAAATATATTGGAAGGACAGAACAGGTCGTGCAGGAGGGGGAGTGGCACTATATGTGAAAGAAAATGTACAATCAAATGAAGTAAAAATCTTAAGCAAATCCGCATGTTCCATAGAATCTCTATGGATAGAAATTTCATGCTCTAATAAGAATATAACATTAGGGATCTATTATCGACCACCTGACCAGGACGGTGATAGTGATGATGAAATGCTAAGGGAAATTAGAGAGGCTATCAAAATTAAGAACTCAATAATAGTGGGGGATTTCAATTATCCCCATATTGACTGGGAACATTTCACTTCAGGACGAAATGCAGAGATAAAATTTCTCGATACTTTAAATGACTGCTTCATGGAGCAGCTGGTATGGGAACCCACAAGGGGAGAGGCAACTCTAGATTTAGTCCTGAGTAGAGCACAGGAGCTGGTCCAAGAGGTAACTATAGCAGGACCGCTTGGAAATAGTGACCATAATACACAGTAAAAGAACTAAAAAAGAGCTGCCGTGGCTTAACAACCATGTAAAAGAAGCAGTGAGAGATAAAAATATTTCCTTTAAAAAGTGGAAGTCAAATGCTAGTGAGGCAAATAGAAAGGAGCATAAACGCTGCCAAATTAAGTGCAAGAATGTAATAAGAAAAGCCAAAGAGAAGTTTGAAGAACGGCTAGCCAAAAACTCCAAAGGTAATAACAAAATGTTTTTTAAGTACATCAGAAGCAGGAAGCCTGCTAAACAACCAGTGGGGCCCCTTGATGATCGAGATACAAAAGGAGTGCTTAAAGACGATAAAGTCATTGTGGAGAAATTAAATGGATTCTTTGCTTCAGTCTTCACGGCTGAGGATGTTAGGGAGATTCCCAAACCTGAGCTGGCTTTTGTAGGTGACAAATCTGAGGAACTGTCACGGATTGAAGTGTCACGAGAGGAGGTTTTGGAATTAATTGCTAAACTTAACATTAACAAGTAACCGGGACCAGATGGCATTCACCCAAGAGTTCTGAAAGAACTCAAATGTGAAGTTGCGGAACTGTTAACTAAGGTTTGTAACCTGTCCTTTAAATCAGCTTCTGTACTCAATGACTGGAAGTTAGCTAATGTAACGCCAATATTTAAAAAGGGCTCTCGAGGTGATCCCGGCAATTACAGACCGGTAAGTCTAACGTCTGTACTGGGCAAATTAGTCGAAACAATAGTTAAGAATAAAATTCTTTGAAGGGGTCAACAAACATGTGGACAAGGGGGATCCAGTGGACATAGTGTACTTAGATTTCCGGAAAGCCTTTGACAAGGTCCCTCACCAAAGGCTCTTATGTAAATTAAGCTGCCATGGGATAAAAGGGAAGGTCCTTTCATGGATTGAGAACTGGTTAAAAGACAGGGAACAAAGGGTAGGAATTAATGGTAAATTCTCAGAATGGAGAGGGGTAACTAGTGGTGTTCCCCAAGGGTCAGTCCTCGGACCGATCCTATTGAACTATTCATAAATGATCTGGAGAAAGGGGTAAACAGTGAGGTGGCAAAGTTTGCAGATGATACTAAACTGCTCAAGATAGTTAAGTCCAAAGCAGACTGTGAAGAACTTCAAAAAGATCTCACAAAACTAAGTGATTGGGCAACAAAATGGCAAATGAAATTTAATGTGGATAAATGTAAAGTAATGCACATTGGAAAAAATAACCCCAACTATACATACACTATGATGGGGGCTAATTTAGCTACAACAAGTCAGGAAAAAGATCTTGGAGTCATCGTGGATAGTTCTCTGAAAATGTCCACGCAGTGTGCAGAGGCAGTCAAAAAAGCAAACAGTATGTTACAAATCGTTAACAAGGGGATAGAGAATAAGACTGAGAATATGTTATTGCCCTTATATAAATCGATGGTACGCCCTCATCTCGAATACTGTGTACAGATGTGGTCTCTTCATCTCAAAAAAGATATACTGGCACTAGAAAAGGTTCAGAAAAGGGCAACTAAAATTATTAAGGGTTTGGAACAGGTCCCATATGAGGAGAGATTAAAGAGGCTAGGACTCTTCAGCTTGGAAAAGAGGAGACTAAGGGGGGATATGATAGAGGTATATAAAATCATCAGTGATGTGGAGAAAGTGGATAAGGAAAAGTTATTTACTTATTCCCATAATACAAGAACTAGGGGTCATCAAATGAAATTAATAGGGAGCAGGTTTAAAACAAATAAAAAGAAGTTCTTCTTCACGCAGCGCACAGTCAACTTGTGGAACTCCTTACCTGAGGAGGTTGTGAAGGCTAGGATTATAACAGAGTTTAAAAGAGAACTGGATAAATTCATGGTGGTTAAGTCCATTAATGGCTATTAGCCAGGACGGGTAAGGAATGGTGTCCCTAGCCTCTGTCTGTCAGAGGGTGAAGATGGATGGCAGGAGAGAGATCACTTGATCATTACCTGTTAAGTTCACTCCCTCTGGGGCACCTGGCATTGGCCACTGTCAGTAGACAGGATACTGGGCTAGATGGACCTTTGGTCTGACCCGGTATGGCCTTTCTTATGTTCTTATGCTGACCTGTGCTGTCTTTTTAATGACAGTTCCCATATTGGCAACTGTCACACATAACCATTACAGCCAGCCATGCAGCTCAGCTGCATCTACATGTAAAAATAAGCAGTGTGATAGTGTAATCTGTTATTTCTTTTTATATCATTTATTTTAATGTAATCAAACTATTATATATCAATTATTTGAGCGTGAGATTTCCAAAAGCATTCAGCATTGGCCTAGCTCTGCTGCCATTGAAGGCCATGGTAAAATCCCTGTTGCCTTCCATGGGAGCAGAGTTAGGCCAAGCCTCAGTGCTTTTGAAAATCCCTCTCTAATTTGTGCTAAAAGCATCATACAGACAAATAAGAAGACTTCACCCTTTCCCCTGTAGCCCTGCAATCGAATAGTGAACATGTAGACAAAAGATGGGGATATGGGACAACAAGAAGCAGGAAGATATAACAGCAATATGCAGGGTTTAAATTCTCAGAGTATTTCCCAGAGCCCCCCATGTGCCTCCCCATGCTAAAAAAAACTCCATGGGAGTTGAAAATATTTACCGGATCTCCTCTCCGGACAGCTCCCGCTGAATTTAAGACCTGGCAATATGATTTCTATAGGATATCGTCTTTGATCTTCAGTAGCCCTTAAGTAGAACTTAAGCACCTGCTATTTTATGCACATGCTTAAATCCATCCTATTCAACAAAACACTTAAGCATGTGCTTAAATTCCTTGCTAAGCTGGGACCAAATCCCTGTGAACTGAGCTGACATTCTGTCACAGGTCTAATAGACTGCATGGATCATCCCAAAGAATTTATCCAATTTATTGCTGCTGGATAGAGATGGTCAGAACATTGATCTTCCATCCCATGAAAAACTGATATTTTGAAAACAAAAAATAGTTCTGAATAAGAGTGAAATTAGTCTTTTTCAAAATATAAAATATAAATATAAATTTCAAAGAGTCAAGGGTTTTTGTTCGAAAAGTATCAAAATGGGATGGTTCAACATTTTCAGAATGTTTTTTCCTCTGATGTTTTTATCTGCCACCAAAATTAAAATTGCTATGTTTTGCAAAAAAATGCCATTTTGTCAATAGAAAACTGCTTTGATGAAAATTTGGCCAGCTCTACTCCGGTCATTGATTTGCTACTTCATTTTTCAACTGAAAGGGTCAAGAAAGAGAGGAAAAAACCTCAAATTTCTCCCAAGCAAACAGCAAAATATATATTTTATTTTATTTTAATTTTTTTTAAAAGAGAGATTGAGAGAGAGAGAGAAAGTCTGTGAATTTGGGCTTAGTAAAAGCCTGGCAGAAGTGGATAGTACCACTAATGTCATAATGAAGATAAGCGGATGAAAAGTGCTACTGTGGATTGCAACTGGCTCATGTTTAAAAGTGGTGGGTTTGTAAAGGAATTCCTTCCATTTCATTTTCTGGTTACATTATGGTTCTTCAGTCAATTATATTACCGCATGGAGCTTTAAACAAGTTTCTAGAGTAAACAGCGAACAGAAGGCCACTCAGTTGTAAAAACCAAACCAAGTTATTTATCAGAAAAGTTTGATGCGTATTAGGATTTTTACAAGGCTCCCCCTCTCACTTCACTCCAATTAGATAACTGCTTTTAGTTTTTTACTACTATACACAAACATTCGTAGCTGCAAATGCTTTTGCATGTTCTCAATTCAGTCAGGATGATTTGCAAATATTCCCAGGCTGCTTATGAATTCACAGCTGCACATGAGTAAAAAAAAAAAAAAAAGTCATAAGATCTTAATAGTTATGAAACCTGGGAGAAAAAATACATAAACATCAGCATCCCAAAAATCTGCATTGGCATTGGAGGATTCAGGCACCAGGGTCTGAACTTTCACTTTCCCCAGCTACTTGCCAAAAACCTTTTGCCAAACGAACCTTCACCTTTCCAAGTCAGTGACTCAGAATATTAACTCGCCTGGGGCGGGTGAGGGGTCTCTATGTCCTTTACCCACTCCTTTCAAAGGGTGATTCTTTGTTCTGAATATTCCCCACTTGCCACTCAATGTGAACACTCGTGAATGTGAATATCTTTAGAACAACACATTATCCTGCTGCAGTTCACTCTATGAATGATACTCTGTTTCCACAGTAATTAGGGCTATGTGTTTGATCTTGTCCAGTGAAGGTGCCATGTTGCCAGTACAAATGCAAAGTAAGAAGTGATAAGCAGGGCAAGGAATGCAGAGTAATGTAAGTGCTGCTCCAGGGCCACCAAAGTTATACCAGCTTAGCAGCAGGAGAGAGGCCAAAGAGGATTGTTTATAGCTGAGTTCCTCTGCTAAGCATCACACTCCCACTCTCCTCTATAGGCCAGGCTCCTGGTCAGACTACATCTCCCCTGACACACCCAGGTCTCCTCTGTTGATTAGGGCAGGTGGTGCATCATGGGTTATGAAGTTTGGCTGAGGAGCCTAGCACACAGAAGAGAATGAGAACATGAGGCAACCAAACTATTACTCCCATGTGGCACAGTAATGCCATTTCTGAATCCAAATGTTTCAGGATTCGGACAAAATATTTTGGATTTCAGCCAAAAGCTGAAATTTTTTAGGTTTTCAGGCATTTGGTTGTTTTGTTTTTTTTACCCCAAAAATGATCTGCAGAAAGTAGACACTTTCTGTGAAAAAATGTGTTTTGTCGAAAACCCAATTTTCCATCAAAAAGCAGATGTGATGGAAAGTTTTCGATCAGCCCTACTAATAATGTTCCAGTTGGAGCTGAGGAGGTGAGCTGTTGCTGTGAATTCAGTGGAAGTATAATTTCCATGGTTTATGCTCAGAGTCTATTCCCCATGAGTGGAGCTATAAGTTAAACCCAGGCAACCTACAAGGACTTATGCTCTTTGGGGACTTGGTGCTTCAACATATGACAATGTGTGTTCTACAAATATCCCCCTGGTTACTGCAGCATTGTTAGAACACCTTGTCATTCATCAGTTTGTCTCTTCAGTGTGTAGGAATCTGTTGGATATTATTTCATTCTCTGATCCCTGGGGAAGCATCTCAAAACTGTTGGAGTCTGCTGACTGTTTTTAAGGTAGGGATATTTTTTCAGCATATTCTGTTACATTTCGTCCTTATTAAGAAAACTTTATATCCCATACGGTCATTTTTATTCAGGACAGACATACAAATCTTTCCCAACAGAACATTCTGCTCCAGCCAGCCTACTCCTAAAAAGCAAGAAAATAGCGAAAAGCCAGTGTCTGAAAGCTAACCAAGGCGCTGATTCAGCAAAACACTTAAGCATGTTCATAACTTTAACGACATGCTTAAGTCTATCCCTATTTAGCAAAGCACTTCACTTCAGTGGGACATAGTATGTGGTACCTTACTGAATCAGGGCCCACCTCCTTAGAACATCTGGTGCACAAATACTGTGATGCTAAGGGATGTATTGGCAACTTTCCAAGAGCATGGTAGCTGTATATAAATGTACATATGCTTTTAAGCAAAAAGAATTGCTAACTACTGGCCAATGGGACTATCTGCATGTGCAAGATCTGCAGGATCTGGTCCAATATTTGCTTGTACTTCCAGTTTCCATGTTGGATGAACAGAAATGGCTTCTTGGAGTTGACCCCCCAATAAAATCCTTCTGTGGCTCAACTTAACCCAGCATAGCCACTACAGAGACTGAAGGCTGCTTATTAGAACTCCATTGGACACACTTCAGTTAACCCTGCCTTAAGCTGTAGTTTCATCATTAATTTTCTAGCTCACTGATCTTCCCTTTAATTTCCCTGTTAAGAGGATAAATATGCTCCAAAACTCTGTGTCCAGGATGTGGTACTCCAGCCAGACAGCTTTGAAGTCCAACTCCTTCCAATAATGTCCTTCAAGTTCCAAATAACATCCTCCACCAGCACTGAAGCAAATATAGCAAATCGCTAAAGATCTTCTGCCCCTTCTGGGACTTCCCTTCCATCCCAGTCTATCCAGCAGATGCAGCCCCAACCATAAGTAACACAGGATCTCTTTCACCCATGCTGGATTTGAGGTTTCAGCTTCTCCTCATCTTCACTCCAACTCTCTGTCCTTTTTTCAGGTTGTCATTGGGCAGGGCTGCTTTCTTCAATTACTGCCCCTTCACAGAGCCTACTGCAGGAGCTAGTCCTGGCTCCAGTCGAAGGCGACGCATTGGGGGGAGGGCTGTGGGGTCACATGCCCCCCCCCCAAGATTTGCTGCTTGGCTTGTACTGAGCATGCTCAGTAGTACTGCTGAAGCCAGCTGCCCTCACTCTGCCTCCCACCCCCCCTTATCAGCTGGCATGGGTCATCTCTGCAAGGATAATCTGGGCTCCTATAGATATGCTACTTCTCCCTCCCCTTCACTCTCCCACCCATTGAGGAACCAAGTCAGTTCCCCATAGTTGTATAATCCCTCATAATCACCCCCACTGGGTTTATACTGTGCACAGGGAATGAAGGAGGAAATTCATATAAACTCCAATCCAGCAAAACACCTAAAGTTAAGCACACATTCAAGTACTCTCCTGAATCAGGCTCATAGTACCCTGTGAGATGCTGAGCATCTTTTCATTCCTAATGATGCAAATGGATGTTGAAAACACTCAGCACATCATAGGATCAGGCCAATGTTATCCCAACACCATTAAAGCAACAGTCACTCTTGGAAGTACAGCTTTCATGCCTGTTACAATTGATGAGAAGAAATGCAATGTATTTTTCTACTATGATGGTGCGGTACACCTTCTGGTCCATTTTGGTGGTAGCAGTGCTTTGAAGATAGACCACGGCCAGACTGGAGTTCGGATGGAGATAATCCTGCTAGAGGCCTGGTACAATGTTGTGTTCTGGTGAGCAGGAACAAATCTTGGTTACATATTTTAAGGTAGCTACAGGGAGAAATGTGGCCTCTGATGCCTTGAACTTAAAACAACAGATCCCTGCCTATTCTGTGGATCTAGCTTCTGTTAGGTTCACTAGAAGAGGCCTTGTTGTGTAAGTGGGGACCCAGTCCTGATGGCAGCAGAGTGGGTCTATGGAAGCTTTGGGGAAATCCTGGTCCCATTAAGTCGATGGGTGTTTTGTCATTGACTTTGTAGAAGATGAAATCCTGGACTAACGAAGTCAATGAAAAAAGCACAGCCATTTACTTTAATGGGGCCAGGATTTCACCCTCTATATCGAAAGGGCAGCCAAATAAGTGTCTTAAATAAACCCAAAGCCTTCAAAATAAACGGGCATGAGAGTTCTATGGAAGAGTGTGTTCTGCTCTCTTACTTTATTGTCTTTAAAATAATAATGCAGAAGCAGATTTTTCTGAGAAAAGCAAATGTTTTTGCTATTGAGCTGACCCCTATTCCCCTGTGTCCAAGTGGCTACCTCTCCATTACTCACTCGAGGGTTGCACGGGCCAAGAGAAGGGCAAAGACGGCCAAAAATAGAGACTTTTCTGGCACCAGTGCACTAATTACACTCAGGCTGAAAAAAAATATAGCGATAGAAAGTGCTTTCCAAAAGAGGCCTCGTGTAACAGGGGAATAAAAGGCAAATAGTTCCGAAATAATATAGGTAGCGGAGGATTTGGGGTTATTGATTACCCACATGTAGCAGGGGAGGCTCAGGAAAAGCCTGTTGCATTATTAGTTGTATTAGAGAAGTGCCTAGCGCCTGCAGCTGAGACCAGAGCCCCATTGTGCTAGGCACTGCACACAGAATGAGACATAGTCCCTGACCTGGAGAAGCTTCGCATCTAAACAGTGACTGGGTCAAAGTCCCACAGCAGGTCTGTGGTAGAACTGGGACTAAACCCCCTCTTGTGACTCCTAGTACAGTGCCCTATCCACTAGATTCATGGAGTTTAAGGCGAGAAGGGATTATTAGATCATTCTAATCTGACATCCCTGCATACCACAAGCCATTAAATTTCACCCAATTATACCTGTAATGAAGCCAATTAAAGCATATCTCCCAGAAAGGCATCCAGTCTTGACGTGAAGACATCCAGAGAAGGAGATTATCCCATATTATGTTTTTAACTTGCCATATTTTCATTTCAATTTGAAAATATTTCCATGGTACAACACTTTCACACCAATCTTGACTTTTCAAACATGCCAAGAATAACCAAAACATACAGTCTTGATTAGGAGTGGTAATGATGGGACCCACCCAGCTCCCTTATCACCTATGATTGTGAATATGATGTAGTCACAGTTAAATTATGCATAATTCACAGTACAGTGATGGTAACAAACAGATAGTTTCATGCTATGGTCATGGCAGCCAGGTGGACCCTGCTGCTGTGCATTGACAGTTCATTACTTCACTTTGGTCTAATCCCATTTCAAAGAGCAGACAAAGGAGAGATTTTGTTTTATGAAGACTGCATGGCAATTAAGAAACTAGCACCACTGCAGCACCATAGGGGAGACCAGAGCCAAGCAGGAGGGAGCGAGGCTGTTTGAGTCTTTCGAATAGAGACTCCAGGCAAAGGCCTTTCACTGGGAACCAGGCACCGGACACCCCCAAACCCAAGTCCCCAGCAACCTCCCTCCGTGAGAAGCCGCCCCTGGCTCCTCTACAGAGCAGCAGAAGAAACTGGAAGCAGGTGGACAAGGAGGATGGAGCAACCCCCACTAACTGCCAGGCCTAGGCTCTGCCCCTTTGGCCACCCTAGCAGGAGCTTCCCACTGCCTCACTTCAACAGCAGAATGGGCTTTCATTGCCACAATTGCCCAGGCCTCCATCCGAGAAGAATTTGCCTATGGTGTGGCAGAGGCCCTTGGTCCCTCTATAGATTCAGAAAGTATCGCAAAAGAGAGTTCGAAATCTGAGAATAGTCAAACTAAGGCCCTGATCCTGCAATCTGATCTCACAGGCAGCCCCCTAAGCCTAAGTCCACTGACTTCAAGTTGGTATAAAGGTATGTCCACATGAATCAAGTTGCAGGGGATGAAAGATGGCCTAGTGGTTAGCGTGGTAACCTCAGACTTGCAAGACCTGGGTTCAACTCCATATTCTGTAAACATTTCCTGTGTGACTTTAGGCAAATCACTTAGTCTCTCTGTGCCTCAGGTTCTCATCTGTACAATGGGGACAGCAGTAGTTGCTGACCTCCCAGGGGTATTGTGAGATAAAATGCATTATAAAGATGCTGTGGGACTTAGACCCTATGGCAGTGGGGGCCATGTCAATAACTAAGATAGACAGGATAAAGGCCTAAATTAGTTAGGGCAACATTTACCACAACCTGCTCGTGATTTGCCTCTCAGGAGACACACTGGTGCAGCTGATCTCTGTCTCTACTATGGAATGTACTTGTTAGCAACTGATAGAGTACAGATTACAAAATGGTATCGAGGACTAAACCCCATCCCATATCCATGCTCATAACTGTATTTTCCATAATAGGGACTTTGACACATCACTGGGAGAAAAGCTGGAGAAAATCCTCTTAGGGTTTGAATGATGTGTGGGGAAAATATACTTTTCTCACTGTAAAAAAAATAAAAAATTATTGCCACACTTTTTTCTAAAACTCCCCACAGTGATAATTCAGAACAGCCTCCTGCAAAGAATCAGTCTGTCATTTATCACTATGGAACTAATCTCATGGGTAAGACAGGTAGGATTTGATGCCTCCAAGATGCTGCTAGCTGACAATAACTTTGACAGGCAGCAAGCCATGAGTAATGGTCCTTGTGCTGAAATATGTTTGTTTCACTATTACCTCCTCCTTCTCCTTCCTTCTAGTTTGCCTGGTTCACCACCCCAGGGGCCAGATTCACTGCTGATGTAAATTGAAGTTGCTCCATTGAAGTTTTAGACCAGCTGAGGAACTGGCCCATTGTGTTCTGTTACAACTTAGACTGAGAGCCCTATGGGGCAGGGACTGCCTTTTAATAGATGTTCATACCGCACCTAGCACAATGAGGCCTGAATGGTGGCCCTTAGTACTCCTTCAGTATAAATAATTCAAAAAATTGACCCCTGTACTCATGCAGAATCCCTGCATATTGTATCATTGCCTGGAGAATGAGAGCATAACAACTGGCTTCTTGTTTCAGACTAATAGGGTTTTTTCCCTGCAATCAAGAAAGAAAAAGGGGGAAGGTGGGGAAAGTGATTACTATATTTACTTCTGTATTTTTGTTTTTGTTTTCCATATTTCATGAATGTTAAAGAAACAAAAAATTAAATAAGTTATAGGAGTGCCTGGGAGTTTTAATACAAACCTGCTATGACTTCAACTCCCTTATTAACTTTTCCACTGTCCCTGCAGAAATTGCTTTTTGTTGATATTTCACTTTTAACTGGGCTGAATAGGAGGAAAAAGTGAATTCTGAGCAGCTGGTAGTCAGCAAAGTGGTGACTACATATTACAACTGAGCACTCCATGCCTGCCAACATACACAGATCCTCTGAGCAATCACACAGGTTTAAAAACCAGAACATGATCACACCCAGAGGAAGAAAGCAAAAGTAGAATTCTGCAAGGCTGCTGGGCAGGGCTGCTGTGTATTTAGACTCCTGAAGGCTTATTACACTTAGACACACAGTGAATACAGGAAACATAATAATCAGCGGAGTGTTTCAAAAAGCATGACAAGGTGGAGACGTAAACCCATCTACACACACAAAAAAAGGGGGGGGGAAGTGAGAGTTAGGATCACAGACTCTGCGCTACCAACCCAACTGCATTAGGCACAGGTGCTGCAGAGTCCATGGTCCCTGTCCAAGGGTCACATACCACTGAGACCAGTTTGTTTGAAATGTTCCAAGTGGTCTTTGCTCATCAGTGAGTGAATCCTGATTGTAGAGCAAGCAGAGTACAAAATCGATTTCTCTCTCCACAGGTCAGCTCCTCAGGTAGCGTGAATTGGCATAGCCCCACTGAAGTCAATAGTAGAGTGGGAACGGGAAATGGTTTTCCCATCCCATAAGAATTTTTAAGACTGATAATTTTTCATCTCGAATTGGGATGAAAAGTTCAAATCATTAAAATTTTCACAAACTGAGAATCTGAAAAAACTTTAGATTAGTCAATTGAAACATTTCATTTAGCTCATTTCAGAACATTTTGTTTTAATTTTCACCTTTAAAAAAAATCCAAAACCAAACTAAAATAACTTTGACAATTTCAAAACTTTTCTCATTTTTTTTTCAAATTGGGAGATTTGTCAAACCCCTCCCTGTCCCACAAAGGGTGTCACTTTTGACATATCCCCATTTTCAGACCAAAAAAAAGTTTCACTGGAAGATTCCCAACTAGCTCTAATCAATACAACTATGCGTCATGCCAGCCTAGGAACTGCATCAGAGTGGTGAGCTGGACTATTCATTGGGGATCTTCAGGAGCCCAAACAATCATACTGAATATCAGGCTGTTCAGAATTTGGGTTTAAGTATCCTTTGCTCTTCCCTTGTAGTTTCAACCTGCTACCTACACTTTTGATTCCTCCCCGGACCATAGCAGCTGCCTCCAAATCCTTGCACCAGCCTTTTGCCCTCCTTGTCATCTCAATTACATCTTGTTCTCTCCTCTCAACCCCATGGCCCAAATATGCCTCATAAAATCCATATGATCTCAGTGGCCTCACCAACCTCAACAGCTCTTCTGCGCCAGCTGCCCTCCCAATAGCTTTAGGATGACGACAATGAGTACTTCATAGTAGTTCTATAATAGATTTCCTTTGCAATATGACAGTATTCCGAAGCAATGGACCTATAACAGGGTGCCTTGGCCTCTGGGCTGGATTATGTAATGAGCCATACCTGAGAGGGACAAGGTGATTCTCCTATAAAGAACAGCGGATGCAGTCGTGAGGGTAATGCTCAGATAAGAAATTGTAGCAGTGAGCAGAATCCAGCAGAGTGCCCTGGGATGTGGGATAAAACTACAGGCAGGAAAGGCCTGGGACTGAGGCAAAAAGAGAATAAAATGGGTAGATATGGGGACTTTGAATTTTCCTTTTGAGTTTATTTTCTCTCTATAAACCCAGGCCCCAAGAAGGTATGTTGTGATTGGAGGAGCAAAAAAAGGGTGTGGAGTCTGTGTAAAAGGCCTGGAAAGGGGAGAATAAAGATCAGGGCATAGGAGAGTTACAAGGGTGCATGCAAATAGTGGCCAACCACATATTAGGCTCCAAATTGGAGATGGTCAAATTATTCACTACAAGTTTTCACTTAGGTTCCTCAGAAGGTTTCCCCCTTCCAAGTTCATTTAAGTGAAATTATTTTCTTTAATTGTTCTTCAGTTTTTTTTATAGTGCTATATATATTCAGCATTGACATACTTGCCATTTTGGTCTTGCAGTACAGAGCTATACTGCCATAATTTAGTCCCAATGTAATTCAATGTCTGAAAAGTTGGGGAGATTCAGTCCGGTTAGGATAAGAATCACCCAGATATATGAACATTGTGGCCTTGCATATTAGAACTAGGAATCTCACCAGCGCTGGCTCGCTCCTTGTGTTAAATGCTAAATTTTCCAGTCAGACACAGAAAGTAGAAACCTTAAGTATGTAAAAACAACCACCACCATTTGTGAAAGTTCAGCCATGTCACTTGCAAACATTTCTTTTCAGAAGTTGGTGGTACATTTTAAAAGCCTTGACTGAATTCACTTAGTACTTGCATCAAGCTTTTCAGGTTCAAAGTGCTTTACTGACATTGGATCCCCTCAAGGGCTAGGTAAGCGGCATTTTATCCCCATTTCACAGGTAGGAAAGTCAATCAGAAGTGGTGAGAAGCTTGCCTTAAGCCACAGAGGGACTCAAGGAGAATTGAAATCAGAACTAGGAATTCCTGGCACCCTGTTCATTCTGGAAACCACTAGATCATTCCTCCCTATTATAATAGAGTTGGTTTTGTCTTTAGTTAAGTCATTCTGTCCACTGCAGCTATGTAGCAAACTTGTTTTCACTCCTCATCCGGGGAAAGGATGTGGAGACTTTCCACCTTCTAACAATGACATATGCAGCGTCCAGGGTTTTAACATCTTTGCCATGAAAGACAACAGGATTGTTACTGCAATAAACTTCAAATGAAATACATCTATAAACACACATGACCTCAATGTTCTTTCAACTTTACTATAGACTCTTCAAACAGCCTAGAGATTTTGACTCATCTCCACTTAACTATCTGGAGGAATAATTAGAACAATAAGGATACTGGGTGACTCTTAGAACAAAAATCCAAAGAGCCTACAGTTTGCTTCAGTGTAATTTATATCCTTCTTTATTCTGCCACATCACGGTCTAGCTAATTGTTGGCAGCCCTGAGCAATGTCTTTGTTGGTTAGTTACCAGGGCCTGGTAACAGGAGAAACTCCAGAAACTGCCAATGTTGGATTTGCATTTGGGGCAAAGATTCAGGTGGGTTCTTATTTTAGCTCGTTTGGCCTCTAGTACTAGAGTTTGATGGGAAACAATTTTCCTGTCCCATGAAAATCTGAGATTTAATTTTTTTCCCTATTCTACACTGGGACAAAACCAAGATCTTTTGAATTTTGTTTTGTTTTTGTGAAAAACCAGAGAAGGCAAGAGAACAGCTTTGCCAGTAGCCCCAGGCACTCCTGTAGGAGACCAAAGTTCAAGTCCCTGCTCTAAATGAGGCATAGCAGGGATTTAAACCTGGGTTTCTCACATTGCAGGTGAGTACTTGGACCACAGGGCTATTAGCTATTCTAGGACTATGGTCTCTGACTGTGACCAGAAATTCCATCCTGGACCTGAGAAACCTTCCCAACAAATGTTTCATCAAAACTGCTACATTACTGTGGAAAATGTTGGCTTCAACAAATTTTCATGTTTCAATGAAAAAAAAGTCTCATTGAAAAATTCCTGACCCAGTTTTATGAAGGTCTTGACTATACAGCTATTTAGTGCACAGCCAGCTGAGGTGTGAATCTACAGAGCACTAGCATGCCACACACTAAGTGGATGTGCAAACCCTGCTACCACATAGTAAAAGTTCCATAGTACACCTTGATCTACTTCTGTTTGAAACACCACAGAATTTTTAGCATGTGGCAGGCTATAGTGGTGTGGATTTATACCTCAACTTGTCAGGCACTATGTGGCCATATAGACAAGTCCTTAGGATGCAGGTACATAAGCATGAACAAACAGTTTTGAATGGCAGATCGCTCCCATGGAATTTGGAACTTCGGGTTTCAGAATCCCAATGTCATTGATGCTTAGGCAACATTCAGAGAAGATGTATTCATGACCTCAAGAACTAATAAAATAATCCATGTCATTATGATGGATGGTAAGCGGGTAATGCATAGAGTTATCGGTGACAATGGCTGGGCAGTCTGGATGGCCCATTCAGCCCGAATCCATTGCTGACTGCTGTTTTCACTCTGTATGGCTGTCAGGGGAGTTCTGTCACCTGGCTTATCTAGCTCTTTATGAAGCTGATAGGGTTGGTCAACAAGATGACAACCTGTTTGTGAGCAGTTTGCCTCTGCGGCACCTCCATGTGGTTCACTAGAATACAAGTCACCTTGTTGCAGGGACTCTATTGGTTGGCTGCTGCCTCTCATGGGGTCTGATGTAGTTGTGCTTTAGCCTTCAAGCCAAGGGACAGTTCAGTCCCACCACTTCCAGGGTGTTAAAGTGCCAAACATCAGGAAAAAAACATAAATCAAAGATGGGTCAAGCAAATCAATCTTCAACAGGACCTCATCCTTCTATTCAGGGCCTGTCTTCAAATAGCCATTACTTTGGACAGTCTCCCAGGGTCCAGTCCTCCCTTCCACCAGGAGGCTCATCCAGCCAGGAGGCTATCTCAGTCTCTGGGCTACAACCAGGCTTCTCTCACCTCAGGAGAAGCAAAACTCTGTTTTCCTTGCTGGTCAGTTCTGAATTGGGCTAGGTGTCTACCTTTTAAACTCCCCTCTTGCTGCCCGACATCTGCAGCACTTATAGTGGGGTGGAGCCAATTGGCTCTACAGGCTCTCATTAACCCTCTCTTTGCCAGTGTGAGGCCTATCTGCTTTATCATACTCTTTTCTTAAAAAAAAATATTGAAGTGGCTCTGATAGCATTTTCTGAGTGGTCTAGGATACTCATCGCATACTTAAGGTTGCAGCACAGTAAAGTGGACCGAGAATGGGTTTGGGCCCTCTTTTACTCTCATTCTGGCTCCATTGCTGAGTTCCTTGATAATCTTGGGCAAGTTACATGAACATCTGTGGGCCTGATTAGCATGGCCAATCCTATGCTGTGATTCTCTGTACCTTGGGGCGGGACACCCTACACCCCCATGTTCATCTTTATAAAATGATTGTGTGGTATCCAATGCAAAGTTTGTCATGTTGGGTGTCTTCAGAAGGCCCATGATGCACTGAGCATGGTTGTTATAGTGATGTTATAGTAATTGTTACAGTAATGTTATAGTAAGGTTATAGGTTACAATTTCATGTATATGGTTAGGAGGCTGGAAATGTATCCTCATGGCTTAAAGCAAGCCTATGCAAAAATTCTCCAAAAACAGAGAGGCAGTTCACACCTCATCAGGGCACGGATGGGACAAACCCAGCCCAGCCTCACAGGAACAATGGACACTGGCTTAGGCAGCAAGAAAAGAATCTGTTAGACCCTCGAAGGAGTCACCCCCTTCCTTTGGTCAGTTTGGAACTGTGATGAGGTAATGCTCACCTGACTCTGAAGGGGGTGGGGGCAAAGCCAAGAGGAAAGAAAGGACATGATGAAAGTGAAAGACATTTGCCATGCTGTCTCTCTCTCTTCCACCTACATCTACAGATACCACCAAGTGACTGAAATTGAGGAACTTATATAAGCTTGCAGCATCCAATGGGCATAACTGGACACTGCAAGACAGAGGTTCCTAGGGTGGTGTCTGGGACCGAAGATATTGGCTAGTGCATTCGCTTGCAGGTACCTGGGAGCAGCTTACGTGCCAGAGGCTTTTCGTGAACAGCCCAGGAGTGGGGGTTCTTACAGCAGAGCAGGGTAAGGCTGGCTCCCAGAGTCAAGAATTGGAGTGACCTAGCAGATCACCGGTCCATATAACGCCAGAGGGGAATGTCACAGTTATGCCATATTCCTGTTAAACTGAGATATTCTCTTTGTAGCATACATTCTCTTTATAGCTGATGGGACTTTTCCTTCTTTGTCTTTTGAACATGTTGTGGCAATTCGCATCCATAAGGTCAGATTGGAATGCACACACTGTGTGTCACTACAAAAGAAGGTGGAAGTTGTAAAATGCCCAAGCCCCTGTTCTGGCAAAACACCAGACAATGCCTAGATGCCACTTAACTTTGTGGTCCCCAAACCCATGCATATGATCAAATACATCTCAACATACAGCTGAAAAGGTGAGAGGATGGAGTTACCTCTATGCCCGTTCATATCCTTGTCTTCTCTGCTGAGCCTCCCAAGGGGAGGGTGTGCTGTACGAGAACCAGATGTAAATGAAACCTATTAATTGCCAGTGACTCCTGATTGACACAGATTATTTCAACGGCCCATAGTTTCCTGATGATCTGGCTGATGCTGAGCGTGAGCCAGGAGGTGGCGAGGCAAGGGAATCGCTGGCTTAATACGTAAGTGAAAGATGCTTTCAGTCAGCTTCAGCTCATGTGCCAGGTTTTATTTTTTCAGTGCTCTCACTTTGAGCAAGGAGAATGCATGCAAAGGGTTCAATTTGGCCAGCCTTTACCCTCTCCACCCCATGCTTTCCTTGTTCCTGCGCAACACTCATGGCACTGCAGAAAAGAATGTTCCCATAAATAAACTAAATATTGAGTTACACAGCACGTAAGTGACGACAGAAGCGAGCCCCAAGTCATCTTCTTCATTTCTCTGGGCCATGTGTGTGCCAACACCCAGATAAAAGATGCATGAAAGAAAACGATATTGCGTCCAAGTCCACATACTTTTAAACTAAAATCACTGAGTCGCCACTTTCAGCGTAGTCGTGAGCACACTAGGGTCCATGACTCCAGCTGCCTAGCTTCATTTAGACCAGTGGTTCTCAAACTTTTGTGCTAGTGACCCCTTTCATATAGCAAGCCTATGAGTGCGACCCCCCCTTATAAATTAAAAACACATTTTTATATATTTAACACCATTATAAATGCTGGAGGCAAAGCGGGGTTTGGGGTGGAGGCTGACAGCTCACGACCCCCCATGTAATAACCTCGTGACCCCCTGAGGGGTCCCAAACCCAAGTTTGAGAACCCCTGATTTAGACTCATCTGTGAACAGTTTGACAGCACTCCCTTTTTACACTCTCTAGTGATGTGCCACTCTGAGGTTTTAGCACGCTGTGTGGGTTGTAACACTTGGCATTTTACCTTTTTGGGACAACCAGTGATTTTTACGTTTAGAGTGAAATGGAGTCCATTGCAGAGGGCTTACACAAGAGCCCATGCAGGAAGTTTCTCTTAGTAAAGCTTGATTTGGCCTGTAAAGCAATATAACCTCTTTTCTTTTTCAGGTTTCATTGATGTTGTTTACTTTGCAAGAGCAACACTCTTCCCTCCTCCTCCTATTTTGAAGTGAAATAAAGTGCCAATTAAAAAGTGGTAAACTTAGTGAATAAAATCTAATTGCTAGATGAAACTGTAGACTAGAGCTAAGCAAACAACTCTAAGTGAATGATTGGATGAATGGAGATAGCTTCTTTCTCTGATCACAGCTGATTTGCTACAGGTTAATTTTTTTGTGAATTTATTTGTTACTGAAATCCTTCACTGAATAACATCTATGGGTAATGCTTGGTCCACAGAGTGTTCATGAACAGTTCATTGGGAGTTCTCAGGTTCTGAAATGTGAACAAAATGTATGTCTGTTCGTTTTGATTGGCTATTTGGTCATATGCTATTGTTTCTGGAACCTGATGGGAGGCGCATAGCTCCGGAAATCAAGTTTCTGGTGCTACTACTAAAATGGGCAAGTCCTGAATTTTTTTCCAATGAATATTCTCTCGTATCACCTTAAAATGTGTTGTTCGCAAGTATATTCCTGATGGGAAACTAGCACGCTAGCGTATTTGCAGAACATGAACACAACAGGGGTGAAAATGCATAGAAATTAAATTCACAGAAATGGCTCTGAGACACAGGTGCCTGTACCTGAGAATATATTACAGGTTTAAAGACTTGATTTTCTTTTAAAGCATTCTGAATGTGACCTTTACAGCTACATTGCAAATCTAACTTGATGAGTTTGGAATGCAAAACGTGGTTCAGAGTAAGGGCATCTTAGAGGCAATGTGAGTCTATAGTCATGCTTCTTTCATCACTAGACCTAAGCAAATAACAGATTATTTTTCTTCAGTGACCAAACGGAAAAATCCACATGCACAAAAAAAATCTGTTAGATTCAAACTGAAACTGAGATTGAAAAAAATTTCTTACTGAAAGTAAAAAGGAAAAATTATTTCAAATTGCAATGTTTTGACATTACCAACATTTTTTCAGCCAAAACTATTCACTGCTTTGACCTGAATTCACAAATAGCTTCAGTACCTCCCAAAAATACATTTTCCATGAATTTATTATTCATTGAAAAATGTTTGTACAACTCTATTCATCACTCTAATGGGACTAGATGATGGCAGTGCCTAGAGGCCCAAACATGCTGGGCACTGTACGAGTGTCCCCAACAGGATATGTGGGGGCAAATAACTAGTTCTGACAGAAAGCTGAACAAATTGATGAGTGTGATTGTATGACAGGGGACAAGGCTTAACAGCCCTGAGGCTCAGTATTGGTTTATGACTGATATTCCTAAAGCTCACGCTTCAGGGTTTCAGCTGGCCACTGACAGGGGTTAGGAAGGGATTCCACACTCCCTCCCCACCCCCCATGGTTTTTATTATTTTTGTAATCTCTCTCCTCTGACGCATGAGGGATGCCCATGGTTAGAGATGGGTCATTGGACAGGGAGGGCCAGGACTCAGATGGCACCAAGCATCCTCTCTCTCTCTGTCTGGTGCTTAGCTGGCTGATCCTTACTCACAGGCTTGGCGTCTAACTGATCGCCATATGTGGGGCTGGGAAGGACTTTTCCCCCAGGTCAGATTGGCAGTGACCTTGGGAGTTGTTTGCCTTCCTCTGCAGTGTGTGGGTGCGGCTCACTTGCCAGGATTATCTGAGTGTTTCTTATGTAATCATTGCCCTGCCATTGTAGGGAACTTGAGCACTGGTGCACCTCAGGCTGGGTCTACACTACCCGCCTGAATCGGCGGGTAGAAATCAACCTCTCGGGAATCGATTTATCGCGTCCCGATGGGACGCGACAATCGATCCCCGAATCGACGCTCTTACTCCACCAGCGGAGGTGGGAGTAAGCGCCGTCGACGGGAAGCCGCAGAGGTCGATTTTGCCGCCGTCCTCACAGCGGGGTAAGTCAGCTGCGATACGTCGAATTCAGCTACGCTATTCACATAGCTGAATTTGCGTATCTTAAATCGACTCCCCCCTATAGTGTAGATGTAGCCTTAGTCCCTCCTATTCTCTATATGTGACACATAGTCTTGTCACTTTGGGGTCTCATTTCATTTGTTGGGTTAAGAGGGCAGGTGCTGGGTCATGTTGGTGGCCTGTAATATACAGGAAGTCAGGCTAGATGCTCTCGTGTACCCTTCAGACCTTAAACTTTATAACACACAGGGAGAAAAGTGTCCCTGCCCTCAACAGCATCAAATGACACAAGAGGGACAAAGGGGGAAACTGAGGCACGGAACAGTGACGTGATATCCCCAGGGAGACTTGGGAAAGGCCAGGAACTGAACCACTTTCTATCCTGAGTACCAGTCCAGTACTTTAACCTCCACACCTTGCTTTCTTTCTAATTGCTTTTCAATGTTCCGCACATACAAGTGTTTCACTGAATAACACTAAATGGTTTTATAGCGATGTCTTTAGAAAAGGCCACCACTATTAGGAAACCCCCACAGGAGGCTGCATCATCCCCCAAATGTAACGAGTACAATTCTGCTCCATCCTGCTTAGGAGAGTCATCTCTGTCAATCATTTTTGTCCCTTCCTTGAATGGCTTCTTCTGGCAGGTTGCACTCTGGTTGTTTGTTTGGGGAGCTTTTTAATAAAAAAAAGTGTCCTCCACTCCTCTCTCTCACACACCCTCCCCACATGCCCATGGGTCAGGCCATACATCCAAACCAGCATAGTTCCACTGCTCAGAATGATGGGACAGGCTGTAGAGAGCCCGTAGCGTGCCCCTGGCCCCGGGGCTCCATTTGCAGTTGCATGGAGGGGGCAGTGCAGGAATGTGGAAAGTGGATTAGTGGCTGCCCGGATTGAATATCCAAACCCTTCCTGGGGAGGGAAAGCAGCAGTGGTATTGCAGGGCCTGGCATCGGAGTTCCATTCTGCTCCCTCGTCCCTGTACTCATAAAAAGCTCAGGCAGAAAAGGTTGCCCTAGACTCATTTACCAGCATATGGATTCTCCCAGTTCTGTTTGTAGCCTTCATAACTGAAGGGCCACATTCTGTCACCCTTACTCCCGTGAAGGTGTAATACCATACTCCTCCTATATCCCCCTTCATTTCAAAGG
This sequence comes from Trachemys scripta elegans, assembly GCF_013100865.1. NCBI lineage: Eukaryota > Metazoa > Chordata > Testudines > Emydidae > Trachemys > Trachemys scripta. Next base: position 32,642,554 of record NC_048305.1, read on the forward strand.
GCTATTTGAGAAGTAAGGTAGTACTCCATGTGAGTAACAGTGGCAGAATCTGGCCCTATGTATGCAGTGTCGTGGGATCATAGTATTTATGCTATATCATCAGGAAAGATACTGGGACCAGAGAGATATTGTATCAAGGTACGAAACACACAGGGCCTGGTTCTCATATACTGTATTACCAACCTCATAGGTTCAAAAACATGTCAGGAATCACAAGACTGGCTTAAAAATCACAACTTTTTTTATATGTATTTTGGGGAAGGGGATTATTTGCCCTCTGGGTTTCTGAGCCTTCAGGATGCAGACAGTTTATGTTTTCAAACTTCTCTGAAACCATAATGACTAGAAACTTAATTACAAAATAATAAAAGCTGAGATTTTTCCACATAGTCACAGGATTCCAGGAGATAGACATTTAAGGAGAACACAAAGAATCAAGAGATTTGCTATCTCTTATAATTTTATGACAACACTACTATTTACACCACTCAGGTAGCATAAAGGGGTTTTAAAGTAGCAGCTCTGTGCAATTACTTTTAAGGCTCCTTCATACTGCCAGCTAAGTCTAAAGGAGCCTTAGAATAAATGAAGATCAGGCCTATTCTATCTATACTGGTTAATTTGGACAACTGTAGGGAATTCAGAGAGTCTAGAGTCTGACTTACAAGAAAAGCTTAAGGCAACTAAGTAGCTCGGCCAAAGCAATGACTAAGTGGTTGGTTCTCACAGTCTGCAATGGTTTTGATTGTGTAAGCATCAAGGAGAGAGATGGAATTGTTCAGAATGGTTCAAGGGGTTACAACTAAGTAGCAGTTACTAGACTAAACTGAGTCTGAATTTCCTAGCCACGAGGTCTGCTGGACTATGATATCGTTTTCCCAAAGGCAAAGGTGGTGGAAGCACCATGGCTTGAGTCATTTCAAACTAGACAGGACAGAGCATAGTGTAGGGAACATCCTGGCAGAGACTGATGAACGAAACGCCCTAAGGAGTCTTTTTCTTTTTTTGAACAGGGCTTGATGCATCTGATACCAATGCAAATGGGTGTTTGATTTATTTCCTGTTAGTTCAGTGGATGCTCTTATTACAAAAAGAGCTCTCTTCAGTAATAGCCCAAAAGAATGCAGAAACGCTACAATGAACTGTACTATTTCAGATAATATATTCAGATAACTAGAGGCAAACAAAGATTGGGGCCCCATTGTGCTAGATAGGCCATGTAAAAACACAGTGAAACAAAGTCCCTGACCCAAAGACTTTAGAGTCTAAATAGACACGACAGACTAAGGATGAGATCAGAGAGGTAAAGTGACATGTCTAAGAATCACACAGCAGGGCAGTAGCAGAGTTGGAAATAAAACTCTGGTCTCCTGCCTCTCAGGCCATGCCTTCACCGCTAGACTATGCTGCTTCTCTCAGGTTGAATATTCGTATTAGAAAAGAACCAAAGCCAAGATTTTCCATAGTGACCAGTGATTCTGAATGCCACAAATTTTAGGTGCCCAAATTGAGACACCATCAATGTTCAGCAACTGCTAAGAACCAACTAGCTGACAAATCAGACCATGTTAAGCCATCACAGGCTGAGACCATGAAAATGGAGGCACTCAGAAATCACTTATCACTTTTGCATATCTTGAACCAACCCTACTAAGTACTCGGGTCTTTGTCCAATATTATATGGTGTGTGTGCAAACATGAAGAGCAAAACAATCTAAGACAGTAGTCCCCAAACATTTGAGGGTCACGGGGGGAGACACAGAGAGGGGCAAGGGGGTTGAGGCTGGAACCATAGCTGGGGGTGGGTCTGGGGTCTGGGCAGCAGCAGCTCCAGGCACCAGCGCAGCAAGCGCGTGCCTGGGGTGGCAAGCCGCGGGGGGGCGGCCTGCCGGTCCCTGTGAGGGCAGCAGTCAGGCTGCCTTCGACGGCATGCCTGCGGGAGGTCCGCCGGTCCTGCGGTTTCGGCGGCGGGGACGCCAAAGGCACGGGGCCGGCGGACTGCCCACAGGCATGCTGCCAAAAGCCACCTGCCTGCCTGCTTGGGGGGGCGAAAAACATAGAGCCACCCCTGGGTCTGGGGCCTGGAGCAGGTAGCCAGGAATGAATCCGCGGTCAGGGGGCAAGACTGGGGATGGGATCGGAGCTGTAGCTGGGCTGCGGTGGGGGCCAGCAGCCAGCCCCTGACCAAGTGCGGAGCCAGGGCTGTGGCTGGGGACAGGGACAGGGACAGATTCGGGGCTAGAGCAAAGCTGGGGGCAGGGCCAGATTTACACCTTACCCACCCCTAGGCACAGCATCTTCAGTGCCCCTCTCCCCACCTACAGCTGACCTTTGTGTTTCTGTAAAAAATGAAACTTTTAATCCACTTTTAACTTGTAGACGCCCCTAGAACGCCAGCACCTCTAGGCACATGCCTACTGTGTATAACTGGAAATCCAGGCCTGGCTGGGGGAGGGGCGGGACAGGGTGGCGCTGCCTTTCTGCTCCCCATGGGGGGCTGGCCCAGGCCTGCTGTGCCCCCCCAAACATCCCTCCATGCCCCCCTACGGGGCATGCTCCTCAGTTTGGAGACCTCTGATCTAAGAGGATGTATTTCAGAGGGAAAAAGACAGCAACAGGACCAAGTCTAATGTCCATGAAAAAGCATAGTGGATTTAGCTGTGTAGAAGTCTGCAGGAACTGTGAGAACTAAAATAGCTGCTCTCAGAAATTTAAAGTTGCAGTACACAGAAGACATGTACCTGCCTCTTTCTTCTTTAATAAGAAGTCTCTTCAAGATGTTCTCTCTCCAGCTGTGGAATTCTGATTTGGGCTTCAGCTCCTACAAGTGGCCTTTCTCAATGGCTTTCCAAGACACATGCTCTTTCTTACACATGCACGTATGTGCGCAAGTGTAACCTAACCCAGAGCTGAGCATGTGTTTAAGTGCCCCAGAGCTAGGAGTACAGCCCCAGCTAGAGCATCTTAGCTTTTTTAGCTAAAGCTGTAGCATCTCATGCATTTAGCTATAGAGGTCTCTGGTTCAGTCTCTGGGGTACTGGCCAAGAAGGAGGTTGCCACACAAGTTTTGCATAGCAGACTGTACTGGCATTCCTGCACGTGTACCCATATCTGCCATATAAGTGCTAGCAGCATCAAGCAAAAGGTATCAACGTGTTTCTAACTGCAAATCAACCTTTGATCCCGTTTGCACAGATAATAGGTTAGTTTGGCCAAGATGATTTGCCCAACTCCTTTTCAGTATTCAATCCTGAATATCTTGCTGGATTTTTATAAGGTTGAGGAAGACAGAGTTTGAGACAGGCGCTGGGCAAAATTCTGAACACTTAGATTCCAAAGCCAGAAGGGACCACTCTGATCATCTAATTAGTTCTTCTGTATAACACAGCCATAGCATCCCCAAAATAATATCCTAGCGCATCCATTTTAGAAAAAACATCCAATCTTGATTTAAATGATCAGTGATGAAGAATTCACCACAGCCCTTGGTAAACTGTCCCAGTAGGTAATTACCCTCCTAGTTAAAAATGTACACCTTATTCCCAGTATGATGGACAAATTCCATCACACAAAGGCAAAATGAAAGACATAATATGCAGGCCAAAAACTCCAGAGCAAGTGTCTAATCCAAATCTCACTGCCATGTAGATATTCCCTGTGTCACTTATCAAATGAGCTGCATAATGCTATGAAAGCACTTGTACCAATATTAACCATCCTCTCAAAACCATATGAAGTAAATAAGTACCAGAAGCATTATTCCATTTTTACAGACAGGGAACTAAGACAGCTCTTCATCTGCTGAAGAAAATGGAATTACACCAGAGATAAATTTACCCCCTAGTGATATATGTGACTTGCCTAAATCAGGGCCCGAGCTAGCGGAAGAATTTAGGAGTTCCTAGTCCTGATTCTCAATCCAGTTGACCATACTAACTTCTCAACTGCTGGGAGGAGTATCCTATGTTGCAAGTACTTAGAAAATGCTTTTGACATTTATTTCCTCTGAATCATCAGATATTTGACACTCCATGACCAGAAACTAAATTTGGCGGACCAGTGCTTTCATATACTATGGCAAATCCTAGGCAGTCGTCCTATTAAATCTTTCCTTGTAGCATACATGTTCTTTTCAGCTGATGTGGCTTTTCCTTCTTAGTCTTTTCACCAAGCCATGGCAATTACTTCCAGGAGGATCACATTCTGAAGCACACGCTCTACATAACGTTATACGTAGCTACAACAGAAGGCAGCAGTACCAAAAACGCTTCATAATTAATAGTCCGGTAAAGTGACACTCAAAGGCCGTTAACCAGATCAATCCCTCACCTAGAAAGTTAACATAACCAGCCTTGACAGCTGTATTCCACGTCTGATGATGCCCTTATTACAGATGTTGAATATTCAACCACTTTTTCCTGGCAATAAAACCTTGACACAAGCTCAGGAAATCTACTGTACTTGTGAGAAAAGTGAGGTAAGAGTATGTTTCCATTTACTCTCAGAAAGAAAACAAAAACAAATGACCTGCTACTGAATGTCCTTTTTATTTAGAAAAATAAATCAGCAGCAGTCATCCTAATTTATGTTTCGCTAACTTTTCCTTGAGATTATTTAGAAGAAAAAATGGCTGTCTCCTGGGTTAGGCGAAAGAACATGTAGGTTTTTTTGTCCTGGCTGTTCTTATTACAGGCCATAAAGTTCTGCTTCTTGCTGAGCTTCAGTTACTGGAAGCCTAGCCAGATTGCAAAGAAATGTCATAAATTTAATTAGAAAAGAATATAGCACAATATTAATGGCAAAGTCAAGGCAAAGAAAAAGGGTAATAAGCCAAATTCACCGCTAGTGTTAATTCCAACTAAATCAGTGCAGATTATTTTGCCTCAGTACAAAGAAGAGGAAACAGAAAGGATAGTTAAAGAATAATGGGTAGATGCAAAAGTATGGTGTTGCCAGACCTGCTCTTGATACAAGTAAGAATACTTTGTGATCATGTTACAGGAACATAATTGCTACTTGGTATAGCGGAAGGCTTAACATATATCTGGGATGCCTGTGTAACGTGTAACCTGTATGTTAGGATCAGAATCAGAGGGAAAATGTGCCTCACTGGGGTCTCACAATAGTGAGACCATAATTAAGGTTGCATCGGAGTTATCTGTTTTACAGGGTTTGTTCCTCTGTGTTTCACCTTCTTTCTGAGCACTTTTTGTAAATATCCCCTAGGGAATTTGAACCAAAATTTCAGCTACTAAATTAATGTGTTGTGTAGGATGATTTCTTATGTTGTTAGGTTTTTAGGAAATGTGGGAAAACTTAAGTACTGGAAAAAATCACCTTAATTTTTTCCCCCACTGTGCACATTTGCGACTCCTTGAGCAGTAACATTGTGACAACAGAGATAATCAGCTACTTATCACTCACTCTCTCCAGTGCATTTGCATACTTGGGGAGAGTAGGCAATGGCTGTCTTTGATAACTTATTTCCCCCAGACTACCATAGTATTATCCCAAAGAGGGGTCCTAAGAGGAACTGTGAGGAAAGCAGAGTGGGTCTGGATATGCTACTGCTGTGCTCCTTTGGGTTTGTACTGTGGTATGTTACAGACAGACATTCTCTCGAAGTACAAAGCACCACAGAGTCACATCACAATGAACAGCAAACACAAGACGTGACTCATTGGCCAGCAATTTCCTCCCATGTTTTGCAGCCTTCACACAACCTGCAGAAGCCACCATACCACTTTCCATGCAATCAGACACATTGTCAAACCACACTTGCTGTGGGCGTCCCTGGCCCCAACAACTGGTACCAGTTCAACTAGTAAATTAACTGTGTAAGTTACACCATTTCTTTTCAAAGGATAATTGTTATTTTCACATAGTCCTTTGGTAGGAAAGTAAGATACACAAGTACAGCTCCTTTTCATGTATATTATTGTTTCTTACAAGTGGGAGGTATGACTTTCTCAATATTTGCTTTTTTTAAAATAAAAGGGGAGGGGGAATTATAGCTTTGTGTCCTTACTCGGTTTTCTGTCAAACATCATTTTTTTAAGTTAAATTGAAGTCACAGTAAAAAAAAAATTGAATACATTTTAATTTAATTACTTTCAATACATTGGTCAACATGTGTGTGATGGGCATGCCCCCATCCCAATCAGGTGAAGGTTAATGAGCTCCTTTGAACTCAGTTCCTATCTAATAGATACACCCGCAGAGCCTGCTCCAGCTGGATACCACCCTAAGTCTCTGTCAGCCAGGGCGCGACTGAGAAAAAGTTTTATTGCAGTCGAGGGACAGAATTTCCCCGTCCCTGTAAGGCCTGCAGGACCAACCAGGGGTGGTATGAGACACGCACAAGTAAGGCCCTAACCTCTGCTCACAAGAGGCCACAATCAGGAATTGCCCCAGGGAAGCCAAGCTCCTGCTCAATCATGGGCAGGCCTGAGAGAATGATGGGGTAAGGGAAGGGTGAGGCCCTGCCCACATGTCTGTCTTATACCCCAACAAAGAAAGACTCCCAATGCCAGCCCAGTAACACGTTACTCCTGTGGGCAACAAGGGCATGTAAGGAAAGAATGCCCTTCATGGAGTGTGAATACATCTAGGGCTGGACCATAGAGCAATACACTCAAAAAAACTTCCCCCCAAATTGACAGTGCCAGTCTGGGTATAGGGGAAGAGACCACAAGGACTTCTAGACTCTGGGTGCAGCCAGACAGTAGTTCAAGCCTCCCTCACTGGGAAAGACAGTGCTCCAAGAGACACAGGCTATCTGCATACAGTGCATATATCCTGATGTAAAAGCCTACCCCAGCCAGCGGTTACAACTGATTGTGGGAGAGCACACTGAAATGTGGGCTTAGCAGGACTCAGGGAACTGAAAGGATCTTGAGAGTACCCCAACCTAGGCTAGAGTTGGAGAAGGAGAAGATAGCCACCTTGGCCTTAGGGCCCTAGTACAAGCAAGAAAAACTTTGTTCAGGAACAAAGAATGAACCCCACGTTAAGCCATGCCTACGAGCAATTGGCCTCTGTAAATGAAGTGACGGAACCTTAGCAGCTAGAGCAATACTCCCATTTTGTGCTCAAGAAGGAAAGTCTATGCCTTGTTGAGCAAGACTAAATCTGGGCAGACAAGGACACAACTACTAGTATCATGAAAATACTGCCAAGCAGTGATGCAGCTTGTGCATGACATCCCTTGCACCAGCCATTTAGGGTGGGAGAAGATGTTGTCTTGAATACTGTCCTGATTCTACTGGCCTGGGGTCCACCAGGAGGTAAGGGAATGTTGCTCCTTCTGTCCAGAATGCCAATTGTCCACTGCCAAGAGTGTCCAAAGGCTCCCTCAGTTCCTTTGCTGCTGATCAAGACACCCTTTGAAATAATAGGGATGGACATGGTCAGGACCCTGGAGAAGAGTGCCTCCAGATACCAGCACATAGTGGTAGTCGCTGACTACACAACCTTCTGTCTGGAGACTGTTCCCCTTTGCACAACAAAGGTGACTGTTATTGCACCAGAACTTATGAAACGTTTTTCACATATAGGGTTCCCCTTGTGATACATTAACTGACCAAGGCATCAACTTCACCTCGCAGGTGATGAAAAAGTTGTACTCCCTTCTGAAGATTAAATCCTTGAGAAAACTTCCTCAGACAGATGGTCTCGTAGAGAGATTCAACAAAACCCTGAAAGAAATGAAGTGCTTTATCAGATGTGACCCAAGCACTGGGAGCCACTGCTTTCACCGCTCTTATTCGCCATAAGGGAGACCTTGCAGGCTTCTAAGGGATTCTCCACCTTTGGACTACTGTATGGTCATCAGCCCCAGGGGATCTTAGAATTGCCGCATGAAGGTTGGGAGGAACAGGATGTAAGTACTGCCAGTTTAACCCAGTATGCTATCCACCTAAGGAAGCACCTTAAAAAGTTGGGTATATTTGCGAGAGAAAAATCTGGAGGAGACATAAGACACAAGAATAAAGCTATAACTTAGGGGCATGCCTGCGTACTTTCCAGCTGGGAGACAGAGTCTTATTATTGTTACCATTGGCCAAATCTAAAATAATCTCCTGGTGGCAGGGTCTTTTTGAGGTAACTAGATAAGTTGGACCAGTAGACTATGAAATACAGTTACCAGGCTGAAGAAGAGAGACCAGAATCTACCATCTGAATCTTTTTAAGCCCTGGAAAAAGCAGGAAGCCTTGCTGATAACTACCTTCCCCACAAGACCCAATTTAGGACCTCAAGTTAATGTGAGCCAGGGGCTGATACCTGTAACACTAGTTGTGGGACTCTCTTGGACAGAGAGCACAATTCTCCCAAGTGAGTGACAGCTTTGCTCACGTGTTCTCAAACACCTGGAAAAACTCAATTAGTACACCACCACCTGGAAATGACATCTGGACAACAAATTAAGGAGAACCCACAAGCTCTAACATGGAAAATGTGAGACATGGTCTGGGAAGAAGTAGGGATGACGTTAAGAATGGGGGTCACTGAAGAGTCCAAGAGTGAATGGAGGAGCCCATTGTTCCCAACCTGATAGTTTGATTTGGTTTTGCATCAATTTCCATAAAGTTGATGCCATTTCAAAATTCAGTGCTTATCTGATGCTGCAGGTAGATGAGCTACTGGAACAGTTGGGACCCTTGAGATCCTTTGTGAGACCAATGGTACAAAGTGGATATTGGTATATCCCTTTATCTCCCTCCTTGGTGTTGAACATGCAGTCTTCTCTCCCATTTGTCACTTTCATTTCAAAAACACGCCATTTGGACTGCATGGGGCTATGGCAATCTCTCAACATCTCATGAATAAAGTTCAGAGCCCCCATTACCAATATGCTTCTGCCTACCTGGATGAGATCATCTATAGCCCCAAGCAGGAGGGTCACCTACAGCATATTAGGGCTTCATTAGTATCACTCCAAGAAGCTGGTCTCACAGCTAACCCAGCTAATCATAAGTTAGCGACCACGAAGGCAACCTACCTAGACTTTCATGTAGGAAGTGGACTCTTGAAGCCAGGAATTGACAAAGTTCAGGCTTTAACAAGCCCACTCTCCTAGACAGAAAAAAGGCAAAAGAGACACTTCCTGGGCCTGGTTGGATATTATTGGAGATTTATGCCTAACTTTGCTTCAATTGCAGCTCCCCTAGTGGACCGTATGTAACGCCAGTAACCCAAAGAAGAGCGAATGGTATAAAAACCTCAGAGGTGGCTTTTAACACCTTGAAGACATGCCTTTGTCAGGCACCTTTCCTTTTTAATCCTGGCTTTTCTACGAAAGCTTATATTATATATGGATGCCTCAGATGTCGGACTGGGTGCCCTGCTTTCATGGGACTTTGCAGGTGATTAACACTCAGTTCTGTATTCAAGTAGAGAATTGTTCCCCAGGGAAAAAGCCTACACCATTATTGAGAAAAAAAGCATTGGCAATTAAGAGGGCCATAGACTCTCAGATATTATCTGCTAGGCAACCCCTTTTCACTGACCACAGATCACACACCCTTATATTGGTTGAATACCATGAAGGAATCAAACCCCTGGATAAAGCGGTGACACCTGACACTCCAGCCAGATAGGTTCAGAGTACATCATCATGCAGGGAAAGAGCATGCCACTTCTTTCTTTGATTTCTTTTCAAGGGAAGTTGGAGCTGTTGATGCTCAGAACCAGAAGCTCCTTACCATTTTGAGGGCTAGGGTATGTCCCCATCCCAATCAGGAGAAGGCTAATGAACTCCTCTGGACTAGATCCCAGCCAAATAGAATCATTGAATATCAGGGTTGGAAGGGACCTCAGGAGGTCATCTAGTCCAGCCCCCTGCTCAAAGCAGGACCAATCCCCCACTAAATCCCCAAATAGCCCCCTCAAGGATTGAACTCACAACCCTGGGTTTAGCAGGCCAATGCTCAAACCACTAAGCTATCCATCCACCCACACCTACAGAGCCTGCTTCAGCTGGAGGAAGCAAGCTTAACAAGGAGAGCTAGTCACAAGAAGCAGCAGCAACCAGGAGGAAAGCTGCTGACTCTTGTTACAGAGTAGCAGAGGGAGACAGCTAATAAGCCTCCATTCCCCCAACCCCAAGACATCTTTGAAAGGGGGAAGTGCGCTGAAGCTGCTTGGGCATGATCCCTCCTCTCCTCCCCCACCCCTCGCCCCAAGAAAGGCCCTGCCTATCACAAAGTGGCAAGTACTTCTCTTGCTGCTAGTTCAGGGCTGCCCACCTGCAGTGATTGTATCTGAGCTCTAGAGTAGGAGATCAGGGGTTAGGATTTTTAGGATAGTTGTTCTAATCTGCACTGGATCCCTGCACCTTTATGGTAGGGGTTATCTTGGGAGCAGAAGCAGCCTGATTCCTATATGAAGAGGACACAGGGCCATTGCTATTGTCAGCCCATCTGCAGTTGCTGAGTAGTCCAGATTTAACTCTGAACCCTTGGATCATTCTCAGAGTTGTGAGTGCGCCATCTTTTAGTGAGGTAGTCAGGAAAATTGTTTGGGAGGCCCCCTATTCCCTGAATTGTGTCCTCAAGCCATCGGGGAAGAATTTGGGGATTTTATTACTTGCTGTCTGTTAAACCTGTGGAGAGACTTACTATCTTATCCAATGTGAGAGTCTTTTGAGCTGTATCGGGGGTAGCCATGTTAGTCTGTATCTACAAAAACAACAAGGAGTCTGGTGGCACCTTAAAGACTAACAGATTTATTTGGGCATAAGCTTTCGTGGGTAAAAACCTCACTTCTTCAGATGCATAGAGTGAAACTTACAGATGCAGGCATTATATACTGACACACGGAGAGCAGGGAGTTACTTCACAAGTGGAGAACCAGTGTTGACAGGGTCAACTGTACTTACCCAAGTTGGCCAATTTGCTTATTACCGCTACAGAAGATATCATTTTCACAGGTCATCAAGGGCCTCCATGGAGTATGCATACCACCGTGACACTAGAATTTTATTCCCGCTATATCAACTCACATGATGGGGACTTTTGGAGAAGTTCCTTGGTATTATCAATATGGGGAGGATGTAGGTATCCTAAGAGCATTGGTCTACCCTGTTATGTCATAGTGATATCCTGTTTAATACAATTACTCTGTTGAATATATTGTATGTTTGCTTTCTTCCTTGAGAGCCTCCAACTATCTGGCAAATAACTCAGGGTTGCCCTGTGGTTAGAATTTTCCTTCCAAGCTGCCCTGGTGATCTTTTCAGGAAGGAGCGAGGGGAGGCACCGCCAATTAAATACAACTGGGAAGAGAATAAAGGAAGTTATACCCTGCTGTGCTGGAATCCCAATGAACCCAGGCCCATCCATCCACTCCCATAAGGAGACTGGTGTTAAAAGAAGGTAACAGAGGACCGGGGTGTTACATGAGAGTGACTGGTTAATAGAGGAGCTGGTTGAAAATTTGATACAAACTTTGACAGAAAAGGGCATTTTTGATCAAAAGATTTATGTTTTCATTGAACATTTTCATTTCTTAACCCAAAGTTTCTCGTTTATTGGAACAACTCTGGTTTTGGTTTTTGACAGCCATGGAAAAGTATTGTTTTCTGATGATTTTTTCCACTGGGACAAAAAAAATTCATTTCCTGTCCAGCTCTAGTTAACAGCAATAAACAGAGGCCCACTGACGGGAAGTACACAGTGGGGAGGTGGTTATCACTAGCAATTTGAATACTGATGAAGGACCTTGATTGGCCTGTCGGGGCAGTTAAAGTTTTTATGTCTGGGTGGAGAAGATGATTATTGGATCAACTTCTATCTGTTCTATTTTACAAGCTCCACTGCAGATTGGATATTGCAATATATTTGGTCTTCTGCTATTATACTTCAGCACATGAACATTGGGCCTGATTTAAAGCACACTGGAGCCTATGGAAAACCCCCCATAAGCTGTGGATCATGCCTCTGTTAAATGCATTCAGCAAGGACAATTATGCATGGCATAACTTTGTATTAGCTAAAACTAGCCAGTCATAGCCATGAAAATCAATGGGAGCCAGAAGTCTCACATGGGTAGACAATATCTAGCTCCTTATAATAGGTTAGGTCAAGTTGTTCATTAGGAATCATTAATTTGGGGTGCCTGAGAGATTGGGAGCCCAACCTGAGACCAAGAACCTGATTTTTCAGAGCTGCTGAATATCTGCAAGTTCCATTGACTCCAGTTGGAATCATGAGTGCTCAACTTCATTGAAAAACCAAGCCCTATGTTCTCAAAGTTTGGCTTCCAAAAATTGAGACATACAAAGCTGTATGTTTTTGCGGGCCAAGGTCTTTATTTTTTTTATGAAGTGTGTGTATAGTGCTTAGCACAATGGGGCCCCCCCATCTCCAGCTGGGGCTTATAGACTACTGTCATTTTATGCAACTCAATGAAAAATTATTCAGCACTTTTGGAAACATGAGCCATAATCTTTTTGGTAAAGCACTGTTGCAAGCTGTTTAGTATATAATCTTACAGAACTCTGTGCCATTTCTCTCCAAATCCATTGTGGCTTGGTCTGAGTCAGCATGACATGGTGCAATACTTGACTCACATACTTACATATGACTCATAATATATAGCCAACAACATTAGAAGTACCCTTCCTACTGGATGTCAGCTGGCCACCTGCCCCATATCGCCTCCACTGGCTTCTTCCAAGGGAAAGCATGGGGGGGGGGGGGAGGAGAAGGAACGGGAAGGCTGACTTCATTTGTTTTCATACATGAGAATGCATGGGTGTTGGGAAGTGGAAGTTTAGAAATGTTTTGAGCGTTAATGAGTCCATAGCAGTGATGTACAATGTGAGATGCAGGCCCCTGATTATACATGCAGTGCTGTTTGTGATCTTACAGAATTTACCTATTCTTTCCTACTTAGCATTTTTTTTTTTAAAGTGAAATGCAAAGGAAAACCCCCATCCCTAACCTTTACAATAAGCTCTCAGCAGCATTCCAACATCACAACTCTGACTCTGTTGCATTTCTGCTTCTAAGAGGTAGATTTGAAAAACAGAAAATATATTAAATGTAAAACACAACCGCTCTGAAAATCCATCCTATAAATTATGGACCTGGGCAAAGCAGATATTTTTCTATGGGAATCAGGCACACAGTCTGTAGGCTGAACTGTGTGTAAGAAAAAAAAACCCTAAAGTATGATTTTTCAGTTGGTCTAAGAAAGGATTTCTTTCCATGGATCAGGGAAGAGAAGCTTAAGATGCAAGTGAAAGGCCAGCATCAATGAAACCAGTCTAAGCTCTGAGTTAAGATAAAGGTGAGTGAAGTTTGAACTCAGTGGGGATATGATGGAATTTCCATTCCATTCCAATGGCAGGCCTAATTCTTCTCTCACTTACTTCATATTTACATCAATGTAAATCCACTGATGCTAATATAGTCACATCAGGAGATTGGAATCAGGCCTGAGGAATTTATCTCTAGCTCAGATACTTGACCTCCCTTAAAACCCTTGGGCATCTAGAGCTGGTATTTCCAAACGCCTATTAAATCTCAACAGTATTTGGGTACCTAGCTCCCAGAAGCAACTTTGAAATTCCTAGCCTAGAAGAGCAAATTGTTTCTCTTTGGAATGTACCGTATCACACGGCATCAAATGACAGGTGTTAAAAAATTCCAAGAAGAAGCTGCCTTTTGGCCCCCTCTACTAGAATTTTACCCAGTCCCTTTGAAATTATGGTGCTATCTGCATTGTTCAACCACGACTAAAACAACACAGGAATGAAGAAGAGACAGATAGGAAAGTAACTGCAGCCTGACATTAGGTACATCGGTGAGAGAAAAACAAACCTGTTACAAATAACAAAGACAGGAATCAAATAGCATGATCCCATTCCACCTACATATACGTAAGCCAAACAACATAGCAGCCAAAGACAGTTCATGGCACTCCTGTTAACAGTGCACTCTTCTTAACATCACCAAGGACTTGATACTCTTCTTATTTACACCGGAGAGAATCATGAGTTGCTCCAAAGTCACTGCTGCAAGAAAAAAATGACGTTATGTCCCTTCAAAGTCCACAAAAGCCACACAATCCACTTTATTACAAAGGAATTTGAGATGTTCATTTCTGGCTTAGTGCCATAAACCTCCATTACAACAGGTTTTTAATGCAGATATTCACTGCTTTGGATGCCTCAAATTAAATCATTCAATAGAGGGAAATACTTACTTGGTCTTCAAAAAGAAAATGAAATCGATCAAACAAACAGTCACAACACTTTGAAATATTCAGTGCTTCCCACCATTTAACTGGCATTCTTACAATGCTATCGCATTAAGATTGATTTTGGAGAGAACAGAACATTTTTAGATATTTCCAAAGTAACGTAGACACCTAGGAGGCTAATTTCCATTGCCTTTCATGAGGGCACGTCTTCACTACCCGCCGGATCGGCGGGTAGCAATCGATCTATTGGGGATTGACTTATCGCATCTAGTGAAGACACGATAAAAATCGATCCCCGATGGCTCTGCCGTCGACTCTGGAAATCCACCGCGGCAAGAGGCGGAAGCGGAGTCGATGGCGGCGCAGCAGCGGTCGACTCGCTGCCGTCCTCACAGCCAGGTAAGTCGACCTAAAATACGCAACTTCAGCTATGCTATTGACGTAGCTGAAATTGCGTATCTTAGGTCGACCCCCACCCCGTAGTGTAGACCTAGCCTGAGACTTAAGCTCGAAAATACCTCAATCACTTTTGAAAAGTGGACTTAGGAGTTTTTGAAAATGTTATTCCAAGTCATTGATACTTAGCACTTAAATTGTTCTTTTCACCCATAGATGTCCAATCATTTGGGAAAGGTAGTTGAGCATTGTTATCTTTATTTAGCAGGTGGAGAAACTGAGGCACAGAGCAGTAAAAGTCCAAACTTTTAAAATTAGATCCCTGGAGTTTGGCCTCTAAAGCCATATTCAGGTACTTGAATAAGAAGTCCAATTTTCAGACAGGCTGTGGCCATTGATTTAACTGAGAGCGGCTATTGATTTAGGTTACCTGAGATTGAAAGCTTTGCCTTATTTAATTAAACTCACATAGTAACTCAGTGGTGAGTCAGGAGCAGAATCCAGGTCTTTTGATTACCTGTACAGCACTTTCTCTGCTGCCTCCCTTTTGCCATGTGATGGGTGGCTATGGTGCCTTTTCCTCAGTAGGTCTCTGGTTCAAATCCAGCCCAGACTGACAGTTAAGTAACCAACGAGAGAGCATGAAAACTCCTTTCAATCCAGTTCTTTTGATGAGTGGCTGTCCACATCACAACTAGAATCCATGTTGTCACTCTCAGCAGAGAGACCAAAGGCTGAACTGTCCCTAGAGACTCAACTACCCTCTCGCCCCCTGAGACAGGGTCTCCAGAACAGGGTTGAGGGGAGGCACAGCCAGGAAGGAAGCTGTGCAGCAAAGTTTACATTATCCCTCTTCCGGTTCCTCCAAAACTTGCTCCTTAAGTTTTGGCTGTGCTTCTCTCTGTATCTCTGTATTATTGGACCCCCCACCTGAGGGCCTCACCACTTCCAGAGCTCTTCATTACCCGGCTCCTGCCACTGGCCAAGCTGGCTGTGCGTAAGTCCATGAGGAAAGCTCAATCTCAGGGAGGCTCTGTGTTTGTAGTACCATTTTCCTCACTCATGCAGGCATCCAAGAAGAGTTGCATTGGCCTGCATCCATTGCTTCTCAGGACCACTTCTAGGAGTGGTGGGTGCAGTGAGGGATGCACTGCTTGCATCACACCTGCGACCACACTCCCATCCGTGCACTTGCTGATTTGTCCTACAAACTCAGTTGGCCTCAGTTCTTTTCGGCACCCTCCCTTCTTTCTACTGTGATTTCGGGGGTGGGAGGGTCCTTCTCTCTGCCTCAAATAGGCCAGTGCCATTCACCAACCATTCACCGGCCTAAAATTCACTCCAGAAGTTGGCTTTTAAAAGCAAAAACAAAAAAGCAGAACACTCATCTCACACCACTGTCACTGTACGTGCTCCTAGGGCCCCTCTCACGTCCAGAAAACCCCCTTGCCTCCCCTGTGGTGGGTGCGGGGGGAGGGGATGGGCGGCTGCCAACACGTGTGCACCTCCTCCCCTGCTGCTGCTCCTCATTGTAGCCTCACTGGGGGTGGGGGCGTGAGGCAGGAGTGGTGACTGAGGGCCGGTGGGCCCCATGTGCTGGGGGAGAGTCCTGCTGGAAAATGGAAGGGTCCATCCGTCCGAGGTGGAAGGGCAGGGTCAGGGTCAGCCGGCCCTGGCACTAGTGATGGAGGGCGCTAGGACTCTGTGGTGGCAGTTGATGCCGGGAGCCAGCAGAACTGAGCGCAGCATGGAGGTGCAGGGGCAGCTGCCCGCTGCCCATGGGCAGACAGGGACGCTTGGGGGTAGGGTGACCAGATGTCCCGATTCTATAGGGACAGTCCTGATATTTGGGGCTTTTTCTTATATAGACGCCTATTACCCCCCACCCCCGTCCCGATTTTTCACACTTGCTATCTAGTCACCCTACTTGGGGGGGCAGGCACGCAGGGGCAGCAGATAGGACCGGGGGAGGTGCGCGGGGGGAGAGACCAGGCCAGGAACATTGGTGGAGCCGGGCCCCATGCCCAGAATATTGCTGAAGCACGAGCACCACGGGCCCCTATAACTCGCCGCCCCTGGCCACAAGTTAAGGGAAAGCGGTCTGCAGCCAGTTTCTAATCCTGTACTCAGTTTGGTACAAATCAGTACAGGAAGAGATGCTACTGTCATTTCTGAATTCATCTCTGCCTTCCCACCTGTAATTTCTACATTACACCGCAACTAAGTACAGCTGCCATTATGCCTCTTGCTCTTTCCAAAGGAACCTTACAGCAATAAGAAATAATTTGCTCTTGTAGAGCAGCTACCCTACTAGTATTTAAAAGTGCTTTTTGGACATTTATGAATTAAGTCTCGCAAACACCCTGTTCAGATAAGTAAATATTACAGTTGACTAAAAACTGTAATTTCCATCCGGCAGGAAATGCTGCTATTTCAACATTTGTTTTCTTCTTGAACCAGGATGAAAAGTCAAAATATTTTAACTGCATGGAACAAAAGTTTCCAGAAGAATTTTGACTTGGAAGTGTCAAAACATTTCATTTCAACATTTTTGATTGAAACAAAATGTTTCAATATTCCCAAACCAAAACATGTAATTTCCACTTGTTGGCCCAAACCAAAACATTTCCTCTTGAATTTCCCAGTGGAAAATTACACCCTTAAAATAAAAAAAAAAAAATCTTTGCCAGAACTAAAATTTAGTTTCCACAAAGAAACATTTTCCCATCGGAAAATGGAGTTCTCAAAAGTTTTGGACCAACCCCAGTAGATATTACCCCTATTTTAAAGATGGGAGAAGTGAAGCACAGGGTGACTTACCCAGGTCCCACAAAAAGGCAGACACAGCCAAGAACTCAGAGTTCTTGACTTCCAATCCCCTGCTCTCACCAACAGAATGCATTTACTTCCCTACCTCAAAGGGGTATTGAGAAACTACATTAATTAAATGTTTGAAAAACTCGTTGAACTTAGATGGAAGATACCGAGCAGCATTATTGCTCTTGTATCAATAAAACAGGCTAAAATGACTATCACTATACACAAAGATTTTTTTAGCTGCTGAGGGCAAACTTTGTTTCAGAATTGGGTCAAAGACAGTTTAGGCACTTGGGGCCTGATTGTCCTTTCATGAATGTTCTCAATGGAGTCATGCTGGCATAAAACTGGAGTAAAGTAGCAGAAAAGGAAGCCCTTTGAGTCACATTCTGTGTCAATCACACTCTTGGAATCTCAATATCTTCACTGGAGCTGCAGGTGGGTAACAAATTCTGGAATTTGGCCTATTTTAATTGTAAATGCATATTTTTAAAATAGTGCATCTGGATTTTAAGTTCCCTTCCAAATGTTGTGTGTGATTTGTTCTTGCCAGAGAAGCACACCTGGGAGTAGGAAGGGGGGTTAGATAAGTGCCTTTCCATATGGCAAACTGACCAGTGTTTCATTCTGCACTGCTTAACTTTTAAAATAAATCTTGTATCATTAAGATACCAGGTTCATATTTTATAGGGCAACTGTGCTTCACTTATTAGAAAGAAGGATTTGGTTTTGGTGCTGCTATTGTTGATCCAGTTAGCAAATCTGAAGTGGTACTCCTGGGCATTACATCATCATTTAAATTCTTCCTCCTTACATTCCAGCAGATATAATTTAGACCTCTTCAGAGGGTAGACACTAGGTGGCTTAATAGCAAAAGAGCCAACACCACATTTTCTTCTCATAAATTATTAGTCACAGACACTGCACTAAGTCTAGCAATAAAAAGCATCATTTTAAGTGACTTTTAGATACTGGGGCTTTTTAAGTAAAGATATTGTCAGTACAAAGTGACAAAGGGAAACCAGGTACTAGCTCCTTGAGAGACTGAGGGCTTGTCCAAATGCTGCTTTAGCCTGCACCAGAAGACATTTTATTCCACACTAACATGTCGTGCACCAAGTGGCCTGTGTGGGCCTTGCTGACGCACATGGAAAGTTCCCTGGTGCGTATTATCATAGTACTGTTTGAACTAGAATTATTGAAATAGAATTACACAGCTGTTTTCAGTTGCACCCTCAGTGCACGACATGCTAGTGTGGGCTAACATTTACACCATCTGGTGAGAACTAAAGCATCTTGTAGACTAAAGCCTAAAGAGTGCAGTGTGTGTTTTAGCATCTCCTCCGCGACACGTGGGACCACACGCACAGAAACCCGTGCTTCACACACTACTCTGCATCCCCATCAAGTACAGTGTTCAGTGCAAGGACTAGGTCATCACCTTCTACATTTTTCATGATCTGGGCCCAGAACACCTGTGAGACCATCTCACTTTGCAGGATCTTGCCACCACCATCATCATCCACTCCTCTGGCACAATGCAATTGCCTGCCACAAGGGAAAAACTTGTCTGCATCAGGAGCCAGAGCTCTCTTAGGGTCCAGTCCAAGAATGGGGAACTCCTTCCCTCATCACTTTGTTTCAAGTTCAGAGTGCACTCTTTGACCTTTCCTTCAATAATATTACTATTACAGTGGCATACAGCAGCCCCAACCAAGCTCCAGATCTTATTGGGCTAGGCATTGTCCAGACATATGATAACGGATGCTCCCCACCCAGGTGATCTCACAATCTAAACAGATGACATTGGGCAGGAGAAAGGAGGCATTACTCCAATTTTACAGAAGGGGATCTGAGGCACAAGGAGATTGAGTGACCTACCCACATAGGCCTGGGGACTAAACTCAGTCTCATCACACTCCACTGTCTTAACCACCAGACTGTCCTTCCCCTCTGTGGAAGAAAGCACATATCACATGATAACCTAGGAAAAATAACCCATGCTCAGGTCTTCCAAGCAAGAGGAATGGAGAAGACACATATATAACCAATTGCAGTCACATTGCTTGATGCCTCTGAAAGGAGCTCAGATACCACGCCCATCACTATGGTATCCTACCCCGGTGAGAACAGAACAGCAGATTACCAGATATTTAGAGGTGCAGTACATAGAAAACAAGATTATGCAATTTTCATAGCTACACAGCTAGCTACATTTATTTCCCTAGTTCGCACTGGGGAGTTCTTGAGCCAAGTTTAAGCCTGTTCAACACATGCAACCATTCTGAGTTCTGTGGAGTTACATAGATGCAGGTAAGCAGATTTGGACCCCATATTTGCACTGAGGGTTTTATAACACGCCTGATACCTGTGAACCAGATCCTCAGCTAGTGCAGAAGTCAGCAGAGCTACACTGATTAATAGAACTATGCCAGTTAACATTCACTGAGGATCCAGGTCCATTTGTAGAACACAAATTGCTGACAGAGAGCAGACAATGCACTGGATATTTGCATTGCAGGTATTAGGAGGCCATTTTGCCTTCAAACTGTGTTTAGAAAAGTAGAGTTGGCCACTGGATAACAGCGATCCTCCCTGGGAAAGAATGCTGTCTTGTCACAAGCATTTTAGACCCAATCCCAGAAGGCCCTGAGCACCTTCAATCCTCACACCAACTTCAATGGTTGCTGAGAGTGTTGCTGATGGTGTTCAGTAGCTTCCAGAATTGATCTGATCACTCAGGCTTAGGTGCCACCTCCCCCCGTACTATTGTTAATCTAACTGGCTGTAAAGAATGGGATGCAGCTCTTGTTTAAATTCATTTTAATTGCAAAATGTGGGGCTCCCCTCAAAGGAATTTTTTGGCAGTGGGGCAGGGAGGGATGTGGAGGCAAGACTGGTGGGTCCACAGTCATCTGACAGTTCCTCTACTGCGGGCTGGGATCAGAGGTTCTTACAGCCCTGGGGCTGCCATAGTGGTGAGACCACAGTTCAGGTGGTGCTTTGCTGTACGGGAAAGCCATGCCATGTGGAACACCCCTGACCTAAGCCAATACGCTCCAACTTTGAGTTGAGGGGAGGGCCTGACCATGGAAGAAGAGAGCAATTGCTTAGGAAAAAAGCAAGTGGGTATAACTAGGAGTAAATGGAGGAAATTTAGCAATGGAAAAAGTAGGCAGGTTATCTGGAAAATATTCCTCATTAGGCAATGGAACAGGTTCCCCAGAGCAGTGAAGGATAGAATATGTCATAAGAATAGCTATACTGGGTCAGACTAATGGTCCATCTAGCCCAGTATCCTGTCTTGTTTTGACAGTGGCCAATGCCAGGTGCTTCAGAGGGAATGAACAGAACAGATAATCATGAAGTGATCCATCCCATCGCCCATTCCCAGCATCTGTCAAACAGAGCCTAGGGACACCATCCCTGCCCATCCTGGATAATAGCCATTGATTGACCTATCCTCCATGAACTTATCTAGCTCTTTTTGAACCCTGTTATAGTCTTGGCCTTCACAACATCCTCTGGCAAGGAGTTCCACAGGTTGACTGTACATTATGTGAAGAAATACTACCTTTTGTTTTAAACCTGATGCCTATTAATTTCATTTGGTGATGCCTAGTTCTTGTGTCCTGAGTCATTTTAAACTGGACAGAGCCACGTCCCAGATAAATTGTTGCAAGGAACAATCCTGCAATGGCAGAGGAATAAACTAGATGATATACTAGGCATTTTCCATCGCTACTTGCGTTAAGTGACTGGAACCCCCTCCCCCATGGCATTTTTCTAACATACCGAACACAGAAGACTTGTCCTATTAAGGAAGATTGTTTAAAAGAAGCACAGAATAGAAAGGAAAAGATTCAGCCTTTAAAGCTCCAGCCCTGAGTGTTAATCTGAGGGGGAAATAACTGCGTATTGCCAGGGTCTGTTACGAAAGAAGCCCTCATTTAGTCACAGATGCCACGTGCAATGGGAAACATAGGCCACAGAAATAAAACTATGGCATGTCAAAGGGTGATGCTGGGAGCTACCTTCAGAAACAGACAACTGAGAAACCCGACCAGCCTCGAATTCCAGCTGCAGCCTGAGGACAAGTGGGTACAAAGTACTTTTCCTACATAAAAGCAGTCCCAGGTGAGTAAGAGGCCATTATGATCCAACTTAAAAAAAGCAGTGCCTTACTCTTGGATCAAAAAAAAAAAAAAAAATCTGCCTTACTACTTTACTCTATCCTATTAATTTTATTGGAGCTGAAAGTCCCAACGATTTGAAGGTCTGCCAAAACATAAGGGGATTTGCACACAGGTGAGTGTTCCCAGTACCAGACAGAGGAATGTTCAGAAGAAACGAAGGAAATAAATGCTATTAAGTGGTTATAGCAACAGTAGGTATGTGTGTTTGAACCATGCATGTTAAAAATAAAATGTAAAAAACAATGGGAAAAATCCCTACCCCAGGAAATGCCACATTGGATCAGGCAAGTGGTCCATAGTACAATAGCACCTTTAGGCCTCATCTGAGATTGCTGGACAGGCACACAGTGAGAGTGTCTTTCCAGGAAAGCTCCAAATCCAAACAGACAAGTCAAAGGGAGGCAGGGGAACCAGGCACACAGCACCTCAGTGGTAGAGCCAGGAATACAGAGCCCAGGTTTGCTAATTTGTAGGTCCATGTCTTGTCTTCTACATAGACCAATATCCTATCCCTGACAGAGGCCAATACTAGTTTCCTCAGAGGATGGTGCAATGATCTCTGCAGTAGACAGTCATGGGAAAAAATGGACTTCTGAGTGCAACCCTGACATACTCCTTTGGGATCTACTTTGCACTTGATCCTGCACAGTGCAGCTGTGGAGGTGTGTGTACATAAAAAACAAACAAACAAAAAAAAACAAACAAACACAATGACCAGACGTGGAGAGGAGAGAATCTGATCCTGCAATAATGAGAGTGCTGCTATATGGCCACCATGTTACTCTTGCCTAGCAGGAGACGTGATTTAATAGGTTACCAAAGGGCTAGTGACAATTTTCATTTATTGAAAACAGTTTTGATAAATCATTTGTCATTTATTTTAAAAAAGTTTATAGTAAACAATTCATAAAACCTTTTGATAATGTCTTCAGTAATTTCTTATAATAACTTTTTGGAAAAATTTTGAAAAAAGGCACACTTTTTTGTGAGAAACAGAAACATTGGAAAACAACTTGTAAAAAATAATTGCCTTTTTTCCCTCCAGAAACAAATGTTTGCTAGAAAAGCTGTTAGAAGAAGTTAGGGTCTACCAGCTCTGCATTAGAACCAAAAATTTGTTCTATTGTATTTTCTACTTTTTATACACCAAAAATAATAAGAAGCCATTTGGACACAGCTAGGTCCCAAATAATGGTGTTTACTGAATATACACAAACAGGCAAGGCCTAGTTATATACATGCTGCTTTTCTGGAAGCTTTTACAACATAGAACACAGCGAGTACCCCTAGAAGGCTCATGCACCATTTAAAAGGTGCATTCCTTATTCCTATAATCTGCAATGTCCATCCTACGTAAAGAGGAAAGAGACTGAATGAAATGGGGACAGACAATTTTGATTGACAGCACCCGACAGCCACTTACTCCTGAGATCTCTTGCTCTCTTTTTCAGCTTCTAACTTTGTAGATGTGATAGGGATACGGTTTTGGGGGCATATTCTAATAGCTACATGGTGAGACTTGTCTTCAGTGACCAAACCAGAGACCAGCAAAATACAGCTGCTTATCAAAGACAGCCTTCTTAAATAAATAAATAAAAGCAGCAGTAGAATAGCATCCAGGACATTTCATCTGGGGATATGCAAGACAGGATATTGCCTGGTCGGGAAGGTGTCCTGTTCAGGGCTCACTGCAGATGGAAATGGATTTACTGTATGAAAACGATATAGAAGGATTGCAGCATGCCATTAGTTCACTGCTCCAAGGACACACAAGAGCAACATAATGTGTCTTTGACGTGTGTCAGGGAGATTAGTAGAGTCAGTGAATTTTAATTCCTGGCATATGCCCTAGTAAGATTCATTTACTAGCTTGCAGGGCCTGATCCTGGCCCCTCTGACACACTGCTTGTGGAGGACACCCCTCCCTCACCAAGAGGGAAGTCAGCCTCCTCCATAGCAGCATCTCTTACCCATAACCACAGAGGATGCTCTATGGGTCCAGGGATCAGAAGGTGTCGAGGGGGCTAGGAGATATGGGTAGGCAGAGGGGGAGGAAGACTGTGTCTTTCCCCCACCAGCCCTATGGAATTTACCAGCCCCATGAAATAGCCGCAGGCTCCTCTAGGTTTTTCCGTAAGGTGGAGCCAACATCAATTATCTATGGGTTTGCACAACCAGGGAGTGTGGAGATGGGGGTTGGAGACAACCCCACCCCAGAGGAATGAGACCCCCATGCAGATACCCCTGACTATCCTATTGTTTTGTCCCAATGGGATGCAGTGGCTAAAAAGGTTAATGTCATGGTGGGGCGTATTAACAGGAGTGTCGTATGTAAGACATAGGAGAGGATTGTCTTGCTCTACTCAGCACTGGTGAGGCCTCAGCTGGAGTATTGTGTCCAATTCTGGGAGTCACACTTCAGGAGAACTGTGGACAAGTTGCAGAGTCTCCAGAGGAGAGCAATAAAAATGAAAAAAAGGTTTAGAAACCCCTGACCTATGTGGAAAGGTTAAAAACTGGGTATGTTTAGCCTTCAGAAAAGGAGACTTGAGGGGCAGGGGAACCTGATAACAGAAGGGCTTTTATAAAGAGGATGGTGGTTAGTTCGTCTCCTTGTCCACTGAAGGCAGAACAAGAACTAATGGGCTTAATCTGCAACAAGGGAGTTGCAGATTAGATATTAGGGAAAAAATCTATCAGGATAATTAAGTGCTGGAACAGGCTGCCCAGGGAGGCTTTGGAATCCCCATTGTTGGAGGTTTTAACATCAGGTTGAACAAACCTGTCAGGGCTGATCTAGGTTTACTTGGTCCTGCCTCAGTGGAGGGGGATGGACTTGATGGCATCCTGAGGTCTCTTCTAGCCCTCCGTTTCATGATTCTATCTGCAGCTTGGCCAGATTTACTACTTTTTTTTTTTTTTTTTTGCATCACTGCTATCTCTCTGCCATCAACACTTCTACACAGCAAGAGCCCCTGTACACTGTACAGTCATGCTCTAGCACAGACACCTGAACTCTCACCAAAATGGATTCTGCTCCCATTGAGCACAATGAGAGTTTAACCAGTTACGCTCAGTGCCTCAGTTTCCCCACCTGGAAAATTGGGATAACACTACCTGCTTCTAGAAGTCCTTTGAGATCTGATAAAAAGCATAATATAAGAATTAGGTATTATTATTACTATGTTAGTGGGAACAGGCCCCGAATGGTCTTGATGGCACTGCAGTAACATGCCTACAGCACCCAGAAGCAATGTGTTACTTCCCTCCTGATGCAGACATTCCTTGTCACAAGTGCATTGGTCATTTTGCTGAAGTCCGGGGAGGCATGTAATGCCAATGCTGCAGTGGAGAGACTGCCTCCTGGAGAGAAATCTCTGAGTAGTGTGTCGCAGAATGCCCCTCTGAAACCATAATAGCATGACATCTGTGCCCTAGGCAGGGAACGGCCAGAAAGACTGTAACAGGATAACACTGATTAAAGAGAGGATCTGACTTCTCAGCCATTACTCAGACAAATCAATGGGAACTTTTCCATGCCAGCAAGGACTGCAAGGTTCTATTCAAGCAAAAACTAAGCGACATTTTCTGCCTCAGGCAATCCTAATGCAAGATTCACTGGGTGAAATCCTATGGCCTGCATTATGCAGGAAGTCAGACTGGATGATCATAGTCTCTGCAGCCTCAAAATGTCTGAATCAATGATAATAGCAGGAGAAATGTCACATTGCCTGACCAGACCCCAGGATAATAGTTAACAGAAGTGACAGAAAAGCTGTGCCACTAACAAAGGGAAAAAAGTTTCCCCAGAGTGAGATTCATTAGACTGTGGAACAGTCTCCTCAAGGGACGTGACAGGAGTTCCATAACTTGGATCATGTTAAAGCAAGAATGAACAATACAAGACAGACTATAAATTTAAGGAACAGCCCGACACTGACAAGGGGCTGGCTTACATGACCTATTTTCCATTTCTCGTTTCTGAGTTTTCGCCATTTACACCGAAGAAGAACCTAGCTGTGTGTCAAAGAAAACAAGAATCTAAAAAGTTTGTCTTTAAAATAAAAGCTTTCACCTTTGCCTCCTACATGAAGGGGCAGACTGATGCTCAGCACAGCGGGATCTTTTCTCATTACTGTAATAGTTTTGGAAACTAGCATTGGCCCCAACAAATATTTGTGTTTCTCGGATTTGTGCTGCAGTCTTTGTAACTGGAAATTACCACTGCACACCCCAAAGCCAAACAGCGGGAATTAACAAAGGGCCAGATGCCGATACCCTTACTAATGTAAAGCAGTAACTTACTCCCTACCTGAAATCACAGGGAGTAAGGCACTACTGAATGAGAGTATAAGGGTCTGTCTACCAGTTGGGTCAGCTGACTTGGGCTCACCGAGCTCGGGCACTAACATTTTCTGTGTGGATATTCAGGCTTGGGCTAGAGCTGGAGCTCCGGGACCCTGCAAGAGTGATCCCTCAATTCGAGGATGAACTCTACCACAGATTTACATGGGGGTCCTGAGATGACTCAGGAGTTCAATCCTGAAACCACAGATCCGCTGCAGTAGGTACAGACATTTCCTGGCAGGTCAGCTGCCTGTTGGGAGAAAGTTCTTTCTTTTTCCTTCCTTCTCTCTCTTTTCAGATTTGAGGCAGCCCAAACCTCTATACAGCAATTTTTAGCCCAGCAGCCTGAGCCCAAGTCACCTGACCTGGGCCAGCCATTGTGGTGTTCTGGGGCTTTTATTCCCATATAGATGTAACTTTTGGGTCTAGAATCTGGCCCACATTGATCTGAAATAGAAAATACAACTTGCTCTTTGTACACTATCTGCCCAGCTTTATGCACTACCCCCCTTCCCTAATCCCCCTCAACTTTTTATATGTACTAAATAAAAAATCAAATCTCAAAATGATTCCTTCTTTGCACTATGACTTTCCAAGCTCCCACACCATAGACCCAATTGACTGCTACAATGTGAACTGTACCCATTGACTGGCAGGGAGCCTGTGAAATTAGAAGTGCTTCCATGCTGTTTTACAGGGGGAGAAGAACTCTATTTCACTGTAGCCCAAAATAATTTAAAAAAAAGGGATAATGTCAGACACACTCTCAGCCAAAGGTCAGGCTGCACACAGCTAATGCCCGTGACTGAAATATCCAGGGGAATTGCTCAAACTTGCTTAGAGAGACTCAGTAATGCTCACCTGACTCAGGGGGGAGGGGGGAACCAAGAGGGAAGAAAGGACATGATAAAAGAGAGAGACATTTGCCATGCGCTTGCTCTCTCTTCCAGCTACACCTACAGACACCACCAAGAAACTGAAGCGCTGATCAAAGGGGAGAGCCTGACTGAAGAGCAACCGACCAGCCTGTGGTAAGAAGCATCTAAGTTTGAAAGGGCACTGCAAGTGTTAAGATCAGCTTAGAATGCATTTTGCTTTTATTTCATTTGACCAAATATGACTTGTTATGTTTTGACTTATAATCACTTAAAATCTCTCTATATAGTTAACAAATCTGTTTGTTTATTCTACCTGGAGCAGTGTGTTTGGTTTGAAGTGTGTAAGAGGCTCCCCTTGGGATAACAAGCCTGGTACATATCAATTTATTTGTTAAATTGACAAACTCATATAAGTTTGCAGCATCCAGCGGGCATAACTGGACACTGCAAGACAGAGGTTCCTAGGGTTGTGTCTGGAACCGGAGATAATAGCTAGTGTCATTCGCTTGCAAGAAGCAGGGAGCAACTTACATGCCAGAGGCTGTGCATGAACAGCCCAGGAGTGAGGCTTCTCACAGCAGAGCAGGGTAAGGCTGGCTCCTAGAGTCAAGGACTGGAGTGGCTTAGCAGATCACAGGTCCGGATAATACCGGAGGGGAATGTCACAATCATCTTGACTAATCGCTATTTATGTACCTATCCTCCATGAGGTTATCCAGGCTCAGGTGTGGGAATGTCTCTCACATCCTTTGCAGTGAAGGCCTGCACAAATAATTCATTTAGCGTCTCCCCAATGGTCTTGTTTTCCTGAGGTGCACATTTAGCACCTCAGTCATGCAGTGGCCCCACTAATCATTTGGCAAGCTTCCTGCTTCTGATGTAATTACTTTCTGTTGCTGTTAGTTTGTGTGTCTTTTGCTGGTTGCTCTTCAAATTCTTTTTGGGCCTGCCTAATTATACTTTTACATTTGACTTGCCAAAGTTTATGCTCCCTTTATTTTTCTCAGAAGGATTTTTCTTCCAGTTCTTAAAGGAAGCCTTTTTGCCTCTAACTGCCTCTTTTACGCTTTAACCATTGCCTCTCCTCTCAGTGCTTCTGGATGGTTCACATTTACTTCAGTGATTAGAACGAGTTTTCAGTTCCCATCCCATTGCCATTAGAAAACAAAGAACCCCAGCACTACAATGTGACTGGGGTATTCAAACTCAGTAACCTAATAATCTCCCAGCTAACGTAAATCCCTTCTTGAAGTTTTTAGTAAACACTGGAAAAACTTCTGACTGAGTCCCTCAGGGACCTCTTCCACTAATGTGATTTACTGGAATGCTAACAGGGAATAACATGTTGCAGGAAGAAAGCACCAGTTTTCCCAAGACATCCAGGTGATCTATTGAGCTCTTCGATAGACGGTATACACTTGACTCTGGCACTAAAGTAATTATCTTTCATCTTTCTTCCCCCACTCTGTTTTAGAGTAAACTGTAGTTCTGAAATAGTCCTTTGGGCACATGATTTCTTTTACAGCTTCCAGGAGAGACCTTGGTTGTTTTGAATAGCATAAAATACCTTTAGCAAATGCACTTTGTAAATTGTCTGTCACATAGGAAACAAAGCCTATGCAATAGAAGACACTGACCAATAACATTTAAAAAATGATCTTTGCATAAATGTGACTGCATCAACTTCAACAGATCCAAAAGTTCAGTTCTCACATCCAATGGTTCAGATCCTGACATGAAATTTAACCAGATGTATCATTATTATCGGTACTGTGCTAGTGCCTAAAGTCCCATTGGGATCCAGGGCTTCATTGCACTAGGCATTACACAAACACATAGATCTGGATCCTGTCCAGAAGAGTTTACAGTCAGAGCATGAGGTGCAACAGCAGCATTCTGCACATATGGGAGGGAGCATATGTGGCTTTATAATATCTTTTCACCCTTTTGATCTTGCATTCTACTGGGGACCAAACCAGCCCCCTCTGCAACCTAAAGCAGCCTCAGGACTGCTGTACATGCACTAGCCAATTAAGGGGTAGCTCCACTTGCCATAATTGCTGGAGTACATATCTTGCTCTACCCTCAAATAGGATTCTCTATATGGAGGTGAGGGGGAGAAGAATATCCTTAGTTGCCCAGTTAAGGAAACTTTATGATTAGACCGTGGGAAGACAGTTCAACTGAAACTTTTTGGTAAATACACATAGTTGGCAATACCAAAACATTTCGTGAAGTCATGTCAGTTTCACCAAATTGTTTTGGTTAAAAAAAAAAAAAAGTCCTAAAAAAATTTCAACCCCTCTCCCCCATCCCAATCCAAACCAAACAAAAAACCATTTTGCTTCAACATTTTCAAAAGGAAAAGTCTCAGTGTTTTGATTTTAAAAAGTGACTTTTTTAAAAAAAGATTTAAAAATGGTTGAAATCTATGGGAAATATTTTGCTATTGTCAAAACAAAGTGTTTCCATTTGATCTGTAAATCTTTTTACTTTTCAGTTCACCAAATGTTTTGAAAAAGTATTGTTTTAGTTCAACTGGAAACAATTTTTTGTTTCCAATTTTGTGGAATTGCCAACAAACCAAAAAGTCTATTACACCTGGCTCTGTTTATGGTCCCTTTGAACTACTGGGGCAGTACAAAAGAAGTGAATCAGGCTGAGGTTTTTGCACAGTGTGGGGTAACCAAATTGCTTGTTGCAGTTTAGGAAGAAGAACATGTGTCTTCTTATGAGCAACAGCAAAACAAGGACTTCCTTTTCCTTAAGTGGAAGGTACTTGCATGGTTAGAACCGAAGAATCAGGGTTCTGGACCCCAGTTCTGCACAGGTGTGGTGTATCCAACCATTCACCAATAGTTTTCAAGGAAGGAGTGTACGTGACCGGTGTGGAATTGATTCTATCCAAGAATTCAAGCCGGATTCCAATGTAGTCACCCTTGTTGATCTATTCACTTCCCAACCTGCACATTTCCCAGATCCTTTTATGAGAGGTGGTAGTGTTAGGAAAGGCTTTTGGTTCACACTGTTTTTTACTCATCAGGATCTGGCTTCTATCAATATAGACTATGCATTTGGAATACGGCATTGCCTGCAGCTAAACCCAAGAGTGAAATTAGTGGGTCATCAGGCAGCCTACAATTTATCTCTTGGAATTGTTCTTGTATCAGTCCATGCAGTGGTCCCAGGCTTCTCCCTCTGCAACAGAAGGAGCAGAACCTTTCTTCTCTGCTTCCCAGGCTTCTGTGTTTTATTCAGGCTCTTAAGAGAACAAACCAAAACTAAGCAACACAACAAGGCCCACCACAGGGCTCTTTGACAGCAGCACATTATAGAATGAGCACTCCCCAAAGCATAGCAGACTTAGCCCTCCTACCTCTCCAGGCCAGCAGCCTTGCTGTGGACTCCCCCTTACAATGCAGTGTGAAGAAGTGTCCTGTTTCCCTGCATTGCACCCAACTCCACATATTTGTTTACGTCTTACTAGGGTGAAATACACCTTTGATGATTTTTTTAAAGCTCATTATTAGCATTTTGGCAGTGCCTACAGTCTCCAGCAGAGAGTAGGGCTCCATTGTTCAAGGCACTATACGAGGACATGTGAGGTCTCTTCTCCACAGTGTTTACAATACAAACAAAGGGTGGTAGGAGAAACAGAGGAGGTAACTCGCCTCAGCTTGCAGGCAGGACCAGGAATAGAACTGAGATCTCCTGGGTGCAATTCTACCTGTCCATTTGACTCAGCTACGACACTAAGGAGCCATAAGTAAGAAAAGCTTCAGCTGGGAAACAAATAGATACACATATACTTCTTTGCTGAGCAGGCTTACCCTCTTCACCAGTTCAAACTGGCTCACTCTTACCCAGTACAAAAACCTCCTTTTTAGACGAACCCCTATATCAAACAATTCTGGGAAACAACTGTCAACGTGGAAGCCCAAGTGATAACAAATGGACACCTATGTCAATCTGATAATAATGAGATAAGGGCAGTTCTGACTTCCTTAAATGCTGCCAGTACAGGCCATTGAAGGATTTATAAAATCCAGTGTGTATGGGGGTGGGGGAAACAGTCTAGGCCAGGGCTTTTATTGAGAGTGTTTTCTTAATAGTGACAGAGGTTTTGAAAAATGAATTTCCATTTATGCTCATCTTACAAAGACCTGAGGCAGAGCGATTTCTTTGGACTGAAAACCATCTCAAACCTCACTGATGTAGTTCTGGCCACCTTCCATTTCCATTCTAAATCACTCTTAAAGATGTCACTGAATGGTTGATTGATATCTGGTTTGGAAGTAGGAGGGGAACCACTAGCCTTTTTCACACAAGCTGTAATAATAAAAAAAGATGGTGTTTTAGTTGTGTCTGACCATTTCCCAGATCCTTTTATGCCAGGTGGTAGTGTTAGGATAGGGTTTCTGTTCACACTTTGTGTTTTTACTGATCAGGATCTGGCTTCTATCAATATAGACTATGCATTCGGAATATGGCATTGTCTGCAGCTAAACCTCAGGGCCAGATCCTCAGCTGATGTAAATGAGTACAGCTCCAAATAAATCAACAGAGCCGCACCCATTTATACCCGCTTGGCATCCGCCAAAGTATTATGTGCTTCTGTTTCTTGCATTCCTTGTCACCTTTGTAACCACATTCAGTGTGATGGTTACCTTTGAATGACGACTGAATCTCTGGAATGTTAGATTGGGATTTTCCAAGGAGTTTAAGGGAGATTGACACAATTACCATTAATTTTCAATACGAGTGGGGTGCTACTTCCTTTGAATGTCCCACCCATAACACATTGCCCATCAGATTTGGTGTTGTGCTTCTGCAGTGCCCAATAGCTGATAGTTCACAGGAAGACAACGCCAAACCTGTATCTAGTCAAATACAGAATGCTGATCACAGGGGTACAATTCCTTCCGGTCCCAGGAAAAAACTTCTATTTGTCTAGGAACTTACGTGACGTCAATCACCATAGTACCTGACCATCTTGCAAACATGAACTTATCCTCAACACTTACATGAAGTCAGGGCCGGCTCCACGGTTTTGGCCACCCCAAGCAGCCAAACAAACAAACAAAAAAGACACAATCGCGATCTGTGGCGGCAATTCGGCGGGAGGTCCTTCGCTCCGAGCAGGAGTGAGAGACCGTCCGCTGAATTGCCGCCGAACAGCTGGATGTGCTGCCCCTCTCCGGAGTGGCCGCCCCAAACACCTGCTTGGTAAGCTGGTGCCTAGAGCCGGCCCTGCATGAAGTAGGACAATGTTATCCTAATTTTACAGAGGGGAAGTGAAGGACAGAGGACTACATGAATTGCTCAAGTTCACACAAGAGGTCTGCAAGCAAAGCTAGGGATCAAACTAAAATAATTTAAGGGCCAGTCCTGTGCCTTAACCATAGGATCACCCTTGTTCCCTTCTCCTTTTGAAGCATGCAAATGGATTATCCTTCCCTTCATTTTCCTTACATAATTACAATTATTACTGACATGCAAACTCTTGAGGGAGGGGGTGAGTCAAGGGAGAACTATCACTGGGCCAAGTTATTTGGTCTCATGATTTGCTCTATTTTTACCCAGATTTCTCATAGCTGTGTTTAGTTATTTTCACCCTCAGTCCCAAACTGAGCAGCAGTAATTTGTTGCAGCTTTTGTTATTTCTAAAGGGCTATTTGCACGTTTTGTTCCTTATTATAGTTTCTGACTCATAAATCAGTCTAGTCACTTCTAATCATTTCTATACAAAACATTCAACCACTTAAAAAGAAAAGGAAAAACAAAAAACAAAGTTTGTGCGAGTCAGTCATTGGTGGATTGGGACACAAAAACTGCCTTTGCCGACTTCTATCCAAAATGTTTGGACAAGGTGAGGTTTGCTAGATGGAAGTGCTTTTTTGATGCCTCTTGGACTTTCGATGAACATTAGCAACTGGCACTTTAGTACATATGAATTTTCTTCCTCACTGCTGGGATATTGGTTACCAAGACGGAAACTGTGTCCTGGAAAGAGATTCCAGGAAGAGATTTAGGATTGTGCATCAGATGTGTTAACAGTGCTTCAACTCAGAGAAGTATGTGCTAACATAATCCACTTCACCCGTATCTCCTTCCCCCTACAATGACATGTGCTGTGACACAGCCCATTTCTGTTTAATGGGAAGAAACACAAGCATTACAGTGAATAATCAAACAAATGTGGACTCTTCAAGTCTTGGATGAGATTTCACTGTTAGCTCATATCAGAAAACATGGGAAGAATGTGCCTTAATTAAACCCTTCTCCAGCAATGGTTGACTAGGTTTGGAATGAGCTATAGGAACTACGCTGAAATCATAGTCGCCAACATAGAGACTGGGACTGAAAGATTTCCAGCATACAGGGTATTGGAGTGAGGCCTAGGCTAAGATGCTATTCAAGTTCGCCAAGGGCGTTTACTGAAGGGATGCTGCATACATCACTTTTGTACAGATCTAGACAACGATGACAACATTCTCCTAGGTTTACACCAGCACAGCACATTGGAGACTATTGTAAACTCAGTGAGGAGGAGAATTTACCCCTGAATAGCCAGCAGCACATGCGTATTGTAAGGGGACTGTTGGCCCCTTACTAAAACTCAGTGGGGTTTTTTTGGTTGGCTAGTTCCCAGTACCAAAAGAAAAGGGGAAGGTTTACTGGGAAATCAGGACCCTGAGACTGACAGTTCTCAGGAGCAATGGGGAGAGGCCAATGCTCCAGGTCAGCCTGATTGACAGAGTGGGCAGGCTAATGAGGGAGTCAGGAGGCCAGAGGGATCCCATCCTCCGTATGAGCTGGAATTGCCTGGAACGGAGTGGGGCTGAGCTAAGGAGAGAGCAGGGGCCCGAGCTGAACTGAGAGCAGAGCCATGCCGGCCAGAGAGAACCAGAGAAGCAGCCCAGGGAGCTGTGCTGGAGACAGAGCAGCATCAGTGCTGAGGCAGAGTGGAGCTGGAGCTGAGGCAGAGTGGAGCTGGATCGAACCCCAACGGGGCGGAGGCGACGCTGGGAAGAAGGATCCTGCCACCTAGAGCCTAAAGGCGTGTGGCCACCACCAGAGCAAGTGTCTGACCTGCAGCATCCCTGCAGCACAGCCAGGGCCTGAGAAGGAGGCCTGGGACATGTGAGTAGCAGACTGAACTTCCCTTACATTCCAGCCATGGCTGTTTGTGATGTCCCTGTGCCACAGTGCGGGGTGATGTGTTTTCCTTTAACCTTTCCCATTTTTTTAAAATTGGTTGCTGTTTAATAAATTGTATTTTCTTGAACTATATGTAATGATCAGTGGGTGAGGGAAGCATCCAGTGCAGAGAGAGCACCCTGGAGTGGGGACACTCTAGCCCCTATCCTACGTGACCACAACAAGATTGGGGGTTGAGCCCCAGAGGAATCCTGGGCCCAGCCTTGTCAGGGTTACAAGGACTCTGCCACACAGGAGAGTGGAAGCGGAGCCCTCAAGGTCAGGCAGGCCTCTGGGTAAAGGAAGTGGGAGCAAGGACTCAGATCCTTTTCGCTAGCCCATTTCACTGAGGTAGTGTATAAACCGGAAAAGTTCTCCACAATAGTGGGAGTATTCCCCCCACTTACATAATTGGCATCATGAACAGGATCCTAGCCACAGAGTACACCCCATTGGTTTACTGGTAGAGTTCTGTTGCACTGTCCAGGCCTGATCGAGAACCCTACATGGCTCGAATTGAAGAACTACGGGCCCAGTTTGCTGAACTTCAGCGCAGATTATCAGACCAAGCTGAGGCATTACAACAAGCTAGAACCAAACAGAGAGAAGCCTTATCACTGGCTAATGCAGTAATAGACCAACAGGCAGCAGAAGCTAAGAAAACCCCTACTATTTATGTCCCATGAGAGCAGAAGGCCACAGAGTTAGGTGGCTTCCCGAATAGATCAGGAGACATTATGGCAGAGGAGTGGGTCAAGTCTGTGAAGGCAGCTATGCGTGTGCTAAGAGTACCTGAAGAAGATCATGTGGACTTCATAGAGGAACACCTCAAGGTCCAGGCAAAGGCCACAGTAAAGTTAATGGAACTGGCAGATAAGAAAGATGTGGAAAAGATGTTGGAAGAAGTGTATGGAGACAAGGTACTTATTGGAACCTGATAAAAGTAGTTCTTTGAGAGAAAGCAAGAGTCCGGTGAAACTGTCCGGACATATGCGTATAACCTCCAGGAGAGAATGAGAGAAATGGAGCGGCGAGACCCTCGATGAGTTCCAGATCCAAATATGGTTCTGAAAGAGCAGTTGGTCCTGAGGCTCCAGGATACTCCCTCCGCCATGAAATGAAAAGGAGGTTTAAGGAAGAGCCTGGTCAGAAGTTCCATGAACTCATGCAGGCTGCCATTATGTGGTCAGAATAATAGAAAGTTCCTGTGGAGGAGATGGCCAAGCCTAAACCCCGTACACAAAGTGGGGGCCTAGTGAATGCAACTGCTGGGGAAAAGACCCTAACCCAAATACAGTTAACGTTGGAAAATTTAAGTGACGCTTCAAAAAACTTGTGGTCCAACAGGAGCTGATGACCAAGGTGATGAAAGAAAAAATCCCCATTACAACAAGCTAGAACCAAACTATCCTAGGACACCGGGATCCCAAAGATCCCCACTGAAGGAAGAGCTGGGAAGGTACATTTGTTACACTTGTGAAAGGCCAGGACATACTCGCCGAGAATGTCCATTGAGAAGGAGAACAGAGTCCCAGGCCCTAGAAACCAATGGGGCACCAGGAGTGAGTGGTCCATCTACAGTAGAAGGCCAAACAGTGGCAGAAGAATTCCAAGGATTGTCCCTGGTGAAAAATCACTCTGCATAAAGTGTTGAAAGGAACATGGACGGTGCCAACATAACTAGCAACTTCTGTAAATGAGCATTTGGAGACTGTCTAACTGCTGATGTATGTATAGCAGAGGTGAAGACTAGATGTTAGTTAGATACTGGCTCAGAAGTCACCACTATTACTGAGTTGCATTTACAAAAATATTTGAAGGACAAGGAGCTGACCAAGCACAGCACGTGGTTTGTACCTGGAATAGCAGTTAGTGGACTGGCAATCCAAATGGTGGGATGCCTCGAAGCAGATATAGAATACATGGGCCAGACAATGCCAAGAAAATGCATCTTCATCCTGAAAGACAAAACCTCTGAAGGGAGCCATATAGGAGAAGGAGTCTTAGGGATTCTAGGAATGAACATCATTAGTGAGCTGAAGGAGCTACTATTGCCAGGGGAAGAAGCCAGGAGGATGAACCGTCATGGGCACTCTAAGAGGAATGCTGTGCTGAGTAGAGTACTAGCTTGAGTGGAGAAAGAGACATTCCCTGGGCCCTGCGGAGCAGATTGGAAATGTTAAAATGGGCAGAAGATAGTTGTTCCTCCTCAGAGAGGGAAGATTCTTGATGAACATTGCTGGGTACCAGGAAATAGCAATGGATATCAAGCTCTTGTAGAGCCTACATCTGGGGCAGGCCTACCTAATAGGCTCCAGCCAGCCAATGTACTGACTAATGCCATCAAAAGAAGAGTATCAGTGAGTCTTCTAAACTCAAGTGCAAAGGCTGTGGAGTTGCAGCCTCGAAACAGAACTGCAGAGTGCAAAGGCCTGGGGAGGTGGCTCCTCAGGTGAAGGCAACATTTGAAGAGAATAGAAAAGAGCTGTGGGTGACAAGGAGGGAGAAGAGAGGACGAATACCTTTCCTCAAGAAAGATGTGGTGGGAGACTGTCAGTTCCAGTTAAAGTGGCGCTCAAAGGGCTGATTCCTGCACAGGTGGTTAACTTAAGGGCATTGCAGAGAAGCATCAAGAAATCTTTTCTAAGGATGAGGTGACCAGTTTCGATAACTGGGTCAAAGATTTCCATGACAGGCCAAAAACTCCCAGTGAAGTTGCTCTCAGTACAACTAAAGACGCAGCCCAAAGTAGGAAAAGGACGTATGATTGCAAGTCCAGTGGGGCTCTCATCAGACTTTGTAGTAGTAGTATAAGGGGACTACCATCAATCCAACATAGGCCCTGCCCCATATCCTTCAGACTCCGCCCATCTGACACCCTAAGATCCGCCCCTGGGGGTATTACTTCCAGGGTCAAGACAGACATATGACCAGAGCAAAGGGTGTCATGTGACCCCTCTAAGAATTCCTCCCACCATCATCTACCAATCAGGATGGGGTTCATCCCCCGTAGGACCGCCCCGAGAGGAGATTTGACCAATCAGGGGGTGTTCCGGGATGGGGTGAGCCATCCGGAAGTGGATCTCGTGACCCCTCTAAGAACTCCTCCCACCACCTTCTACCAATCAGGATGGGTTTTGCCCCCCATAGGACCTCCCTGAGAGTGGATTTGACCAATTAGGGGGAGTTCCAGGGCAGGGCGACCCACCCAGAAGAGGGTCGTGTGACCCCTTGAAGAGCTCCCTCTACCACCCTCTACCAATCAGGGCACAGCACCACCCCTGGAAGTTCCAGCGCCGTGCAGAAGAGTCCATTTTGTTCCAAGAACATGTGTTTTAGAACCCGTGGATACCCTGAGAGGAAACATTGACTCCTTCACCACCCCCATGAGAACTTTGGACTTTGTTTTAGCTCTGAGGGCCTTCGACCATCCATGGAGGAAGTGTTACATCAGCAACAGTTCCGAGGAGGATAAGGGAGAGGCCATGGGGAGGCCTTTGGCCCAGCCATTGATGGATACGCTGGAACCTGATCCTGAAACCTAAGCACTCGTGAGGCAGCCTGACAAGCATGCCGGCCTCTCATCATCCACCCCATGGAGAAGGCGACCACGGCTCAAGGGAGTCACCAGTGGACAAGATGAACGGAAAAGATGTCGCTCGGGTAAATGAACGATTATTGAGGTGTAATGGGGTTAGAAACTGATCCGGGGTTGCGTGAATGTAAAATAAAGTGGGGGGGAGGGAGGGGCTTACACTGTTTCTTTTCTGAAAATCTCTCAACAGCTCAATGATGCCTTCCTAGAGGCCTTTGAGAACTTACACAATCGGTAGCCCTGTGGGAGTAAATCTATCAAGCATCAGCTGTTTTTGCTCATGTCCGAGACACAAATCTCAAGAGGAAAATCCGGAAAAGGACAAAATGGAAGAATGAACGTGCTCAGACTCCCTAATGGTAGGGGTCCTGGAGTCCATTTTCACAGGTGGCTGTAAAACAGAGTGTTAAACCAGGCGATTAATAAAACTTGTTTACATTTGTCAATATGAATGTGTTCCCTCCATACTCGTGTTAGTAAAAGATGGTACAAATAACATTCATGTCTACACAGATGACTCTGTTAAATAAAATATATTACACTCCCAGAGAAGTTGGGAGCTTCGGCGGGGTGAATCCTCTTTTTCAAGTGGCCAAAAAGCATAGTAAAACTTTGAATAGAAGACAGGTAACAGCTTGGCTTTCAGACAGGATGCTTATGCTTTACACAAACCAGCTCAAATATATTTTAAAAGAAACAAGACCATTGTTTCAGATGTGGATGTGCAGTGATAGGCAGATTTGGTGGATATACACCAATTCTCCAAACACAACAGTGGTTTTAAGTACATCTTAACAGCAGTAGACATTCTATCCAAATATGCCTTGGCCTTAGACCTAAAAGACAAGACGGGTGGTGAGGTATCCAAGGCCTTTAAAGTTATTTTCAATGAAGGTCGTGTGCATCAAAAATTACAAACTGATCAGGGGAAAGAGTTTTTAAACAAACCTTCAAGCAAATTGTTAAAGTGGCATGGCGTTCACCATTTTGTTACTAATAATGAAGTCAAAGCAGGGATTGTGGAGCAATTTAACAGAACTTTAAAAACTAGGCTTTGGAAATATTTTACAGCCCATAACACCTTTCGCTACATCAACGTGTTACCTGACTTTATAAAGAGTTACAACCAGAGCTTTCACTGAACTATACGTACCAGACCCACTGACATTAACCCTTCAAATTCTCTGAAGGTATGAAAAACGGTTTATGGAGACAGTTTTAAAATAAAACCGGTTGTTGCTCCTTTTAGAAAAGGCGACCATGTGAGACTATCTAAAACCAAAGGAGCTTTTGAAAAAGGTTATGAACAAATGTTTACAAGTGAGATATTCATAGTGGATGAAGCCTTAACCCGGGGCCAGAGACCTGTATACCCATTAAAAGCTTATGAAGGTGAGAGGGTTACTGGATCTTTTTACCCTGAAGAATTACAAAAAGTAAACCCCAAATGAGACAGGATTTACAGGACTGAAAAAGTTCTAGAGGAGAAAGGAAAAGGGAGAAAAAAGCTGCTACTGGTGAAATGGTTGGGGTGGCCCACAGTGGCGGAGCCAGGTTCTAACATCAGGGGAAGCGAACACAAAAAAAGGAGCCAGCCGCCGCCATATCAAATTACTAGTTACATACTTTTAAATTTGTTATACATATTTATTTTGTACTTAAAATAAAAACACAAGACTGATATTGTTTTATAAGTACGTGTGTTATTTTGCATTTAAAATATAAAAAAAGGTTTACTGTCTTGTATATAAAATAAAAACACGTGAATTGTTGCTTAGAGAAGTTCCTAAGGGAAGGAATCCTCATGGTAATCTGTACAAGCCATTTGCTGCAACTGAAGGGTGTGAAAGTGATTTAATCAGGGAAGTTTCAGTTCCTAACAGCCAGAAATTTTCTGTTGTGAATGGATCCACTGACTTTCCTTTTGAAAGATCCAGTGTGGGTAGCT
The DNA here is from genome assembly GCF_013100865.1 of Trachemys scripta elegans. Taxonomy (NCBI): domain Eukaryota; kingdom Metazoa; phylum Chordata; order Testudines; family Emydidae; genus Trachemys; species Trachemys scripta. The sequence continues at coordinate 32,682,140 of NC_048305.1, forward strand.
TTAAGAAGGTAGGGTTACCATATCTCATAAATAAAAAAAGAGGACCCTCTACAGGCCCTGGCCCCGCCCATTTCCCCACCCCTAACCCGGCCCCAACTCTGCCCTTTCCCCACCCTAACTCCGCCCCCTCCTCCCTCCCACTACCAGCCAGGGGGAAAGGGCTGCCCCAGTGCTACCAGCTTCACGGTTTCCCGGGCAGCCCCCAGACCCTGCGCCCCCAGCCGGCGCTTCCCCAGCGCAGCTGGAGCCCGGGAGGGGAAGCGCCCAGCCGGGGGCGCAGGGTCTGGAGGCTGCCCAGCAAACCGTGAAGCCGATAGCGCTCGGGCTTTGGGCAGCCCCTATGCCTCCGGACTCTGCGCCCCCAGCCGGGCACTTCCCCTCCCGGGCTCCGGCGGCTCTGCGTAACTTACACAGTATAAGTTACACAGAGCCGAAGAGGAGCAGAGCCTCCGCAGCTGGAGGCTCTGCTCCTCTTAGGCTCTGTTTAAGAGCCGGGCTGCCCCAGCGCTACCGGCTTTGGGCAGCCCCCGAGCCTCCGGACCCTGC